>NC_053024.1:20998440-21126724 GCF_003073215.2 Triticum urartu
CTTCTTTTAGGACGCTCTTGGCCCATCTGACACGGAACATCGGGACCTTCTCTCCAGCGTAGCTCAGCTCCCAGATCTCCTCTATCCTTCCGTAGTATCTGTCCTTGTCATTACCGGTGTAGGATTCCATCGTTACCCCGGAGTTCTAACAACCATCGCTCTTCATGTCCTTGTCCTCGGTGTAGAATGTGTAGCCGTTGATATCGTACGCCTCATAGGTCATCAGGTTGTGCTCGGCGCCTTGTGACAAGGCGAATATGAGTTGTTCTTCCGCGAAAGAATCCTCATGTAAAGGGTACGACAGAAGCTTCTGCTTGAACCAATGCGTGAAACATGAGTTGTGCTCTTTGATTATATCTCCGTCCGTCCTCTGTTGGCCTCGGTCATTGTACATCTTCTCAATAAAGGTTTTGTGCTCTACCACCCAAGGATCGACCATGTCTATGTGTTGTAGTGCGACTAGGTTTGCTCTTTCAAAGTCGGCGAGTCGACCCTCGAAGTCGACATGCATTTCGCGGCGACCCTCACGGTGACCCCATCCAGCGAGCCTGCCGAGGTGCCTGTTGACGGGCAGACCAACGGGGTTCTCGATGCCTAGATAATTCGTGCAGTAGGAGATGCACTCTTCGCTCAGAAAGCCCATGGCTATACTTCCCTCTGGACGTGACATGTTGTGAACGTATCCTTTGATGACACCATTCATCCTTTCGAACGGCATCATGCTGTGCAGGAACGTCGGCCCGAGTTGGATGATATCCTCCACGATATGGACCAGCAGATGCACCATAACGTCGAAGAATGCGGGCGGGAAGTACCTCTCAAGCTCGCATAGTATCACCACGATCTCTTCCTGTAGCCTTCTGAGTTGCCTCACGCCAACCGACTTCCGAGATATGACGTCGAAAAAGTTGCATAGGCCAAATAGCGTTTCACGGATGTGCGCGTCCATGATCCCACGGATTGCAACTGGAAGTATCTGTGTCATCAGCACGTGACAGTCGTGAGACTTCATCCTGCTGAACTTCTGCTTCGCTGGGTCTAGGTATCTGCTTATCTTCCCCGCGTAACCGTAAGGAAGTTTTACTCCTACGAGGCAGGTGAAAAACTGCTCGATCTCCTCCTGACTTAGAGTAAAGCACGCGGGAGGGTAGTCATTTCCGGTCTTCTTGGCCTTTTTGCCTTTGCGACGAATTTCTGTATCCTGCTTCGCCTCATCATCATCATCATCATTAGCGTGAAGCTCCTGCCTGATGCCCATTGATTTCAAGTCTGCCCTTGCTTTCGGCCCATCTTTGGTACTCTCTGGCATGTTGAGCAGGGTACCAAGCAGACTCTCGCACACGTTCTTCGTGATATGCATGGCATCAAGGCTGTGAGGCACACGGTGGATCTTCCAGTACGGCAAGTCCCAGAAAACAGACCTCGTTTTTCATACCTTCAGCAGCGGCTCTGGCGCCTTTCGCTTCTTTCCCGGCTCTGGCGCCTTTTGCTTCTTTCCCGACAGTGGGCAATCTTTCCAATTTTTCAACAGCCCGTCTATTTCCTCGCCGCTCCTCGTACGCGGGCGTCTTCGGAGTTCAGTTTCACCATCAAACAGATCCTTGCGTTTCCTCCACGGGTCATCGTCGCGAAGCCACCTTTGATGTCCCATGAACACGGTTTTCGAAGACCCCGGATCTCTATCTAGCTGGCGATACGTTGTGTCATCCATTCACCTGACGCATCCAGAAAATCCGTGGACCACCTGCCCCGCGAGATATCCGTAACCGAGATAGTCGTGCACCGTTGTGAGCAGTGCGGCTCTCATAGGGAAATATTCTTTCTCTGCAGCGTCCCACGTATTGGGTGGCGTTTTCCACAGCGTGTCTAGCTCCTCTTTCAGCAGCCCCAGATATAGATTGATGTCGTTCCCTGGTTGTTTCGAGCCTTCAATTAGCATACTCATGTGAATGTACTTCCTCTTCATGCACAACCAGGGGGGAAGGTTGTACATCCACACAAACACAGGCCAGGTGCTATGTGTGCTTCTCTGGCTGCCAAACGGATTGACTCCATCGGTGCTCGCGCACAGCACGATGTTCCTTGGATCCTTCCCAAATTCTGGGTGTTCGAAGTTCAACGCTTGCCACTGGCTCCCATCCTTAGGGTGACTCAGCATCTTGTCTTTTTTATTTATCTCCGGATCATTTGCGTCATCTTCTTGCTTCTTCTCCTCCCTATCCGCGTGCCAACGTAGGAGCTTTGCTACCTTAGGGTCCGCGAAATACCGCTGCAGACGAGGAGTGATCGGAAAGTACCACACCACTTTTCGAGGAGCTTTCTTCCTCTTCTTGTATCGAGTGACGCCGCACACCGGACATATGGTAGACTCCGCGTGCTCGCCCCGATAAATGATGCAATTGTTCATGCACACATGGTATTTCACGTGCAGTAAATCCAGAGGACACACGACTTTCTTCTCCTCCTCGAAACTGATCAGGCACTTGTTCCCCTTGGGAAGACGTTCGTGCCAGAATGACATGTTCTCGTCGAAGTATGCGTCGGTCATTTTGTGTTTTACCTTCATCTCTAAAGCCATGAGCGTTACTTTCAGACGGGTATCCTCAGGTCTGCATCCTTCATACAATGGAGTAACCGCGTCTATCTCCAGTTGATCCAGCTTGGCTTTCTCTCGGGCGGCAGCTCTTGCGTTATCCGTCTGCTTGAGAAGCAGCTCTTGAATATGAGGGTCCTGCACCCAGCCCATCGATTGTCCATCGTCGTCTGCGCCTCCGGCATCTTGATCTTCATGATCATGCCCTTCGTCTGCTCCGGCATCTTCCTCATCATCATGTCCGGCATCTTCTACATGATGACTGTGTACAGCATCACCGTCGTGATCATGTCCTGGAGATTCTTCGTCTTCTCGCCCGCCCGAGCCGCGGTGGTTGTCTTGCTGCCCTTCCTCATTTCTTGCCCGGCTCCCATGGACGACTTCATAGTTATTTTCATCACCTTGCCACGGATAGCCATCCATGAAACCACGCAAGAGCAGGTGGTCCCGCACCTGTCCGGAATCCGGGTCCGCAATAAGGCTCTTCAGCTTGCATCTTCGACACGGACATCTTATCTCCGTCTTGTTCTTTTGAAGCACCTCGGTCTTTGCGGAGCTCAAAAACCTATTCACGATGCCTTCGGTCATCGTGCGGACCATGATCGCCTGCGGGGTAGAGCAAAACGATATTTTAGAACCAAGAAAAAATTTGGCATGACTTTCCCTAAAAATAGGACCAAAAAGAATGCACAGTGCCAAAATTCTCGCCGAAACGGAAATGAATCAACATTCCGGCAAAATATTGGCAACTATCGCATTTCAAATACCGGTACCTGCAAACACAAACATATATGCAACACCAAAAATATATGCAACACCACAAACATATATAGATCTAGCTAGGCCACAAAAAGTGCATGTGCACGTTGTTGGAGTGAGCTAGGGAGAAAAAAAGTAGATATACAACATGAAGATAGCTTTCCCCTTACTTACCTATCAAAAAAAGTTAATTTCAACACTTAATTTTGATGAATCTATGGTGCAAATGAGGTGAGGAGGAGGAGGCAGCCGACAAGCTTAGAGAAGGAGGTGGGGGGAATGAAGTGGGGAAAGTGAGTGTGTAGGTGTGGCTGTCCAAAAATATCTAGCTGGTCCAGGTTACTAATGGCGCACCACACAGCCATGCGCCATTAGTAACCCAACATACTAATGGCGCACCACATAGACATGCGTCATTAGTAGTTTTGCAAAAAGTAAAAAAAATTATACTAATGACGCACCGTGGCACAGTGCGCCATACTAGTTTAAACTAGTAATGGCGCACTATGCAACGATGCGCCATTAGTAGTTTTGCAAAAAAGTAAAAAAAATACAGTAGTGGCGCACGCTATGGCGCACTCTGCCCGGATGCGCCATTAGTATGTTTGAAAAAATGAAAAAAAACATTTTGTTACTAGTGGCGCACCGTGTGCCTGGTGCGCCATTAGTGTCTTCCACACTAATGGCGCATCTCCACATGGTGCGCCATTAGTATATAGTAGTGGCGCATCATTTTTCTGGTGCGCTATTAGTGTCAATTTCATCTTTAGCCCTTTTCCTAGTAGTGAGGGATGGAGAAGACTTGCTTGGCGGCGCAATGATCTGGAACGGTGGTGAGAAACCATGCGAAGCGGCGGCGGCTAGGGTTAGACAACGTGCATAGCTCTGTCCTCGGCTCGGCTCAATCCCGCAACTCGTGGCGCGTCGTGACGAGGCGTGACGTGGCGAGGCGAGCGAGGAGGAGGAGCGCGCGTGTAGATCTCCTCTTCTCATGTTCATACAAGTGATAGAAGAGCTCACCTTATAAAGATATGCAACTCTCTCTCAACTTTCGAGGTGGGACTAAACTTTAGCCTTACTCACTCCACTCACATGTGTGCATGAATGGGCCAAGAGAATTTCAGATTTTTAGTTGAGCTTTGGGCCAAAGGCCTACTAGCAAAATTCCAACATATTTCATTCTGGTGCTCTTTCTTAAACAACTCTCACAAGCATGCAATAAATTGCACCTTTAGTTCCATATGCTTGCACATATAGTCATATGAACGGAAATTCCAAGGGGCACGCTGGTGCGGGGCCCTGCCTAGCCGCTTGATTGCCTCGCGATTCACAAAGTAGTTGGATCCCGTACGAGGGCGTAGTATGTTTTAGATTTTAATCATTGAAACTTACAATTTTGCATCAGAAAATTCTGATTTTGCGCTTGCTTGTACCAAGTTTCAGAGGTAAAACCTTAAGCAACTTTATTTGTTGGTCGTAGGCACAAAATAAGTGTTTTTATCTATCACTCGTACTAAGTTTCAACAGTTGAAACTTTACATATTTTTTATAAAATTTACCAAAATACATTTAAAATGGATCTTATTTGAAAGCGTTGGTCACGAGAAATACGAATACGAAAACAAAACTTAATTTGCACTTTTCGTTCAAAAAAATCAAAAGCCAAAATAAAAAGCACACGCGAGAGAGTCCGTACGTGTCATAGGACCTGCGTGCCTCATACGCTCCCCAATCGTATAAACATATATTTTCCCCGAACGCACCTCAGTGCTCGTGTTCTTTCATAATCATCTCTCCAGGGGCGGATAGACGTGTCGTATTCTCGTGAGCCTATGTCCTTGGAGAAGAAAAGGTACGGTAGGAACTAATTAAGCGAATCGAATTTCTCACCAATTAATAGCTAGAGCTGATCACGTGCGATCGAAATAATACAATTATTTCACACCCACAAAATAGTACTCCTAAAACTAACCAGCACTAATAAATGGTATACATGCATACATATGTTTAAAAACGTGTAGGAAAAATTTGAAGCCAACACGGATACCTCAAAACACGTGCCATTGCACCTAGGAGTACTCCACTATGATCGGAAACCTGTCCTTTCTCGCAACGTAGAGCCATACTAGCTAGCTTTGACCTGCATGCCAGTTAGACGGTCGAACTGGCTAAACATCTGACGCATTCCACGTTTAAGACGAGGATGAGCACGCACGCTGGAACGTAACATCAGCTGCGTGTCATCGGCCTACCCAGGATAACGACCAAACACGTACGCATCTGCTCTCACTACTCAAAAATTTTATCAAATTAAACCCACTTAAATTACAGGGCTAATTTGTCAAAATCAAGTGGCGGAGCAAGAATCACATGCCTCTAAGATTTCTTTAGTCATGCTAGAATTTTCAAGCAAAAGTGCTAGGTTTGAACAAGCTCATGTCTAATTGCCAAAACAAAAGTGAAAAATATATGAATGATCACCAAAACACAGCATGGTGATTTGGCAGTTATGGGTGCAAGCGGGCATCCCGCATAATCCCGCGTAACTAGGAAATTAGTTCAAACTAAGCTAAATCCCAGCTGGAAACTTATAACTTAAGATGATTTATTTTGACTGTGGAGAGGGGCGGATCAAGCGCCGCTTTTTTTTGAGCATCAGTACAGACATAAGCGCTCATATACACGCGCATACACTCACCCGTATGAACGCGCACACACACCCTACCCCTATGAGCACCTTCGAGAGACTGAGCCGGCATATCATTTTGAGATTTACGAAGTCACCGTAGGCGCCTCGTCGTCGATGGGAACATCTCCTCCCACTGAAAGCGCATCGCCGGAAATCCTGAAATAAATCCAGGAATAATGCGAGTACCAGGATTTGAACCTGATGGGTTGGGGATATCACTGTCCACCTAACCATCTCAACCACAGGTTGGTTCGCGATCAAGTGCCGCTCTGCACCCCTATTTGGCACAAATTAAGGTTTGCTTATCATGTGTTTACGCAACGTATGTCTGTTAATAACGGGGCTGGTAATAAGGTTCGAACAAGCGTAAGTTGCCAGTACGTAGTATATTCGTTAGCAATAAAACTTGTATTAGTCGGAGAACAGCCATGCATGACTATTTTGCTCTATCAGAAAATGGAAGTAAATATCTCAAATATTCCAAATGAAGGATATTTTCAGTTTGCTATAACTTCGATAGCATGAAACAAGTAAAAACACATGCATCTTGTACATTTTATGATGCACATGTGCCGAATTTCATTAATCTCTTCTACTTATAAATACTTCAAAATAATATCAGTTTCAGCGACAGGTAATACGGATCGGAGGGAGTAACATTTTTTCATCCATAGTATCCTTTGTTCAACCTTAGGTACTTATCCTCTTTTTCTTTGTTTTGATTTTTTCACTCCTATCTCTGGTTTTTTCAAAAGTTATTTTTCCTCCGAAAACCGCCTTAATTGCCCACCTTCTATTGATTTATCATTTTCCCCTTTGATAAAGCCAATAAATGGTTACAAAATAAAATCTTAAAATTTATTTTGGTATTTCAAAAAAAATATTTTGGCAGGTAAATCACAGGCAAAAATTTATTAGGTAAACACTTATGTACGGAATCATATTAATATGGGCAGGTAAATCACGGCCTAACATATTTGAATATTTATACCCTGTTGCAACCCATTGGAAATTATCTATTTACCTAACGCAATTGTGGATACATAGCCATTGTTTAAGCGCCCAGTGGCGACGGAGGCTAAGAGCAACTCTACCAGACCCCGCATCCCGCATCCCCGCAAAACGTGTTTGCAATTCGCGCAAAACCGCTTTTGCGGTCCGATGCGGACGGCCGCAGATGCAGACCCCGCATAACGGACCCGTAAAAAAGGATATTCGTGGAATATGCTTTTTTACGGGTCGTTTTTGCGGGGTCAGATCTGGCGCAGCTCATCCCGACCCGGAAAATCTAAATTTGCACCTTAATTTGATCCAACATAATGTGTTTCTTTGCTTTTTCAATAATCTTGGATAGATAAGACATCACCAAAATTTTGCTAGAATAGTAAGACCAAAGAAAACAAGAACCACAAGTATGCATTTTAGAAAATTTCCAACTTCCATAACTGCTCCCACTAGTTGGACTAATATCTTCTCCATGCATTCATTGTTGATCTGCGGATTCTTGATTTTGCATTCTTCTTTCTTCATCTTTGATTCGAAAGAAGTAGACGTTGCTTCCCCTCTAGTTGCACATGCAGCCGCATCATTGCCTTCGATTCTTCTAAGGAGTGCGTCAACGTCTATTATGTTTCTTTCTATCAACAACTCAATGTATTCGTCTTCCCAAAACCAAAATGAACATCCACCTTCCTACACACATGAGTGAGCATGTTCAAAATGAGCTACCGCAATTGAACCAAATAATGAGCTATCAAAATGAGCTACCACAAGTGCACATACCCTGTCGTTTTCGCATTTGAAGAACACCCATCCGGGGTGCTTCGGCGTGCCTGAAGTGAGCTGCAGCACTTTCCGCGTGCAGTCGTCGCACTCTATGAGCGGCATCGGCAAGCCACAAAGACGTTGCGCGAGCGCCGAGCCCGGTGGACGGCCGGACGAATCCATGCCCGCAAACCTTCGGCGGCAGCGGGCGGACGAAGCAGTACCTGCATGCGGCGATGCGCCTTTGTCTGGGCTGCGTGAAAGGCTCCCCGACCACTGCATCACTTGGGGCAGCAACCGGCGGCCGAAAAAGCCAAATCCGGCGGCCCGCGATGAAGTGTCGCAGATCTGCAAAATCCGGCGGCCCGCCGACGCAGAGGGGGAAGGGAGGGGAGGCCTCGTGCCCATGGCGGCCTTCCGGCGTGCTCCTGCCAGCTGCTTTCGCCGGAATTTTGGACGGCGGCCGGCGGCGGCGCGAGAGAGGAGAGGAGGGGTGGTTTGCTGGAAGAAAGTGCGGGATGAAATGTCCCCCCCACCAACCGCTTCCGCTTATAAGCAGGGCACCGCAGCCGCGAGGGGGAAATCCACGTTTTCTCGGGTTGGGCTCGGGATTTTGCCGCGCCCCCTAAAATTTTTTGCGGGCCGGGACGGGATGCGGGGTCTGATCGGGCTGGTTTTTCCGCCCTTACCCGCATTTTGGCGGTTATTTTACGGGTCGGGCGGGATGCGGGGTCTGCTAGAGTTGCTCTAAGTAGAGGATGGTGCGAGCTGTAGTAGCTGTTTTTTCTGCCGGGAAAACTTTCAATCTTTTCATCATCTGTTATGGCAGTACAAAAAAATATCAGAAGCCACAAAAATTACATTTAGATACGTAGAACACCTATCGACTATAAGACCTGGAGCGACCCGAACACAAACTCAAAGTTTATCTAATCCAAACAAAGCCCAAAGTTGACATTGCTTTCTGGCAGATTAGATGATTACTATGATTTTTATGTCATTGTGGAATGAAGACTGAAGAGGTTAGAGCAATCCGTAGCATATGCTGTGCTGGAATGCTGGATATGCGTCAATCACCAATGCTGACAAGCTAGAGTAATATTTTTAAATGCTTATTTTTGGGTGCATGTAGCAATATCGCGCTTGGCCCCTTTGACCTCCGGTGTCTGCACGCGGCGCCCAGATGGGGTTGCCCACACACGTCGTAGGTAACGAGGTTGCCGCAAGTTTAATTACTAGTAGTACTCCTACTACCAAATGGTAGTAATGCGCTCCAGTTTTGGAACTAAATGATTTTCGTGATAAGATCGATCCATCAGCGCTACCTCCATCCTGATCATCCTGATCGCCTTCTATAAATACCTCAATCCAGATGCATCTTCCCCACACAAATCCAGGAAAACCAACAAGAACACACCGACCGGCCATTGATCTCCAACCTCCACACAAGTCCTTCTTCGGTTAAGGTTGAGAATTTCGAGGCAAGAGGTAGGTAGCTACCCTAGCCATGTCTCCCTCCCCTGATATAAACCTCCCCCGCGTGCTCATCGTCTCCCGCCGCACCGTCCGCAAGAACAAGTTCGTCGACTTCGTCGGTGAGTTTCTTGTTCATCACTTCGTCCATGTTGGGAAAAGTGTTGGATTCGTTGGAACTTGGAAGAATGCTCCAATTGCTGACATTTGCATGCATGGATGGATGCAGGGGAGTACCACCTGGACCTAGTGGTGGGCCACGGCGCGGTCCCGGTCATCGTGCCGCGGGTGGCCGGCGTGCACGCCATGCTCGACTCCTTCGAGCCCATCCACGGCGTGCTCCTCTGCGAGGGCGAGGACATCGACCCCTCCCTCTACGACGCCCGCCGCGACGGCGACGGTGAAGGCGACGCGCTCTCGCCGGAGCAGCTTGAGGCCGTGAGGCGCCTCCACCCGAGCGACGCCGCCGTGGACCACGAGAAGGACTCCATCGAGCTCCTCCTCGCACGCCGCTGCCTCGAGCGCAACGTCCCGTTCCTCGGCATCTGCCGCGGCTCGCAGGTGCTCAACGTCGCCTGCGGTGGCTCTCTCTACCAGGACGTGGAGCAAGAGCTCCACCCCCAGGACGACGCAGCCGTGTGCCACATGGACTACGCCAACTACGACGGCCACCGGCACACGGTGCGCGTGCTCCCCGGCACGCCGCTGCACGACTGGTTCGCGGACTCGCTGCTCGACGGCGACCAGCTGATGGTGAACAGCTACCACCACCAGGGCGTGCGGCGCCTGGCGGAGCGGTTCGTGCCCATGGCGCTTGCGCCGGACGGGCTGATCGAAGGATTCTACGACCCCGAAGCGTATCACCCCGGCGAGGGCAAGTTCATCATGGGGCTCCAGTTCCACCCGGAGCGCATGCGCAAGGAGGGCTCCGACGACGTCTGCTCCGAGGTGCTCGACGCCAAGCTCCAGCCGCCGTCTCCAACCCTGCACGAGTGACCCGTGCGTCCTCTGTCTATGTGAACGTGACCGGAAATGCTTGCTTGGTTCATCAGAAATCCAAATATTGCATGGCATCCTGAATTAATTAAACCGTGATGTTGATGCATGTAACTCGACAAGTGTTAGTTGACTTTGTTTCTGTGTCCGTACAATGCATCTACTCGCTGACTTTGATGAAGGAAAGACGAAGAGAGTAAGTAGTGTAGATCGTTCGTAATTGAGGTGTCATTCTTATCCCGTGGTCATCCCCTCGTACGTACTCCTATCTAACTTGTGTACCACAGTTTCTTCATCGAATTAGCTTCATGAAGCGGAAAAATATGAAGCTACTTTTCGACTGTGCAGGAGGGGCGATGTTGTCGGTGCACCTTCGGCTCGGCTTGCTCTAATGTTTGTAGTTGTTATTAGGTGGTTTACAAATGTAGATACAATATTTTTCTTCTGATGTTCTCTATGCTACCTTGACAATTGATAAATAGATCCAATGTTTTCTTTAAAAGAAAAATAGCAAATGTGTTGACTTCATCAGTTGGACGGCTAGCATTTTTTAGCAAGTTCCGTTCTCAAACCACTACTACTGGCTAGTAGTAACATTCTGTTGGACAAAACAAAAACTTATTGCCGCAAGGCGGATCCATCCACGAATTAGCGAAGGAAGGTTTACGTAGTCCTTTCGTAGGTGTAGGATTATTGTTTCTGCATGATACTAGTTACTTTTTGTACTAGTGATAAACCTTCTTTCGCTAATTCTTTGCCCCCCCCTCCCCCCCCCCCCCCCCCCCCCCCCCCCCCCCCCCCCCCCCCCCCCCCCCCCCCCCCCCCCCCCGACGAGACTTGCCTGCTTCCCCGGCGTGCGCCCATCCGTGCTCATTTTTTGAGCTCAGGGGGGGAGATGATTAGATTATATAGAAAAAAAGAAAAAGACAGCCGTAGGATGGAGTGGGTGCACGGATAAAAGCATGGGAAGGGAGCACGTAACAATTACGTAATGCCCTTCGTAGGTGTAGCATTGCCCCGCCAGAAAAGGAGCAGTAGCAAAGTTTTTGGTCACATGGGAAGCGCCAAGGCACAGCTGATGGCCACGGACGGTCTAGGAGTTTCATTCAGGGTAGTTGCCAACTAACTTCGGAGGAGAACTGGTAGTGGCACCCTGATGTGCCGTGGAAAATGCACGAACGAACGACATGGTGGCGTGCATGCATGGCCAACAGGTTGCCATTCTGCCGCAACACTCGGCCAGCAGGCGGAGGCAAGATACATATCGCCACTTCGCCATTGAGTGTTCAACAGTAACGCTAGATCTGAGCGATAACTGCGGTGCAGCCCAGGGTAGCGTAGGCAGCACTTGCACGGCGCTCTTGGTTTTATTTTAGGATGGGAATGGGCCGGACCGCAGCCCTAGTCCTTGCTGGCCTCTCTATATTCTCTTGAAGGACACGGAGCATTGGATCTGTACATCCACAAAATTTATGTTGCCTCTGACTGACAGTGGATGCAATCAAAGGAGACACATTATCATGTTTGGTTAGGCCACCCTGATGATTTTTTGTTCGTTCCTGTAAACGTTGTAACTGTTCAATAAAACTTTGTGCGTTTGTCTTAAAAAAGCACAAGAATAAGTAGCATTTACAAAAAAAACTTTATTTCTAGCATATCATTCAGCTGTTGGGATCTTTAGTAAGTGTCCCTCGTTTATATTTTTACCATGAATCGTTCTCATCATAAGGTAGCATATTTGTAACTTTGAAACAAAAAAGTCTTGGTCAATAGTTTGAAGTTTTCATGTAAGCACAAGGGTAACAACCTTGCAAAGGCATGCACATTATAACAGCAGACTATAACCTTTGGCAACTGACTTTGGGTTAACCTGCTGGTGACCGGCTCCTCTGGCCCAGTTTTTAGTGAAGTCTACCCAAAAGACCCATCGGCCTTAAAATTATGGGCCTGACCAGTGTCCCAATGGGTCACGTTGGCACATTCCCATCGTGAGTTTCTTGTTAGCAGCACAGGGCCTCTCTTGCCTCTTAAAATCTCAGAATCCGTCGTTCCAGCTCAGCGGCATTAAGGTGACACCATCGGCCCCAACGGTGAACCATCTTTTATTCGCGAATGACAACCTGTTGTCTTCAGGGTAAGTGTTAATAGAGTGGAAGAGGTATCAAACCTATTGAAGGCATATTGCATGGCCTCAGGGCAAAGAATTAACAGAGATAAGTCCTCAATATTCTTCGGTAGGGGCTGTCCTAAGATAGTTCGCAATGCTGCCAAAGGCTACCTACATGTTCCTAATGATCTCTGAGTGGCAGGTGCTTGGGTGTGCCAACAAATGCTGGGCACACAAAGGAAGGAATGTTCAAATACCTAACTGACAGAGTATGGGATGAGGCAAAGGGTTGGATGACCTAATGCCTCTCAACAAGTAGAAAAGATGTCTTCATCAAATTCATGCCTCATGCAATCCCGGTATATTCGATGTCTTGCTTTAAGCTCCCAAGGGGCTTATGCGATTATATAGATTCTATAATACGGAAATTTTGGTGGGGCTGCAAGCAAGGAGATCGCAAACCAGCTTGGGTCTCTTAGAATGTGATGACAAGTCCACAAAATTTTGAAGAACTCAGTTTTAAAGACCTTGAAATTTTAACTTGGCTCTTTTGACAAGACAAGCTTGGAGAGTGATGCAAGAGCAAGACAATTTGAGTGCAAGGATTTTGAAGGCGTCTTACTTTCCAAATAGTAATATTCTTGATGCGGAACTAGGGGCTAGGCCTTCTAAAATTTGGAGGGCGATCCTTGAGGTGTGAGACTTGCTTAAGCAAGGGATAATTTGTCGGATTGGCAATGGCCAGACCACGAACATTTGGACCGACATCTGATCCCAAAGGAAACCACGCCGAGACAGATGACGTCCCGTGTTGCATATCCACCAACAATGATGTCTGAACTGCTGTCGCCAGCTACGGCGACATGGGATGAAACACTGGTGTGTTCTATGTTCTTGCCGATAGATGTGAACGCGATCTTGAAGATACCCACATGCACTAATAACAATGAAGATTTTTGGGCTTGGTATCCGGGCAAGAAGGGCAAAGTTTTCAGTTTGTTCTGCGTACAAGTTCTTGCTCAAAACAAAACTACAGCGGGTGGAGTGGTTAGAAGGACGAAGTGGATCATCTAATGCACAGAGGGACGAAAATTCCTGGAGCTCACTGTGGAAACTAAAGGTGCCCTCGAAAGTCAGAATTTTCCTATGGCGACTTGCACCCCACTCACTTCCTACCACCGATGTTTTGAAGAAACGCAACATGTCGGTTCAGGACGTATGTCCGCTTTGTGGCTGCCAGAGCAACTCTAGCAGACCCCGTAAGTATTCATGAGAACTTCAAATTTGTTCGCAATGCTGCGAGAATTCTGCATCGGAAGAAATCTCCTGCAGTTCTTATGAAGATTGATATCTCCAAAGCCTTTGACACCTTGTGCTGGGAGTTCATCATTCAGATATTGATAAGGAGAGGCTTTGGTCGGCGTTGGTGCTCTTGGGTTTGTGGCCTTCTGCGCACCGCGTCGTCATCTGTGTTGGTCAACGGTGAGACTTGCGAGCCGTTCGCACTTGGCCAAGGTGTGAGACAGGGAGACCCACTGTCCCCGGCGCTCTTTATTCTTGCCATGGACACATTGCAAGCGATGCTGCATTGGGCGGACCACAACAACCTACTATCCGACTTGGGTCTGACCCCCAATGTTCCGAGGGTTTCCTTCTTTGCAGACGATGCAGTTCTATTTTTCAAACCTTACTCAACAGATATGGGGGTGATCTCGGCCATCCTGAAGCTGTTTGGAGAAGCATCTGGTCTTCACATCAATCTGCAAAAGAGCACTGTCACGTGCATCAGGGGTACCGACTCCATCTGTGCTTTTGTGGCTCGTCACTTTGCCTGTCAGTCGAGACCGTTTCCGCTTCAGTATCTTGGGCTGCCATTGTCAATATACAGACTGAGGCGTCAGGATATTTTGCCACTCATCGACAAGTTCTCCAATAAGATGAAGGGATGGAAACCCAAGCTGATGGCTCCAGATGGTCGCTTGACACTCACACAATCGGTTCTCATGGCTCTGCCTATCCACTTTATGTCAGTTATGTCGTTGCCTGCATGGGCGCTGAAAATAATCAACAGGAGGTGTCGGGGATTTCTTTGGAAGGGCGACAATGATATCAATGGTGGCCATTGTCTCCTGCCATGGTCTAGGGTGTGCATGCCCAAGGAGTGTGGGGGTCTGGGCGTCTTGAACCTTAAGTGCGTTGGCTATGCCCTCCGCTGTCGTTGGCCATGTTTAAGATGGGAGGCTGAGGAGAGGCCATGGAATTTACTGCCGAATGGTTTGGAAAAGGAGGTCTCGTACATCTTTAAGGTGGCCACTTCTATCCAATTAGGAGACGGCAAGAGGGCTAAATTCTGGACGGACAAGTGGCTGCCCGGAGGGAACTCCATACAGGACGTGGCTCCTGCCTTATTCTCTTTTGTCAAGGACTCGAGTAAATCTGTCAAGGACGCGTTGTGCAACAGGAATTGGATTAGGGATATCTCTGGAGGCATTTCGGTACAGGCTATGGCTCAATATCTGAAAATTTGGGACATTGTACGAAGTACTTCTTTGTTGGTGGACGATACCGATAGCCTGGTTTGGAAGTGGACTGGAGACCATAAGTTCTCTGTTAATAGTGCTTATGGTTTGTTCTTTGCTGCGAATGTGCGCTTTGCATGCCATGGGCCGATCTGGAGATCCAAAGCGCCACCAAGATGTAAATTTTTTATGTGGCTTGTCGTTCACCGAAGGTGCTTAACAGCGGATAATCTGGATCGCAGGGGTTGGCCTTCAAATGGAGCTTGCCCGTTGTGCCTCTCGACACACGAGGATTGCACACATCTGTTTGTGCACTGCTGTTTCTCCCAGCAGGTTTGGATAAAATTCAGGGATTGGACCGGGGCAGACTTTCGGACTCCAGATGACAGCTTTTGTAGTACGGAGGAGTGGTGGCTGAATACGAGGAAGGAGGTCCCCAAGCCGGAACGGCGTAATTTTGACACTATCGCAATCCTGCTACACTGGAGGATTTGGAAAGAACGGAATGCTCGGATCTTTGAGCAAGTGGCTAGCAACGTGGACAGGGTGCTCGAACTAATCAGAGAGGATATTGCAACATGGAGGACTGCTGGATGTGTTGGCGATCTCTGCTGACTTGTTTTTCTTCTTCTTTGTTGTGTTGTGCTTGCCTCTGGTGGCCAAGCTTCGTCTTTATTTCTTCAGTGTTTATTCAGAGTTAAACTCTGACGGCTGACAGTTCTAGATCGCCTAGACTGCCTAGCTCGTTGTACTCTTCCTGTTCTTTCTAATAAAAGATCGGCCTATGGCCCTTCAAAAAAAAGTCACAAACCCGCAAAATTCCGGTGAGTATATGCGCTCGGCCCAATTTTCTGACCAGAACAGAGCCCGTATACTCGCCCGGTCCGTAATTTTTTTTTACCGCAGCCCGCAAACCGCCCTCCCCCCAACCAGTATATCTACGGGTTCGCGGTGCATATGCGGGTCGAAACTTTGTCCCCCCGCCACTGCGTCTCGTCGCAATTCCCCACTCCCCTCCTCACATTTCTCGCCGCCGGTGAGCCCCTTCCGCCTCCAGCCGCCATGTGGGGCTGCATGTGGAACTCCGGTCGTGGCTCCGGGAGCAGCTCCGGTGGGGGCGGCGACCCCGAGCGTGAGCGGCGTGTCCGCTCGGACGACACGATGAATCTCGGGGCGAGGAAGTGGACGAACAGGGGCCTCGAGCCGCCGCCGAGCTTCCTCGTCTGCGAGACGGAGGTATACGACCGTCGGCATGGGCGTACGCCCTCTTCGGCCGCGGGCTCGTCCTCCACCGCGAGATCTTCCCACGCTGCGAGCTCTTCCTCTTGCGGCCCGGGCTTCTCCCCGTGAAGAGGGAGTGGTTGGAGGAGCCGGAGGAGATCGAGGTCGTCGCCGTCAAGCAGGAGCCGGAGGAGATCGAGCGCCGAGGGGTCTTCGGGCCGAAGATTTCGTGGCCGATTTCGACGCGGTCGTGGTCGCCATTACTGAGCGGAGCTTGCGCGAGGAGGCGGAGCGCCGGCGCCACGACGACGAGCTCGACGACCTCATCCTCAAGCAGGCGGTCGCGGCCAACCTTGCCGCGAATTAGAAGGCCGACGAGTGGCGGCGCATCCGCGAGGAGCAGAGGTCGAAGTTCATCGATCTCGTCAGCTCCGACGAGGACTGAGCCCCTCCACCGTGTCGTCCTTGGCCGCGAGCTTGTCCATTTTCGTATATCAACCTCGGCCTCGCCGCCGCGAGACCCCCCTCCCTCTAGTAGTAGTAGTAGAATGTAGTATGTATGATAATGTAGTATGTGATGATGAATTATGAATGATCATGTAGTATGTGATGAACTAGTGTGGTTGCAGTTTCTTCCGTGAAAGTTTTTTTTTAAATTATGCAGTTTCATATACGGGTTCTACTCTGCCGCACATGATTTTGACCCGCAAAACAGTTCTTCGTCGAACTGTAAACGCCTTACACGGGTCGCGTTTTTACGGGGTCTGCTAGAGTTGCTCTCAGGATACATGGAGGCACGCCCTAGTCTCATGCACTATGTCTAGGTGTATATGGGCGCTGTCCGAGGATGATCTTGTCTCACGCATGATAACTAATGAGGAATCCAATGCTAGGCAATGGCTTTTTGAGCTGAGCGATGAACTGGATCAGGCAAGTTTTACTCGCATGGCTGTCACCCTATGGTCGATATGGTACGCCAGAGGAAAGGCAGATTATGAGTATATCTCTCAAAGCCCCCTGCGAACAATCTTCTTTGTAGATAACTTCATTGCAGAGCTAAAACAGCTTGCTAATAGCCAGGAGCTCCGCAGTGCAAGAGCAACTACATCTGCCCAGCCCGAGCAATGCTTTTCTCCTCGTAATGGTGATGTGAAAATTAATGTTGATGCTGCTATCGCAAGATCACATAATGGGGGAGCTGTCGCGGCAATATGTAGATACCAAACGGGCCTATATTTGGGATCTCCGGCTGTGGCCTTCCAAGGAATCAATGATCCTCTAATCCTGGAACTTATGAATGTCGTGAAGCTTTAGCACCGGCAGATGATTTTGTCGTGCAAAATATTTGTGTGGCTTCGGACTGTCAAGAAATGGTGAATCGTATCATCAAGGGGACAGGGGATTCAAATGTTGCCATAGTACATGAAATAATGAGTCGTTGTAATAGCTTTACTTCCAGTTCTTTTATTCAAGAACATAGGAAGTTTAATTTTGAGGCTCATAATCTCGCCAAGTTTGCGTGTAACATAGGTGTAGGTGGACAAGTTTCGTGGGGCAATCCTCGTGACTCAAACCTTGTACCTATGACATTTGTTTTGGATGAGTAAATATAGCAAGTTTTCTAAAAAAACTTGTGGAGATAGAAGAGTATGGTTCAAAAAGTCACTTTGGTGCACGAGCTCTAGGGAGCCATATATTTTGAATAGTGCTAAAATGATAAGGGGATAGTGGAGGGCGATCAGTCTTGCAACATCTCAGTCGTTAAGTCTCATTTGTTGCTATTCGTAAGATCTTTCATCAAGGTCCGTGCAAAAAAAAATCATATTTTCCTTTTCCTTTCTTAGATGTTATATGTCACTTGAGTAAGACTTGATTAAATTTTAACCGGTTGAGACCTAGCCACACCCTTAAAGGGTCAGTAGAGTTACTTTCTAGGCTAGAAGACTTGCTCGTAGTTTCGGTTGGAAATAAATGGAATCTGTTACAGATTTCTTTTTCTTTTTGCGAAATGGAAACTGCTAGAGTTGCGCTTAGACTTGACCGAAACTGGCCCAAAAAGGACTTCGACAAAACCATTGTTACGAGGACGAGACTTGCCTGCTCCCCCTCGTGTGTCCATCCGTGTTCCCGTCTACGTGGCTTGATTTGATTGGAGCAAAATAAAGCCTGGCCCCACCCCCTTAAAATCAGAGGGGGAGATGATTAAATTAGAAAAAAAAAAGAAAAAAGAGAGCCATAGGATTAAGTGGGAGTACGGATGGAAGCACGGGGAAGGAGCAGGCAAGCCCGATCCTTGTTACGAATCATCAGTTAAGACATGTCACAAAATTTTCCCCGCTTGACATCTTCCCTTTTTCTTTTTGGGACGACATCTTCCCTTTCCTCACGTTTCCTGAGATATTCCCTTCCCCACCTTAAGCAATCATGGTTACTGTTTCCATATAATATGTACGCCCAGGACAAAATCGATACGCCTGCATAATTTGGTACTAGCACAAAGTCGAACCACATCGATCCCCGGAACACAATTTGGCTGCAATGCCGGCACAGTCGCCGGCGCGGACGCTGGGGGAGTTTCTCGCACACGTGCCCCGTCATAAAATCTGGACGATGGCCGTCTTCGCGCAGATCATGTCGCCTGCCGTCGTCACGTCTATTTTATACGCCGACATATGGCCACAGGGCTTTCGCTCCTTCTTCCGCGGCGCCCCGTGGCGGCTGCCTCTGGCGCTCTCGTGGGGCTTCTACTTGTCGCTGCTCTACCTCATCATATTATACGCGGGGCTGTTCCTGCCGCGCACGCCCGTAGCCGTCGTCAAGAAGCTCTTCTACGTTGGAGCGTACGGCGTCGGCGGAGGCATCACTGCCATGGTGAGCGGCGTGCTGGGGTGCCGCGTCAAGGACGGCCGCGCGCTGGCCGGATGCACCGCCCTAGTCGAAGTGATCATCGTCGGCCTCGTCGCGTTTTGGGTGTGGCTTGCTCGCACCTACGGTGGAGACGGCGACTCGTCGTCGGAGGAGTCTACTACGCACCCACCAGCAGAAGCACTAGAAGAAGGGCTGCAGCCTGCTGTTCCACAACGCCTACCTGTCTAGATAGTATTTAGTCATCCCTGTTAGAAATAATAGAACTACCTATTGTAATCTCAACAAACTCTATTTTCTCTCTCTCTTCCATAGCTTATCTCCCCCTCTCTTGTAACAACCGAATCGTGATCGATCGGTATTGCCTTGTAAGCCACGACAGGGGCTGTTCCTGTCTCATATCAATATAAACCAACGCGGCTCCTCATTGAGGAGTAGGAACGCTTCCATCTGACATGGTATACAGAGCCATCCTCTTCCCATCGATCTAGCCAAAAGCTTTCCTCCCGATCACCCTCGCCATTGCCATGTCGTCCTCATCCACCGTCACCCTCAACCTCGGAGCCCTACCATCCGAGAAACTTACCAAAACCAACTACATCCTATGGAAAGCACAGGTCATGCCGGGCCTGCGAGGAGCGCAGGTCACCGGCCTTCTGGACGGGTCAGATGCCGCATCATCAAAGACGGTGCAGCAAGAGCAGACGGACAAAACCGTCACCACGGAGCCCAATCCGCTGTATGCACAGTGGATATCAAAGGATCAGCAGGTTTTGAGTCATCTTCTGAACTCTCTGTCAATGGAGATCCTCGCCCAAGTTGCGAGCAAGGAGACAACCTTTGATCTCTGGACTGCCATCACCACCTTGTTCTCATTGCAGTCCCAATCTCGCATCACCAATTTGCGGATTGCAATCACCAACACGAAGAAGGGTTCCATGTCCAGCAGCGCCTACATCTCCAAGATGAAGAATCTGGGGGACGAGCTCGCAGCGGCAGGATGCCCCGTCTCGGATCCAGAGATGGTGGATTATGTCCTCGTCGGCCTTGACAGACACTATGATCCTGTTGTGGCAGCTATTGGCGCAATCAAGAATCAGATCACAGTTGGCGATCTATTTTCTCAGATCGCGGCGTTCGATCAGCGAGTCAAGATGCTCGGCGATGGCCCTGATGGGGGTTTCAAAACCTCTACAAACTTGGCCTACAGGGGGCGTGGGCGCTGCTACAGCAGGGGCCGCGGGCGCAGCAGCAGCAGGGGGCGCGGCCGAGGCAGGCGTCCTTCCCCGACTCCGTCTGGTGGCCACAGCGGCGGCAGAGGTGGCCGCGGTCGCCCACAAAAACAACGGCAGCAGCAGGAACATGACTATCCAGAGTGTCAAATCTGCTACAAACATCACCCAGGAGGTGCTCGTGATTGCTGGCAAAGGTATGATGAAGATGAACCCGAGGAGAAGAATGCAAACATGGTGACCAGCTCCTATGGCGTCGACACGAACTGGTATGCAGATACCGGTGCTTCACATCACATCACCGGCGACGTTCAAGGACAAGTACCATGGACATGATCAAGTGCACACCGTGAGCGGTTCTGGTATGAAAGTTGCTCACATTGGTCATTCAATCGTTAAAACCCCTAAAAAAAACCTTGCATCTAAACAAAGTTCTTCATGTCCCTGAAGCCTCACAAAATCTTCTTTCTGTTCATCGTTTTACTCTAGATAATCGTGTCCTTATTGAATTTTATCCTTATTTCTTTTTGGTAAAGGACTTGGACACGAGGAGAATCCTGCTTAGGGGCAAGTGTGTGGGAGGTCTCTACCCACTTATATCTTCATCATTATCATCGAATAAACAAGTGTTTGTCGCTATCAAGCCTTCATCATCCAAGTGGCATAGTAGATTAGGTCATCCTTCATCAGTCATCGTTAAATTTGTTCTTAGCAAGAATAAACTTCCCTTCTCTCATGAGATTAGTGAGTCGGTTTGTGATCCATGTCAACAGGCTAAAAGCCATCAACTCCCATACCCTGTATCTACTAGCATATCTACTGCACCCTTACAACTAGTATTCTCAGATGTTTGGGGGCCAGCTCCTACTTCGATCGGTAGATACTCATACTATGTAAGCTTTATTGATGATTATAGCAAGTTTACATGGATCTATCTTCTTAAGAAACGGTCTGAAGTGTTTCAAGTTTTCGCAAACTTTAAAAATCTTGTTGAAAGAAAACTAGACACTAAGATCATTGTCATGCAAACCGACTAGGGAGGTGAATACAGGAAACCGAATTCCTTCTTCCAGCAACTTGGTATTTCTCATCATGTTGCATGTCCTCATGCGCACCAGCAGAATGGTTCTGTAGAAAGAAAACATCGTCATGTCGTTGAAGTAGGCCTAGCTCTACTCGCAAATGCATCTATGCCACTAAAATTCTGGGATGAAGCATTCTTAACTGCCACATATCTCATCAACTTACTCCCTAGCAAAGTCATTAAATTTGAGACCCCTATCACACGCCTTTTTGGCACTAGTCCAGATTACAAGTCTTTGCGTGTCTTTGGTTGTGCATGCTGGCCTAACCTACGGCCATACAACTCGCGCAAGCTTGCTTTTCGTTCCAAACGGTGTGCTTTCTTGGGGTACAGTCCCATTCACAAAGGAGTAAAATGCCTAGATGTCTCTACTGGCAGAGTTTATATATCTCGTGATGTTGTTTTCGATGAGTCCATTTTCCCTTTTGCATCTCTTCATCCTAACGCTGGAGCCATTCTTAAGAAAGAAATCTTGCTTCTTCCCCCAAACCTTCGGAACTTTGAGCAAGGGGGCGACGATTGTACTGACCAATATGACACTTCACCCAGTCGTCCTAGTGGTGCATCTATTACTGTGCAGGGTCCTGCAGAAAACGCAGGAGAAAATGGTGCTCAAAATGATCAAGATTTGGCACAAAATGGCCCCATATTTCATGTGTTGGAGGAAGAAGAGGCAGGCGCAGACTACGAGGTTGATCCGGAGCAACCTGCGACACCGCAACGTCAGGCGCCCTTGGATCGCGTGCCGCGATCAACCCTGGATCATGCGCCCACCAGAGGCCAGGGCCAGCACGCCACGTCGCCAGGCAGTGGGCCGGCTCAGCGACCCACGTGCGGGTGGCCAACCACAATCGGTCTCCAGCCTGAGACGATCGACTCGGGATCGCGGCTGCCCACGCGTGCGGATCAGGTGACAGCGACACCCACGGGATCTTCTACGTCGCGCGGGGCTGCGGCACCAGAGTCTGGCACGAACACACCAGAGGCTACAGAATCAGGGTCCGGATCAGCTACACAAAGTGGATCCAGAGAATCTGCATCATCTGGATCTTCTGTGGCACGGTCATCTACTCAGCTATAGCCGGTGCCAGCCTCACGTGTCACAACTCGTCTTCAAAAAGGTATAAAAAATCCAAAAATTAGAACAGATGGTACTATACGCTATGGCATGTTATGTGTTGTAGGAGAGCCAACTCGATTGGAAGATGCACTTGGAGATCCAAGGTGGAAAAATGCAATGGATGAAGAGTACTCTGCACTCATGAAAAATAAAACGTGGCGCCTTGTACCTGAGCAGCGAGGTAAAAATGTTATTGACTGTAAGTGGGTATATAGAAGCAAGAAAAAGGCAGATGGTTCGATTGACAGGTACAAGGCACGTCTAGTCGCGAAAGGTTTGAAACAACGTTATGGGCTGGATTATGAGGACACATTTAGTCCCGTTGTTAAAGCTGCAACCATCAGGCTTGTGTTAGCTATTGCTGTTTCCAGGGGATGGAGCTTCAGGCAGCTAGACGTGCAGAACGTGTTTTTACATGGTGTTCTGGAAGAGGAGGTTTACATGCGACAACCACCTGGGTATGAAAACAAGAAAACACCCCACTATGTGTGTAAGCTTGATAAGGCTCTTTATGGCCTGAAACAGGCACCAAGAGCATGTATTCAAGGCTAAGCTCTCAGCTAAGGTGCCTTGGATTTGTTGCATCTAAGGCTGACACATCACTCTTCATCTACAATAAGGCAACCACAGTCATATTTGTTTTGATATATGTTGATGATATTATAGTTTCCAGTTCTTCATCAAGTGCTACTAATGCTTTACTTCATGACTTAAGTTCAGAGTTTGCCTTGAAAGATCTTGGTGATCTACACTTCTTCCTGGGCATTGAGGTGAAGAAGATTCCAGATGGCATAGTAATGAATTAGGAGGAATATGCTACTGAGCTTCTGACTCGCATGAAGATGAAGGATTGCAAGCCTTCACTTACACCATTGTCCTCTTCAGAAAAATTGTCAGCCTTTGAAGGGGAGCCTCTAAAGGAAGAAGAGATCTGAAGGTACAGGAGTGATGTGGGTGCCTTACAGTACTTAACACTGACAAGACCAGATATATCATTTGCTGTTAATAAGGTTTGTCAGTATCTACATGCACCTACTACTGTACACTGGACAACTATTAAAAGAATTGTACGGTATATAAAATACACTGTAAGCCTAGGACTCCAGTTTAAACGTTCCAGCTCCACTCTTGTTAGTGCCTTCTCTGATGCTGACTGGGCAGGATGCAGTGATGATAGGAGGTCAACTGGAGGATTTGCAATATTCTTTGGTCCTAACCTTATTTCTTGGAGTGCTAGGAAACAGGCTACAGTGTCAAGATCAAGTACAGAGGCTGAATATAAGTCACTAGCCAATGCAACTGCTGAGATCATGTGGGTGGAATCATTACTTAATGAGTTGGGTGTTAAGCAACACCGCATTTCATGTTTATGGTGTGATAATTTGGGAGCCACCTATCTCTCTGCTTACCCAGTGTTCCATGGAAGAACTAAACACATTGAAGTTGATTTTCATTTTGTGAGAGAAAGGGTTGCAGAAAAGAAGTTGGACATAAGATTTATTCCCTCCAAAGATCAGGTAGCAGATGGCTTCACCAAGGCATTGTCAATTAAACCATTTGAGGAGTTCAAGAGGAATCTTAATATAGGATAGTTGAGATTAAGGGAGGGTGTTAGAAATAGAGATAGAACTACCTATTGTAATCTCAACAAACTCTATTTTCTCTCTCTCTCTCTCTCCCGTAGCTTATCTCCTCCTCTCTTGTAACAACCGAATCGTGATCGATCGGTATTGCCTTGTAAACCACGACGGGGGCTGTTCCTGTCTCATATGAATATAAACCAACGCGGCTCCTCATTGAGGAGTAGGAACGCTTCCATCTGACAATCCCTATGTTTCTCCTCCCCTTTCTATTTTGTTCAGACTATCTGGAAGATACAAAGTGTTTCTTTCTTACGGAACAAGAACAATGCCAGCCGAACTATCGTTCTGAATGTATACCTTTTTATTCACATTTTAATGAATTTTGTAAGTATTATTTATTACTGTTAAGAATATCTCCAATAATAGACCAAAAATTTGATACTCCCTTTGATCCATATCCATATACTAAAGGAGCGACAAGTAATATGGATCAAAAGAAGTAGCTAAAAAGACTTCTGGTGTTGGGAGTAATATGGCATTGGTACCGCACGGTGATGGGGTAGCAGGGGTGTCTCGCTCGCGTACCCACAGCGGTGTCTCTGTCGCGTACCTGCAGGCTGCAGTACAAAGACTTCCAATCTATTACGGGAAAAACTTCCAATCTAGAAGCCCTAGGGACGACTACAAGCACTTGGACGAGCCGAAGGCGTGGCACCGTCATGGCCCTCCCTCACTAGATTCCGATTTAACTTGTTTTAATAGACAGTCAGAAATTCGCGTGTTAAGGCCTCATAGGATCAACACACTAGAAAAACAACCACCACCAATGAGGATAAACGTAGATTGAATGAAAACAACCTATAGACAAACAAATGAAGACTGGATCCAAGGTGATCCACCGAAGTCCAACAATGACCGAATCCCATGAGATTCACTAGAAACACACCTCCCCCCTTTCCAGCAAAAAAAATACCTCCGGTTCCAGCAAAAACTCGCACCCCAACATCCATCCTTGTAGCTCTCCCAAACGCCGGTTGCAGCTCCGACATGCATGGTTGCTGTTGGAAATATTAGCACTTTTCCGATTAGACTTATCCATGAGTAAACAGTAAGCATGGCATAAAAGGTATGCATCTCATAGCGATACCTAAGCATACTAGCACATACAGAACATAGAATCGAACCATCTATGAGTAGCACATATACGGCTAGCATAAGTACGAGTAAACGAGGGATGAACAGATCATACCCTCCGGTTGGCCAGGCCAACGCGGCGGCGGCAGCAGCAGCCTTGGCATCGTCCGTGGCCTTCTTCTTGGAGGCGGCGTCGTCGGCCATGGTGTCGATGCAGGGGAATTAGTGGAAGCAGAGGCGGACGAAGTTGGGGATGGATCGGGAGCAGTCGCGTCGAGACGCTCCCCAAAAACCTTATTGCCGTTCTCCCGGGCAGAATCTCGAACGACAGGGTTCCCGAGGCACCTGCTCTCCCGACCAACCGTGCACACGGTCGTCAGGATGGGATCGCCGGAAGCAGCACAGAGAGAGGAACAGTAGCTGACGGCTAGGGTTGTATGAGAGGGAGGGAGTGAACTGAGTTAGGGTTCACTCCACTGGCCAGTGCCTTCTTATATAGGCCGTCAGGTAGATGGGCCTGGGCCAGGCCCACGACCGAGTCCGCGAACAGCCCACGGTCCAACGTCTCGGATAGTGACACTTCCGTAAGTGACTCGTTAATTAATTAACAATTAATTAACCATTCCTGAGCGGCAAAAGTAAGCTTCGGCTCGGCTCATTCCCGCAACCCGCAGCACGCGCGCGCGTCGTGACGAGGCGAGGCGAGGCGGGCGGCGGAGGAGGAGGAGCGCGCGTGTACAGCTCCTATTCCCAAGCTCCCAATAGCAAGTGGTAGAGCAGCCCTTATAAAGAGGTCTCACTCTTCTTACTGTAGCAGTATGGTACTAAACTTCCCATACTTCCCACCACTTGCCGTACACATGCATGGGCCTTAGAGATAAACCAGGGATTAGTGTCTTATATGGGCCTAAGCCCATCCATAATCCAACAATCCCCCACCAGATCTCGAGGCACATAAGTTTGTCAATTGTTCCAAACAATGTTTGATATACCAGAATTTTCAGTGGAGACTGTTAAGTTGAACTTCCACCTAGAGCAACAGGATTAGACTTCTTCACAACTAAACAATGGACTATGCCTTGAATTGTTAGTTTGGTGTGCAGAAGTTTCGCCTATTGTCTGCTGATACATGGCTGCCGAATGCTAAACCCCACGGGTGGAGCTTATTAGTAATACTCCGTACCTTCTCATGAGCTTAATAGAGATTACCCAATCTCATAGACTGTGACCAGCAGTCGGGCTCACATAGGTGTGTTCCTCCAAAGAATGCTCTGTAGGTTAGCATCTTGCTTACACAAGCTTTGGAACACATTAAGACAAAAGTCAGCCTGCCTTACAGAATTGAGAGTATTGTGCATCTCCAACGGAGTGGGTTAATTAAGGATACTCTCCTCAGTTGACCGCTGGATTGTTTTCCCAGGTCCTAATTCACGGGATCTCTTATCACATAGGTTGGGTTACCCCCATGACAACTTACGTGGGTCTCATACCCATCTCCCTCGATGCATTTTCTATCATAATCCGTGATAGCCCTTTCGTAAAAGGGTCTCCCAGATTCTTAGCCGTCTGGATGTAATCCAACGCTATTACTCCGGAGTTTCTTGATTTTCTGACAGATTTCAATCTTCTTCTTATGTGCTTTGTGGATTTCATGTTGTCCTTTGAACTCTTAGCCTTGGCAATCAATGTTTGATTGTCACAGTTCATAAGGACAGCCGGCACTGGTTTATCAACCACCGGCAAATCCATCAAAAGCTCTCGAAGCCATTCTGCTTCGACGCATGATGTGTCTAATGTTGTGAGTTCTGCTTCCATAGTCGATCTGGTTAAGATCGTCTGCTTGCAAGACTTCCAGGAAACAGCACCACCACCAAGTATGAAGACATGTCCACTTGTGGCTTTCATCTCATCAGCATCAGATATCCAATTCGAATCACTATACCCCTCAAGTACCGTTGGGTACCCAGAATAGTGAATTCCATAGTTCGCAGTACCTTGCAAATAACGCATCACTCGCTCAACAGCATGCCAGTGCACATCTCCCGAATTGGAAACAAAGCGGCTCCGTTTGCACACAGCAAATGAGATGTCAGGACGAGTAGCACATGCCAGGTACATCAGTGAACCAACCACTTGAGAATATCTCAATTGATCTACAGCCGTGCCTTCGAACTTTCGAATCCACACGCTAGGATCATATGGTGTTGCAGAAGGTTTTCAGTCCGAATATCCAAAACGGCTCAAAATCTTCTCAACATATTGGGATTGCAAAAGTGTAATTCCACCCTCAGAATTTCTCAGTAGCTTGATGTTCAGGATAACATCAGCCACACCCAGGTCCTTCATCTCAAAGTTGTGACATAGAAAAGTCTTGACCTCCTCAATGACCTTGAGGTGGGTCCCAAATATCAGTATGTCATCGACGTACAGACACAATATAACTCCTTCGCCCCCACCATAGCGATAATATACACATTTGTCAGCTTCGTTCACAACAAAGCCAGCAGATGTCAGAGTAGTGTTGAACTTCTCATGCCATTGCTTAGGCGCTTGTTTCAGGCCATACAAAGATTTCACTAGCTTACACACCTTTCCTTCCTGACCATTTACTACAAAGCCATCCGGCTGTTGCATGTAAATTTTCTCGTCTAGCTCTCCGTTAAGGAAAGCCGTCTTAACGTCCATCTGATGAACGAGAAGACCATGCGAGGCAGCCAAAGCGAGTAACACTTGAATGGTTGTCAGTCTAGCCACAGGTGAATAAGTGTCAAAGAAATCTTCTTCTTCTTTCTGGGTATAACCTTTGGCCACAAGCCTAGCCTTGTACTTCTCAATAGTACCATCGGGCCTAAGCTTCCTTTTGAACACCCACTTACATCCTAATGGTCGACAACCATAAGGACGATCAGTGATCTCCCATGTTCCGTTAGCCAAGATGGAATCCATCTTACTACGGACCGCATCCTTCCAGTAGTCAGTATACGGAGATGCATAAGCTTCTGAAATGGAGCTGGGAGTATCATCATCCACGAGGTACACGAGGAAATCATCACCAAAGGACTTTGCAGTCCTCTGTCTCTTGCTCCTAACAAGAGCTTCCTCGTCATCCTCCGTGGAACTCTTATCACTTTTATGTTCATAATATTCCATCGGAATAGCAGGTTCAGGAGTCTCATCAGATTCCAGTCTAGAATTGCTTTGCATATCTCTCATGGGGAAAATATCCTCAAAGAATGTAGCATCCCTAGACTCTATAATTGTACCGACCTTCTGGTCAGGTACCTCAGATTTCACCACTAGAAATCTATAGCCAACGCTATGGTTGGCATAGCCAAGAAAAACACAGTCCACGGTCTTTGGTCCCAACTTGCGCTTTTTGATTATCGGCACATTGACTTTCGCCAAACAGCCCCAAGTGCGCAAGTAAGAGAGTGTAGTTCTTTTCTTTTCCCATTACTCATAGGGAGTAGTCTCATTATCCTTTGTGGGAACTTTATTTAGGACATGACAAGATGTCAATACAGCCTCCCCCCACCATGCCTTGGATAAACCCGATGTATCTAACATGGCGTTAACCAAATCAGTTAGAGTATGGTTTTTCCGTTCGGCAACCCCGTTTGACTGGGGTGAGTAGGGAGGCGTCCTCTCATGAATAATACCATGTTCTGCATAGAATAAATCAAACTCATTAGAAAAGTACTCTCCACCACGATCAGACCGGACTCGTTTTATTTTCTTCTCAAGTTGGTTATCAACTTCAGCCTTATAGACTTTAAAGTAGTGTAGAGCCTCATCCTTAGTATTTAACAAATACACATAGAAGAATCTAGTGGAATCATCAATCAGAGTCATGAAGTATTTCTTTCCACCTTTAGTCAACACACAATTCATCTCACAGAGATCTGAATGTATGAGCTCTAATGGTGCCAGGTGTCTCTCCTTCGCAGGCTTGTGAGGCTTACGAGGTTGCTTAGCTTGCACACACGTATGGCACTTAGAGACTTTGGCTAAAGTGAAACTCGGGATTAAATTCATCTTAGCTAGCCACGTCATACAACCGAAATTTATGTGACAAAGACGTGAATGCCAAACCTCAGATTTGTTCACATTAGAATGAATTTGGTTCACGACTTTATTATAGAAATCCTCCAGAGAAAGGAGGAACAAACCACCACAATCATATCCTTTTCCAACAAATAGTCCATACCGAGATACGACTACTTTGTTAGACTCAAATACTAACTTAAACCCTTCTTTACATAGAAGGGAGCCACTAACGAGATTCTTCTTTATGGCGGGGACATGCTGCACGTTCTTCAGTTGCACGATCTTTTCCAAAGTAAACTTCAGATCTACCGTGCCAACACCATGAACAGAAGCATGCGAGCCATTCCCCATCAGGACGGAACAATCTCGTGCGACCTGGTAAGAAGAAAACAAAGACACATCAGCACACACATGAATATTGGCCCCAGTGTCAATCCACCAATTGGTGGACTGACAGACTGAAAGTATGGTAAACAGATTACCATACCCAGATGCCGCATCATTGTTGCTCAGAGTGACATTCACAGACTTGGAGTCCTGTGCTGGCTTCTTATACTTGTTTGGGCACTTGTTCGCCCAATGTTCATCTGAACCACAACTAAAGCAGCCATCTCTCTTTTTGTCTTTCTTCTTAAAGGTAGTATTCTGCTGGACAGAGTTCTTTCCCTTGAACTTGTGGAAGTTCTTCTGCACCACATTGGCGCTAGAAGAACCCTCTGCCCCTTTCACGTGCGAGTCCTTTGCTCTCGAGTTCTGCTCAACACTGAGATGACCAATGACATCCTCAACAGAGAATTCACGTCTCAAGTGCTTGAGAGAAGTAGCAAAGTTCCTCCAACTAGGAGGGAGTTCTGCAATAATGCAACCCGCGACAAACTTGTCCGGTAACTCACACTTCAGGAGCTCCAGCTCCTTAGCAATGCAATGCATCTCATGAGCCTGGTCCAATACAGAACGGTTATCAACCATCCTGTAATCATGGAACTGCTCCATGGCATACAGCTCACTGCCAGTATCAGTTGCGCCGAATTTGACTTCGAGCACATCCCACAAGTTTTTGGCAACGCCCATATGAATATAGGCGTCAACCAACTTGTATCCAATCACACTCAGAACTGCTCCCAGAAAGATTGTGGTTGCCTCCCTAAACGCCTTCTCCTGTTCAAGAGCAATCGTTTCTATGAGGGACACACCACCAACCCAGAACACGTTCATCGCTGTGAGCCACAAGGTGGTCCTAGTCTGCCAACGCTTAAAATGCGTCCCGGTAAACTTTTCCGGTTTTAGAGTAGCAGCAAAGTCTTGAATCGAAAAGTGCCTAAAATAAGGTTTTTGGATTGTTGGAAATATTAGCACTTTTCCGATTAGACTTATCCACGAGTAAACAGTAAGCATGGCATAAAAGGTATGCATCTCATAGTGATACCTAAGCATACTAGCACGTACAGAACATAGAATCGAACCATCTATGAGCAGCACATATACGGCTAGCATAAGTACGAGTAAACGAGGGATGAACAGATCATACCCTCCAGTTGGCCAGGCCAACGCGGCGGCGGCAGCAACAGCCTCGACGTTGTCCGTGGCCTTCTTCTTGGAGGTGGCGTCGTCGGTCATGGTGTCTATGCAGGGGAAGTAGTGGAAGCAGAGGCGGACGAAGTTGGGGACTGATCGGGAGCAGTCGCGTCGAGACGCTCCCCAAAAACCTTATTGCCGTTCTCCCGGGCAGGATCTCGAACGACAGGGTTCCGGAGGCACCTGCTCTCCTGACCAACCGTGCACGCGATCGTCGGGATGGGATCGCCGGAAGCAGCACAGCGAGAGGAACAGTAGCTGACGGCTAGGGTTGTACGAGAGGGACTGAGTGAATTGAGTTAGGGTTCACTCCACTGCCCAGTGCCTTCTTATATAGGCCGTCAGGTAGATGGGCCTGGGCCAGGCCCACGACCGAGTCCGCGAACAGCCCACGGTCCAACGTCTCGGACAGTGGCGCTTCCATAAGCGACTCGTTAATTAATTAACCATTTCTGAGCGGCAAAAATAAGCTTCGGCTCGGCTCATTCCCGCAACCCCCGGCCCGCGCGCGCGTCGTGACGAGGCGAGGCGAGGCGAGGCGGGCGGCGGCGGAGGAGGAGCGCGCGTGTACAACTCCAATTCCCAAGTTCCCAATAGCAAGTGGTAGAGCAGCCCTTATAAAGAGGTCTCACTCTTCTTACTGTAGCAGTATGGGACTAAACTTCCCACACTTCCCACCACTTGCCGTACACATGCATGGGCCTTAGAGATTAACCAGGGATTAGTGTCTTATATGGGCCTAAGCCCATCCATAATCCAACAGTTGCAACTCTGCCGTTGAGGGGCACAGCTGATTGCAGCCCTCCTCATCGTTGTATGCAGCTCCTGTGCTCCAAGGTTGCAGTCACTGATGGGCAGTGTCGCTGGATGCTGCTCTGTGAAACGCCGGTTTGCAGCTCCTGTGGCCCCTGATTTGTCGCTAGGTGTGGCGCCTCGAGTTGGAAATAAAGCATGGCAGCTCGGCCATGGGTATGGCGTTGGATGCGTTCGGGTGAGATTCGCTTTTAGGAGGAGGAAGAAGGCACCGGAAGCGGACGGGATAAAAGAAAGAGGATAAAATCGAAGCGGTACAACTCAGCTCGATAGGTCAAGGATGTGTGGCACGCATGGCCCTGCTGTGCTCGAGTTGCTAGAGAAGCGACCGACCCAAGTTTGGACCAGCTGGCCAGGTTTAAACGTTTCCCTTACAGTTTACATGTTCCCACCTCTACGTCGTCCAATTCCGGTCACCGGTTGCTGCATCTGCTGCCATTTCCCCAGCCACCCCGAGCCTTCGTTGCTCGGGGGCCACTGTTGCAAACCCATGCCCATCGCCGAGTTCGCATCGCTGCCTGCCAGTCCCGGCCAAATACGACTGTCCCCCCAAGCTAGCAGTAATAAATAATAATACATAAAAAATTCATTAAAATGTAAAAAAAGGTATACATTCAGAACGCTAGTTCGTCTGGCATTGTTCCCCAACAAACACTAAACACTTTGTATCCAGGAAGTCTGATCAAAACAGAAAGGGAAGAAATATACGGGATGATTGAATATCTAGACAGGTAGGCATGGTGGAACAGCAGGCTGCAGCCCTTCTTCTAGTGCTTCTGTTGGTGGCGGCGTAGTAGACTCCTCCGACGAGTCGCCGTCTCCACGGTACATGCGAGCAAGCCACACCCAAAACACAACTCCCCCAGCGTCCGCGCCGGCGCCTGCACCTGCCCCGGCATTGCAGCCATGGATCGATGTGGTTCAAGTACCAAATTGTGTAGGCGCGTGGATTTGTTCCAGACTTTCGGGTACATGTTAATAAGGTAAACATTTAAAAACCACCAGATGATTAATGTAATAACTATAGAGGGGAAGTCTTTGTTCCGACTACTGAAGGTAAATGCAAACACTAACCATGATAGTTGTTTAAGGTAGGAAAGGGCACATCTCAGGAAATGTTTTTTTTATCGAAAGGGGTTTCCCCCCACCCCACTTTTATTAAAGGCGGGGCACAACATAGACCCAGACTGTTAACAAGCATTTGGGTTTACCAGTAGCAGCAAACCAGACAGTATAAACGCAACACCCCAAACTGCAAAACTATAACAGTAGACCTCATACAGCGCCACGCAGGGCAGCTCAAAACCCACACACTCTAGAAGTTCATCAACGCACACATGGGGACATGATGATCCATCAGCTTTCACCCTGAATGAGCCTTCAGTACACCCCCGCCCCGGGGCCTTTTTGAGCACGCTATCAGCCCCCAGCCCAGGCGATCCTGAGCAGCTCGCCTCTTCGTCGGTCCAGGAGTAGGAGGCAGCGTTGGAGCAGCACCGATTGGTCGCCCTTGCACATGATCTCCCATTGGTGTAGAGATGAGCTGATCCGCCCCAACACCGCCCTGGTACTTGTCCATGGTATCCCCTGAAAACACATATCATTACGCATAGTCCAAATCCCCCAGCTGGAGGCAACACAAGCAATGTTAATCACAGTTTTTTTGTTGTTCAGTTTCCAAAAGGAAGATAGTTCAGCCATATCTTTTGGGATATTAAAACTAAAAGTATCAGCTACATCAAGCCAAATCTGCTTAGCTACTACGCAATCAAAGAATAAATGCTGAACAGATTCATTCTCATTACAAAAAAAACACAAGTTATCAACCACCCTTCTTTTGTTTAAATTGTCTCTGGTAAGAATTTTGTTATTATATGCTAACCACAAAAAGACCAAGTATCTGTTAGGAACAACAATTTTCCAGAAATTTTTCCACATTGGGGTAGAAACCCCTCCCCAGTTTATCATGTTGTAAAAATATTTAACAGAATAAATTCCAGATGGTTCCAAAAGCCAGACAGGCTGGTCCTCCTCATCAGTTAGGGTCTTAGTAGAAATTATCTGAATCAGGTCATGCCATTTACTCATAAAACCAGAATCCACACATCTATTAAATGTGAGTTTCAAATTAGTACCATCCCATACCTCAGCTACTACACATTTCTGTTGCTGACAAATTTCATAGACCTCCCAAAATTGAGTTTTCAGGGAAGAATCCCCAGCCCAAGTGTCGTCCCAGAAACTGATTTTGTCCCCTTTGCCCAAGTTCCATCTGAAAAAAGGTCTAATACCCTCAAAAGCCCAGGTAACCCCTTTCCAAAAGGGCGACCCTACACCCTGTTTGTCCCAAAGCAAATTGGGTTTATCAGTTCTATATTTATGATCAACTAGTCTCCCCCAATCATTATCATGGTTTATGAAGTATCTTTTTGCCCAAGAGGCTAGCAAGGCCATGTTGAACTCTCTTAAGTTGGGAATCCCCAGGCCCCCAAACTCTTTTTTCTGAGAGATCATCCCCCATTTAGCAAGATGATATTTGTGCTCATCTCCCTGGTCACCCCAAAAGAAGTGAGCCATCTGAGATGTGATAGCATTGATAGCCCATTTAGGAAATTTTATCACAGACATCAAGTACATCGAGATGCTAGTGATACATGCCGTAAGCAGTACAAGTTTCGCCTCATAACTGAGTAACCTCCCCTTCCAACCACAAATCCTTTTGATGATTTTATCTATAATGTATTGGATATCCTCCCTTCTTAGTTTAAGGTAGTGGAGAGGAACCCCAAGTATTTGAGAGGGAAATCTCCCATCTTACAGCAGAAAATTTGGGATAATAGTTTAGCCTCATCAGTATTCATATTAATTGGCACTACTTCACACTTATCATAGTTGATTTTCAACCCAGAAAGGTTTTCAAAACAAGCAAGCAACCATTTTAAGTTTTTTACATACTCAGTTTTCGGGTCGAGACACAATATCGTGTCATCTGCATACTGCAAGCAGATAAGACCACACGGAATAATATAGGGAACAATCCCAGATATTATATTGTTATTGACCGCCTTCATCAGCATTCGAGAGAATACATCTGCCACCAAATTGAATAGCATAGGGGAACTAGGGTCTCCTTGTTTCAGCCCCCCCCCCCCCCATAAAATAAGGACCTAGAACATCGTTAATTTTAACACAGAAAGAGCTTTGTTTAAGAATTGACAAGTTCCACCTAATCCACTTAGGGCCAAAGCCTCTGGAAGTTAACATTTCCACTAGGAAATCCCAGTTGACACGATCATACGCTTTTTCATAATCTAACTTGAGAACAATCCCAGGTTCTCTAGATTTATGAACTTCGTGAATAGCCTCATGAGCAGTCACCACACTTTCGCGTATAAATCTACCTCTCACAAAAGCAGACTGGCATGGGGCCAACAGCCTATGTCCTATAGGGGAAACCCTATTTGTCATGGCTTTGCTAAAAATCTTCACAGAGCAGTTGCTCAAACAAATAGGCCGGAATTTTTTCATATTCTTGGCATCTGGTTCTTTAGGAATGAGAGTGACTATAGAGTAATTTAACCTCTGGATATCCAGAGACCCTCTCTCAAAATCCCTCACAAGTGCCATAAAGTCTCCTTTAATTATTTCCCAAAAATGTTGGTAAAATATAAAGGACAAACCATCAGGCCCAGGGGCACCATTGGCATATGAGCCCATAATGGCTTCCTTAATTTCTTCTTCTGAAAAAGGCCTTTCTAATATCTCATTCTCAGCTACAGTCACTCGTTCTTCTTTAGACCAAAAATGGAAGAACGTTAGGAAAGGGAAGATGTCAAGCAGGGAAATTTTGGTACATGCCTTATGATTCACAACAGTAGTTTTGTTGAAGTCCATTTTGGGCTAGTTTCGGTGAAGTCTAAGAGCAACTCTTGCGGATTCCATATTCCCATCCGAAATCTCCGTAAAAAAAACTGCAGAGTTAAAGAGTTTTGGCCTTGAAACTCACTCTTGGGGATTCTTCAGATGCCAATAGCCAGCTACCGTTTGCTAGGAGGGGTGGCATTTGCGAAAGTTTTTGCTGGCAGTTTCTTCTGAACGGTATGGCAATTTCTTCAGAGAAAGTTATTTTCTTCTAAACATTGTCACCGTTAATTCTCGTGTCGCAACTCAAACTGCCAGCAAAAAGCATTGGTTTTCCATTTCCCTCGCAGCCAAGTGACATACTCCTTCCGTCCCATAATATAAGAGTGTTTTTTACACTATCTAGTGTCAAAACCGCTCTAGTGTCAAAAACGCTCTAATATTATGGGACGGAGGGAGTAATCTAAAAAGAAAAAGGAAAAGACTGAAGAAGAAAATTACACAGATCTTAATGTAAGATCTTACGAATATAGCATCGATTGGGCCTTAAAAAGTCTCAGTCGACTGAGATTTAGCAAGTTTGATCGCCCTCAACTACCTCCTGGCATTTTGGCACTTTACAAAATATAAGGCTCACTAGAGCTCGTGCACCAAATTGACCTTTTGAACCATATTCTTCTATCTCCACAAGTGAATGAAACTCACCATGGGAATATGCCAACGGTACCATTGGGACATTGGTCCGGCCCATAATTTCATGGTCGATGGGTCTTTTCGGACGACTTCATTAAAAATTGGGCCAGAGGAGCCCGCCACCAGCGGCATACCCGGACAAAAGGTTCAACCCCAATTCAGGTGCCTAACGTTATAGTCTGCCGTTACAATGCACATGCCTTTGCAAGGTTGTTACCCATGTGCTTATATAAAAACTTCAAACTATTGACCAAGACTATTTTTGTTTCAAAGTTGCAAATATGCTAACTTATGATGGGAAAGATTCATGGTTGATATAGAAACGGAGGGGCATATTCTTTGAACATGTAAATTCTAAATATCTTAGCTTACTAAAAATCCCAACAGCCAAATGATGCTAGAAATAATGTTGTTTTTTAAATGCTACTTATTCTTCTTCTTTTTTTGAGACATTGCTACTTATGCTTGTGTATTTTTTAAACAATTATTCTTGTGTATTAAAATGGGTCCAGTTGGATGGACTATTGGGCCGGTTCCAATGCTCCATGACCCCTCAAGAGAATAGAGAGGCCAGTCCGGCCCATTCCCATCCTAAAATAAAACCAAGAGCGCCGTGCAAGTGCTGCCTACGTTTTGGTCAAAGAAAATAAAGTGCTGCCTACGCTACTCTGGGCTGCACCGCAGTTATCGCACTGATCTAGAGTTACTGTTGACCACTCCGCCTGCTGGCCAAGTGTTGCGGCAGAGCTGCAACCTGTTGGCCATGCATGCATGCCACCATGTCGTTCGTTCGTTCGTGCATTTTCCACGGCACATCAGGGTGCCACTAGCAGTTCTCCGAAGTTAGTTGGCAACTACCCTGAATGAAGCTCCTAGACCGTCCGTGGCCATCAGCTGTGCCTTTGGCGCTTCCCATGTGACCAAAAACTTTGCTACTGCTCCCTTTCTGGCGTCATGCAGATGCGGCCATAAGTTTTTGTTTTGTCCAACAGAATGTTACTGCTAGCCAGTAGTAGTGGTTTGAGAACGGAACTTGCTAAAAAATGCTAGCCGTCCAACTGATGAAGTCAACACATTTGCTATTTTTCTTTTAAAGAAAACATTCGATATATTTATCAATTGTCAAGGTAGCACAGAGAACATCAGAAAAAACATATTGTATCCACATCTGTAAACCACCTAATAACGACTACAAACACTAGATCAAGCCGAGCCGAAGGTGCACCGACATCATCACCCCTCCTGCACAGTCGAAAAGTAGCTTCATATTTTTCCGCTTCATGAAGCTAATTCGATGAAGAAACTGTGGCACACAAGTTAGATAGGAGTACATACGAGGGGATGACCACTGGATCAGAATGACACCTCAATTACGAACGATCTACACTACTTACTCTCTTCGTCTTTCATTTCAGCTCATCAAAGTCAGCGCTAGATGCCATGTACGGACACAGAAACAAAGTCAACTAACACTTGTCGAGTTACATGCATCAACATCACGGTCTAATTAATTCAGGATGCCATGCAATATTTGGATTTCTGATGAACCAAGCAAGCATTTCCGGCCAGGTTCACATAGACAGAGGACGCACGGGTCACTCGTGCAGGGTTGGAGACGGCGGCTGGAGCTTGGCGTCGAGCACCTCGGAGCAGACGTTGCCCATGGCGCGGTAGAAGGCGGCGAGGCTGGCGAGCTGGGCTACCGACATCTTCGCCATGAGGGCCCGCGCCGCCGCCTCCCGCTCCTCGCTCACCTTGAGCCTGTTCATGTACCCCGACGCGTTCCGCACCGTCGCGCCCATCTGCTTCAGCCGCTTCTCCTGCTGCACACTCAGCGCCGTGTTGGACGCCAGGAGCTCCTCGCCGGCGTCAAGGTCCCCGTTCCGGTGCTCCGCCGGAAGCTGCGCTACGGTGTTGTTGCCGAACACGTACATGTTCTTGGCGAGCGAGACGCTCCGCCCAATTACTTTGCGCTGCTTCTCCACTTCCTGGTTCAGTTTGGGCGACGTGGTGACCGCGCTCCGGACGTGCACGTGCGTGGCGGCAAGCTTCCCCTGGTATGCCACCACCGCGCGGACGAACTCCTGGTAGGCCTTGGCGCAGCCGGGGAAGTCGAACTCGTCGGAGCCCTCCTTGCGCATGCGCTCCGGGTGGAACTGGAGCCCCATGATGAACTTGCCCTCGCCGGGGTTGTACGCCTCAGGGTCGTAGAACCCTTCGATCAGGCCGTCGGGCGCATGCGCCATCGGCACGAACCGCTCGGCAAGCCGCCGCACGCCCTGGTGGTGGTAGCTGTTCACCATCAGCTGGTCGCCGTCGAGCAGCGACTCCGCGAACCAGTCGTACAGCGGCGTGCCGGGCAGCACGCGCACAGGGTGCCGATGCCCGTCGTAGTTGGCGTAGTCCATGTGGCAGACGGCATCGTCGGCCGCGGGGTGGAGCTCGTGCTCGACGTCCTGGTAGAGCGAGCCGCCGCAGGCGACGTTGAGCACCTGCGAGCCGCGGCAGATGCCGAGGAACGGGACGTTGCGCTCGAGGCAGCGGCGCGCGAGGAGGAGCTCGATGGAGTCCTTCTCGTGGTCCAGGGCAGCGTCGCTCGGGTGGAGGCGCCGCACGGCCTCGAGCTGCTCCTGGGAGAGCGCGTCGCCGTCGCCGTCGTCGCCGCCGGCGTCGTAGAGGGAGGGGTCGATGTCCTCGCCCTCGCAGAGTAGCACGCCGTGGATGGGCTCGAAGGAGTCGAGCATGGCGTGCACGCCGGCGACCCGCGGCACGATGACCGGCACCGCGCCGTAGCCCACAACCAGGTCCAGGTGGTACTCCCCTGCATCCATCAATGGAAACGTCAGAAATTGCAGCATTCTTCCAACGAAGCCAACACCTTTCCGGCATGGATAAAGTGATGAAACAAGAAACTCACCGACGAAGTCGACGAACTTGTTCTTGCGGACGGTGCGGCGGGAGACGATGAGCACGCGGGGGAGGATCCGGGAGGACAGATCAGGGGAGGGAGACATGGCTAGCTACCTCTTGCCTCGGAATTCTCAACCAGAAGGTTGGAGATCAATGGTGGGTCGGTGATCTTGTTGGTTTTCTTGGATTTGTGTGGGGAAGATGTATCTGGATCGACGTATTTATAGAAGGCAATCGGGGGCGGTAGCTGATGCAGCAATCTTATCACGAAATCATCCTGGCTCTGAGTAAAAATTGATTTAGTGCCAAAACTGGAGCGTATTACCATGCGCGCCAGGAGGAGGAAACTTGCGCCCACGTCATTAACGACGTCTGTGTGCAGTGCAACACCGTCTAGCCGCCGCGTGCAGACACCACAGGTCAAAGGGACCAATTGTGGTGTTGCTACGTACACCCAAAAGTAAGTTCTTCTTTTTCTTTTTGAAATATACTCTAGCTGGTCAGCATTGGTCATTGACGCATATCCAGCACTCCAGTACAGGATATGCTACGGATTGCTCTAATCTCTTCAGTCTTCATCCCACAATGACAAATCACACTAATTTAAAATGCCAGAAAGCCATGTCAACTTTGGGCTCTATTTGGTTTAGATGAACTTTAAGTTTGTGTTCGTGTTGCTCCAGTGCTTATAGTCGTCGTCAGGTATTCTATGGATCTGGATATAATTTTTGTTGCTTATGATATTTTTTGTACTGCCATGACAAATGATGAATAGATTGGAAGTTTTTCCGGAAGAAAAAAAAAACAACTACAGCTCGCACCAACCTCTACTCAGCCTCCATCATCTATCAAGTTTAAACAATGGCTATGTTTCCAAAATTGTGATAGTAAAATAGATAATCACCAATGAATTGCAATGGGGTATAAAAATTCTAATATGCTAGCCCATTATTTACCTTCCCATATTAATATGATTATGTAAATAAGTGCTTACAAATAAATTTCTACATGTGATTTACCTGCCAAAAATAAGTTTTAGGATTTTATTTGGTAAGCACTTATTGGCTTACCAAAGGAAAACATGATAAGTCAATAGACGGTGTGGCAATTAAGTCAATTTTTAGAAAAAAAAAATAATTGTTGAAAAAACCAGATATATGAGCGAAAAAATCAACATGAAGAAAAGGAGGAGAAGTACCTAAGGTTGAATGAAGGATAATGTGGACGAAAAAATGCTACTCCCTCCGATCCATATTATTGTTCCTCAAATGAATGTTACTCCCTCCGTTCCTTTATATAAGGTGTATATGTTACGTCTCAAAAAAAAAGGTGCACTCCCTCATTCCATCTATATAGGGCCTAATGCGTTTTTCAAGACCGCCTTTGACTATTGATAAAATTAATACTACATGACATGCATAATGTGAAAATTATATCATTGAAAGCTCCTTTCACATACGAATTTGATGATGTGCTTTGCGTAAGTTGCATGTCATATATTATTGCTCTAACATTTGGTCAAAGTTAGCCTCGAAAAACGCATTAGGCCCTATATAGATGGAAGGAGGGAGTATATGTTTTTTTTGATAAGATTCCACAATGTAAGGTGCATTAATTTCTTCTAATTTCTCATAATCCCTTTTTAGCCCTCCAAAATAAAGGAAAGGATCTCTCTTCTGATTGCATGTATATCTTTTTCTAGAAAAAGAAGGGACGTATCTTTGCCCTGATTGTCAGTATCTCTTCATCGCATAGCCTAACTGATTTACTTGCCACTAACCAACAAACTTGCCAAGCGTAATTTCGTCCTCAATTATCAATAATTTGTTGCCTTGGTCACTGAGCCTAAAAACTATACCTTACATAAAGGAACAGGGGGAGTATTTTTAGTACTTATAAGTAGAGGAGATAAATGAAATTGGGCACATGCTCATAATAAATTGTACAAGATGCATGTGTTTTTACTTGTTTAATGATTTCCAAGTTAGAGCAAATTGAAAATGTCCTTCCTTTGGAATATTTGAGATATTTACTATCCTTTTCTGATAGAGCAAAATAGTCATGCATGCATGGTCTCTGCCAATATATAACAATTTCTTTTCTAACACATATGGTACGTACGTGGCAACTTGCGCTTGTTCGAACCTTATTATCGACCCATTAGAAGCAACCCTTAATTCGTGAGAAATCGCCATGCTGTTTTGGTGACCATTCGTCTTTTTCACTTTTGTTTTGGCAATAAGACATGAACTTGTTCAGACGTGGCATTTTTGCTTCAAGAATCTAGCATGACTGACGTAATCTTAGAGGCATGTGCCTCTTGCTTCGCCACATGATTTTGACAAATTAGCCATGTAATTTAAATGGGTTTAATATGATAAATTTTGTGAGTAGTGAGAGCAGATGCGTACGTGTTTGGTCGTTATCCTGGGCAGGCCGATGACACGCAGTTGATGTGTACGCCCAGCGGCCAGCGTGCGTGCTCGTCCTCGTGGTAAACGTGGAACAGGTCAGATGTTTAGCCAGCTCGACCGTCTAACTGGCATGCAGGTCAAAGCTGCCGTTGTGCTACTAGCTAAGTTAGTTGAGAAAATTCCTTATTTAACATTGTCTTAAAATTTGGTTTCTTATTTGACACTGGAAAAGTTTTTCTTCCCTATTTAACACTAGTCCTAAATTTTATTCTCTATACGACACTTTCGTCCATTTTGAGCCTAAATGACACCTGGAAAGACAATTTTGCCCCCCATGCGGTATGTGTGTGCGCGCGTGTGTGCTGTTGCGTGTGTGGGTGCACGCGCACATGTGTGCTGCTGCTGCATGTGTGTGTGCATGTGTGCCGTTGCGTGTGTGTTTGCTACTGCGTGTGTACGTGCGTGTGTGTGTGTTGTTGCGTACCTATGTGCTGCCTGCGTGTGTGCTGCTGCTGCGTGTGTGTGTATGTGTGTGTGTTGCGTGCGTGTGTGTGCGCGTGCAGGTGTGTTGCTGCGTGTGTGTGCGTGTGTGTGTGCACGTGCGCGTGCGTGTTGTTGTGTGTGTGTGTGTGCTGTTGCGTGCCTATGTGATGCCTGCGTGTGTGCTGCTGCTGCTGCGTGTGTGTATGTGTGTGTGCTGCGTGCGTGTGTGTGCGCGTGCATGTGTGTTGCTGCGTGTGTGTGCGCGTGCACGTGCGCGTGCGTGTTGTTGCGTGTGTGTTGGTGCATGTGTATGTGTTGCTGCGTGTGTGTTCCTACCCTCGCACCGGTGCGGCGTGTGTGCGCTATTGCCCCCGCACACATACCACATGAGGGGCAAAATAGTCTTTTCAGGTGTTATTTAGGCTCAAAATGAACGAAAATGTCATATAGAGAATAAAATTTAGAACTTGTGTCAAATAGGAAAAAAAATTCCTATGTTAAATAAGGAAGCAGATTTTAAGATAGTATCAAATAAAGAATTTTCTCAAGTTAGTTTGGCTCTACGGTGCTAGAAAGGACAGGTTTCCGATCTTAGTGGAGTACTACGTACTACTCCCTCCGTTTCGAATTACTTGTCGTAGGAATAGATATATCTAGACATATTTTAGTTCTAGATATATTTATTTTTACGACGAGTAATTTAGAACAGAGAGAGTAGGTGCAATCGCACGTGTTTAGAGGTATGTGTTGGTTTCAATTATTTCGTGTACGTTTTTAAACATGTGTATGTATATCATTTTTCAGTGCTGGTTAGTTGTACTATTTTTGTGTGTGAACTAATTGTACTATTTCGATCTCACGTGATCCGCTCTAGCTATTAGTTGGTGAGAAATTTGATTCGCCTAATTAGTTCCTAGCCATACCTCTACTATTATATACCCCCACCGAGATACGATTAAGAAAGAACACGAGCAGTGAGGCGCGATTTGGAAAAACATATGTTTATATCTCTACTATATTATATAGGAAAATGTTTCACCCCTACACACCGGCTGAAGCTTTGGCCAGTCGTGAGCGCGTCGTTCAATCTATTGGCGATCGAAGCGCTTTGTTTAGCCACGTCATATAACTCGGGGATCAAACGCGTGGATATTGGGGGCCCGGGCACCGCTCGCGACCTGCGAACCCGCTACTTCTCTTCTTTATTAGAGCAATTTCCAGCCGCGCCCCCAATAGACACGCCCTCATACAATTTTTTAATGTCGGCAGACGAAAATCAGCTCAGTCGCATCTCAAAAATCTCGTTTAGCATCGGTTTGGGTCAAAATAATAGCCGGCGCATCCGAGCCGGACCCGGTGCGCTCGGGGGCGCCTGGGGGCACCGGCACAAGCGAAAAGGGGCATGGGGCCGCTCTGTCGGCGAGAGGAGGCCCTTTTCCCACTGTTTTCTTCCGCTTTCCCCCCTCGGCTTCCCTCTCATTCTTCATTCCTCGCGCCAATCTCCTCCTCCTCCCCTACCAGCCGACCGCCATTGCCGCCGAAGAAGTACGTTCTTCCCCGAGCCGCGACGGATGCGACCGCCGTTGTCGCCCAACCGAAGCAGAGGAAGCCGAGGGTGTCGCCGTCCAAGCCCCCGGACATGTCCAACACTGACTAGAGGGCGGAAGTTCAGCGCCGGGAGGCTGTCACCACCAACCGGCGGAATAGGGCCAACGCCAAGAAGGCCCGGGATAGCGCGGCGCTCGCGTCTGCGACGGCGGCGGAGCGTTCGGCCGAACAAGCCGAGGCGGCTCGCGCGGGGATGATGAATCCACCCGGCGGCCACTACGTGCCCTGGAGCCAGCAAAGCGTCGGTTCTCCGACCGGCTTCTCGTCGTCACTGCAAGCTTGGGGCTGCATGCCGTCGCCGGGCTACGCCAACGGTGACGCGCACGGCGGCTTCAACCCCAAAATCATCTTCCCCCATGGTCACCCGGCCCAGCGCACGCCCTCGCCCGCCTTCGCCGGCGTGCAGTACCCTCCGTACACCTACTCACCGCCGGCCTACGCGTCCTTCCCGACGCCCCCTCTCCGCCGTGGCGCACTGCCCTTCTCACAAGCATCCACTTCGCATCTCGGCGACATCGACGCGACCGAGGCCGACATGGACGACATCATCACGGCCGGCTCGGCAGCCGCCGCCGCGTCCCCTGGGTTCACTGCCCAGGACGACACAATGGACCTCAGCAGCGACATGGATGGCGAGGGGGACTACGGCAAGGAGGAGCCACGGGCATGGTATCTGGCGGAACGCGGCCTTATCCTGAACCATCTGCCGCCGACGGCGCCGCCAACTCCCACGCCCACGCCGACGACGCCGCCAAGCCCGAGCGACGATGCCTCCACGACGCCCAGCAGCACAGAAGCCGCGCCAACGCCGCCCAGCACAGAAGCAGCTCCGACGCCTCCAAGCCCGCGCACTCCGACTATGCCGACGCCGGAGGCCGACCCAGCCGTTTGATGTGTTGCCCACGCGTCCTTTCCTTTTTTTGTATGCCGAACTGTGGCAAGGTGATCGCCGCACTGGCCCGCTGATCGCCAGACTTGTTGCGTTTTTTGGGAGCGGGAATGACCAAGTTTGAATTTGCCGCGACTTGGGGGGCACCGCCTGGGGGCGTGGCTGGGAGCTAGATCGCCCCCAGGGCCTAAAAAGCACTGGGCGGGCGCTTGAAATAGCGCCGGCCTACGCGCTGGGGGCCGAACGAGTGAAGATGCTCTTATCCCCCACTCGTCACCCATGGCCGGCGCCGGATGCACCACTCTCTGTGGCCGCCCGCAGCCATGGGCACGCTCGTCTCCTTGTCCACCGACAACTGGTTGCGCGCCCTCGCCATGGCCACCGCAGCCAGGATTCATTGTCGCCATGGCGAAGCTGCAATCTGCCATGGCGGTAGTGAATTTGTGCTCGAACTGGTGGGGTTTGCTGGAACCAGGCACGTTTTTTGCTGGATCCACCCATTTGTTTTACTACAACTCCCTTATTGTTTGCTTCAACCCCATTTGATTTTGTTGAACATGTTTGTTTTTACTGGAACCGGTACCCCGGTTTGCTGGAACCAGCTGCTGGATGTGCTTCTGGACCATAAATAAATTGTTTAAGAAATAAATCTGATACCGGTAAGACATGCATCTTTGGTAAGTCGATAAAAGAAATAAATTCCTGATCCATAAACAAATAAATATCAATCAATATTTTATCTTCAGTAACCCAATAAAGCGGATCAATCACGAGTACATGCCTATTTTGCTAGTTTAAGAAATGACATACAAACTTAAGCTTTATATACAAATATATTTGGCCCTGTGGCAATGCACGTGGCACATACCTCGTCATTATATATATGGAACTAGAGATGAAATTTATTGCATGCATGTGAGATGTTGTTAAAAGATAGAGCAGTAGAGTGAAATATTACTTGCAATGTGGGCACCTGTCTTTTATCTTATTTGGGAAATCCCATTGATGTTAACACACTTGGTAACTCAGAATGGAAACTAGTCAAAGAGCAAGTTGAATAAAAAACTCATAGGATGAAAAATAAATGTTTTGTTGATTGGAAGGAGGGTACTTTCAATTTAGTGAAATCTTTCACAAGCAGGACCGAAAAGAAGTTCCCAAGAATATGGATTATACAAGTGCCAAAATGCTTTGGCAAGAAACTAATAAAAGTGATGTATTCATATTGTAAACTGGTTCATAGTAAGTTTGCCCAATGTTTAGAAGTCCCAAAATTTTATAATTTGCAAACAATGAACTAGAGCCTAGTTTGCAAATGGTTGTGGATGCTGGAGAACACTAAAGAATGCTAACTAGAAATTATCCGCAGAGACCTATATTGTGCAATGGAAAGAGGAGCTAGAGGATCAATTTTTTTGGGTAAATCTTGGTAAATGTCAACCATGTATTCCAAAGTCACACTCCGAAAGAATTGTATGCTAATGATAGCAAAATTGTTTTCTAGTAAGATGCATGGTTCGAAGACCTTTATCAACACAATCACAATATTGTGTACTATCACTTGCACTAGGAAGGTGTCAGTCAGAAAGATTTTAACTGAATACTATAAGTTTTAGAAGAAGAGTACATGTTGAGATAGAAATACAATGACATACTTTTCAAGATTTGATAAGCTCGGTAGAACTAGGAAAATGAGGAAGTGAAAGTGAAATGGAAGCAACTAGGCAAAAAAATGATAGTACATAGTCATAAGTCTATATCTTCAGTCTAGATCAATGGTTGTGGTTGGATGAATACATGCCGAATACCCCCCCCCCCCCCCACGCACACAAAATCAAATACTTCATATAGGTGTATGCCTACAAATATCACCATAACCAAGAATACCTTCATTAGAAAACATAACAATGTCACTTCTATGCACAGGGAGAGAGAGAGATCATGGATTGGCTGTTATTTGGTTGTTCACTAGAAAATCTGGTTCGACAGGTGCTCACATGTGCTTTTCAATGTAACAAAGTGCATGAGAATACTCAGGACATATTTGGAGGATGGATCCATACTTTTCCAGCGTCTCAGCGAAAGCTTATGCTCTATGAGGGGGACAATGTTATGCTTCACCATCTAGAAAAATAAAATACTTGTGTGCTTTAAACATAAATTCCCTAATGGTATTGTGATTTCCATCTTTTTATACAGTGCATTCATATAATTTGATGGTGGGTGTTCTAGAAAGATCCTACTCAAAATAAGACATAAAGCTATGGTGCAGCTGCTCAACATGGTGATCATTGATGCATAGGTGAGGAGGCACGGTTGGACACCAGCAACAAGATGACAAGAAGGGTCTTTGGGTAATTATGAAGTATACTTCTATGCTAAAAACTATTTTGGGTGTCTTGTTGTTTACGATTGCTAGTTTTGGTACCTCTTCAGTGTTCTTTGTAACAAGGAGAACAACTACAATTGTTTGTTATTTTGGTCTGCTATTATTATGCACTACTATGTTATATTTGGCAGTTTATTTTAGTGGAAATCAACATAGCCCTTTGTTACCCAAATAATAATGTTGGAGAACTAGTATATCTGCTACATGTTAGCTAGCTGCAATTTTTGTGCATGTGTTTGGAGGTACATGCTAGCTATGAATACAATTCATTCACATTTTAAAACATCTATGCAATTGTTAAGTTTTGTTTAGTTGTACTACGGAGATCTTTATATCATGTGGTTTGCTCTAACCACTGGCGCGAAAATTGACTTGCTTAATTATTTACTAGCCATAGTTTTTCTTCTCCAAGGACATCTGTACACAAGAATGAAAAATGATGTTGATCATGCTTGTTTTCTTTTGAAAAAAAAGAACACATGTAATGTGCATTTGGGAACAATATAGGTTATATGACTACATGTGCAAGCATATGGAATTCAATACATTATTGGATTAAGAATAGATAGACTAACTTACTAATAACCGAGCGTAGGTTGTAGTGCACTACATTTTTGGTGGGCTGGTCAGGGATAATCGGCTAGGTTCAGTTTAAGTAGGTCCATGCACCTCAAAGATAAGTGCAACTCCAAGATATTGGAGTATTATCTACAAATTACTGCTCTCAACTGTCTTGTCAAAAATTATGACAATATGTGTATGAATAAAATCCATAATTTACTTATTTTGTTAATTATGGGCATGTATCTACTCACAAATTATTATGTTTCATTAGCACTAAATTGGTAGGATGTATATCTAATCTTGAATTGCAAGTTTGGGATTACAGTAATGGGTATTGATATCACATCAACTATAAGGAGACTCTTAATATCATTGCTACTCATCACAATTCATAATTCAAACCAACAGTGAAGGATATTAATGATATATTTTGTCACTACCACTCCTGAACTAGGATGATGTCTACTCTAGCGCGGCTCTTATCGTATGCCTTTCCCGTACTAGCATCAGGGGCAGAGCTAGGGGGGCGAGCACCCCCCACCCCAATCCCATGTGACTGAGACCAAGCAACCCAATGTATATTTTGCTATGTTCAATGGATCAAGGCGGTAAAATGGTTGTGATCTCTTAGTTCCTTTCTCATTGTTTCATGTTTTTCTCCTTGAACAGGTTTATGTGTCTAGAACTAAGGCAATTTGGTGATGTTGGCATCTGGCTGGGAAATGACACTGACATCTAAATTTCCAAATTCATCCGCATCTGATTGACAAACACGATATGGCTAGAATGTTCTCGGCCAGTGTGTCCTGGTCTCCCGTGCTTGTTAGTTTGTTGATTACATAAGATAATGAATAATTTATATCTAGCCATTCGTTTTACCGACCACCCTTGCTAACTTGCATTAAGTAACAATATAACCGGTAGTTAAAACATCAAGCTACTCGTTTATTGCAAATTTTGGTTGTCATTGATTTGATTTATCCTCTGATATGTTTGTGTGATCATGAATATGAAAATAATTCATTCAGTTTACATTACTTTTTTCCTCGATACCAAAATCCTGTCTCTGAGTTCCACTTAACATGTTCTTGGTTCACCTGATCGACAGATTATTATATGCTCATGATTGATGTTTCTTCTTTATGAAGATATTCTTGCAGATGCACCAGACACACCACATTGTAGCCCATATGAAAGGATCGATATGGTTGACTAGAAGGGGGGGGGGGTGAATAGGCAACTAGCAGTTTTTAACTTTTCTTTACCAAAGTAAACTTTGCATCAAAGTAGGTTGTCTAGATATGCAACTAGGTGAGCAACCTATATGACGCAACAACAACAAACAAGCAAGCAAGCAAGAGAAGTAACACTAATGAGCTTGCACAAGTAAAGGTAAGAGATAACCAAGAGTGGATCCCGTGAAGACGAGGATGTGTTACTGAAGTTCCTTCCTTTTGAAGGGAAGTACGTATTCATTAGAGCGGTGTGGAGGCACAATGCTCCCCAAGAAGCCACTAGGGCCATCGTATTCTCCTCATGCCCTCACACCAGGCGAGGTGCCGTGATTCCACTATTGGTGCCCTTGAAGGCGGCAACCGGACCTTTACAAACAAGGTTGGGGCAATCTCCACAACTTAATCGGAGGCTCCCAACAATAGCACGAAGCTTCACCACAATGGACTATGGCTCCTTGGTGACCTCAACCGTCTAGGGTGCTCAAACACCCAAGAGTAACAAGATCGTCTAAGGATAGGTGGGGGAATCAAAAATCTCTTGGTGGAAGTGTAGATCGGGGCTTCTCAACCACTCCCGAGCAAATCAATAAGTTTGATTGGCTAGAGAGATAGATCGGGCGAAAATGGAGCTTGGAGCATTAATGGAGCTTGAGGGGGGAGAGGTAGGTCAACGGGGAGGAAGGGGACCCCCTTTTATAGTGGGGGCAACAATCCAGCCGTTGCCCCACTAAATAGCCCCGCAGAGGGCGGTACTACCGCGGGAGACAGTGATACTACCGCTGGGTTAAGCGGTACTACCGCTCCCTTCGGCGGTACTGCCGCACAGAAAGAAGGGTAAGGGGAAGAGGGAACCGGGCGGTACTACTGCGGTGGAAGGGCGGTACTGCCTCAGCGAGGTACCACACAATCCGACACAGAAAAAGACCCCTCGAATCAACGCGGTAGGGACCTAGCAAGCCAGCGGTAGTACTAATGCGGAGTCACTGGCAGTACTACCGCTGCGGAGCAGTGCTGCCGCTTGTGACCCCTAAGCGGTACTACCGCTGGGTACCGTGGTACTACCGCTGGGTACCAGACAAAGCCCACAAGAAGAGAGAAGATCTCTCCATAGAAGCAGAAGGGCTCGGAGGGTGAGAAGCGGATGTGTACGTGTTGATTCCACCCAAGCAATACCAAAGCGGACCCCCTCTTGATAGTACGGTGCCCTCTACGCAACTAGTCCACTGAAAAAGAAACGAAAGATCTACACCGTCTTGAATGACACTCCGAGGGGAAGAAATCGTCTCGTGCCAAGGATGAATCTTTGAAATGCTCAAAGCACACGATTAGTCGGCAAACATGTTGTCATCAATCACCAAAACCACATCGAGGGTGATATGCCTCAACAATCTCCCCCTTTTTGGTGGATTGATGACAACTAGGGATTTGCACAAGGAAAAGACATAAAAGTAAGGATACTTAGAACTACAAAATATAGACGGGCTCCCCCTGAATGTGTGCACCTAGTTAGTGGAGCCTTTGGAATGCAAGACACACACATTCGGATCAACACTCTCCCTATATTTTATAGTCCAACAATTCTAAGCACGGGATATATGAGAGCAGGGTATAAAACAGTATAAGCATGCAACTCTTAAGATACTATAGTACCGAATAGACATAAGTAATAAGGTAGCGATAGAGTAGCATATGTCTCACACCATATGTCTAGAACTTAGGCCTCAAAGGCATAAAACCAAACAAATCAAAGCATACGGCGAACACAAACACGGCACACAAAACACGACAGTGACACAAAACCCTAAAACTCTCACCCCCTTTGGCATCGAGACATCAAAAGGGAAAAGAGCGAAGCTACGGCTCCAGGTGATATCAAGCTGAGGATCACGATCATCACATCCCTGCGGAATCGTCTACACCGCCATCATCAGTCGGGAACTGCTCGGCGTCCGAATCGGTCCACGGGCAATGCTGCTAGATCCACTCTTCTTCCTCAGTGATCTGATCCTCCGAACCACTGACAACGGTTGCACCCAACTGACGCATGAGCTCCTTGTGACGCCCCCTGGCCTTCTTCTCCGCCACATGAGTCATGTACTGGCCATGTGACTCCATGTAGAAGAGCTTCCTCATCTTGTGCTTGAGCTTCTTTGCCCAAGAGGGCTCTGTCCCAGACGGCTCATAGTCCTCATCGTCATCATCAGCCTCAGCCTCGCCCTCGGTGTCCGTGGCAGCTGCAGTGGATGGACCCCTAGCTTTGGGAGCGGGGGCACCCCAATCGTCCTTCTTCCTCAGATGCTTGATCTTGTGAGACACCAAATCTCCAGTTTCCAACCCAACCTTGGGATAGACATGTGCCCAAGCCTTCTCAATGAGCAGCATGATGAACGGACCATAGATCGGGCACTTGCGCTCAGAAATGGCAGAAAGAAGCTCAGACCACATAACATGAGAGATGTCTAGGGACTCGCCAGTGGTTGCTTCCTTCTCATGTTGGCAGAAGAGTAGCATGTCCACAAGATAGGAGTGGACCATATCCAGATTCCCGATGCGAGGGAAAAGAGTCTCTCGAAAGACACGATGAAGGATGTCGAGATAGGGAGGCAGCTCATAGGTTTCCTTCTGAGTCACCGGGTTGACCCTCACAGTACAGTAGGGCCACAGAGCTTGCTTGTGAGTGGAGGTTGCATTGCGGTGAGGGCGGAAACCAACTGGAGTCTCAAGCCCTTGATCTTCCACATGAAGTAACTCCATGAAGGCCTTCCACTTGACAGAAAGCAGCTTGCCATTGGTCATCCAAGTCAGAGTCCTCTCTGCATCAGTCCCAATATGGACAGTGGCATAAAATTGAGCCACCAAATCAGCATCGAAATCCTTGTTGAACTGCATGATCCTGAGAATATTCAGCTGGGTACACATCTGAAGAGCTTCACCAAAGTACTCCGGATCCTTTTCCATGGCATCCGTGTTGATAGAGCGAACATCAACATAGAGATTCTTCTTGGCCTTGATCACATCAAAGAAAATGGCAAACTGAAAGCGGTTCCAGAACGGGCAGTTGACCAAATTGGGTTCTTGGGCTTCCTCATAGGGGTTACGGCGACGCTTTGCCTAGAACTCCTTGGCATTAATCTCAGTCACAGTCTTTCCCTTGGGCTTCGGCCTGTTGGTAGGCTTCTTCTGGAGTTGAGGCGGAGGAGGCGCACTGGAGGAAGCACCTGCAGGCGGTGGTGGAGCACTAGAGGAACCAATTGCTGACTCAGAAGTGTGGTAGCGCTTTGAAGATGCACGACCGGGGTTGATACGGCGGGCTTGCTGCTCAGGAAGATCATCACCTGTAACCAGACACACACGCAACAGAAACAACACAAAAGAAGGAGCATAAGCAACCAAACAAAACAAAAAGGATCAAGGTGAGGTAGAAAATATAGTTCTGGGCATCCGACGGTAGTACCGCAATCTACCCGCGACAGTACCGCTCGTGCGGCAATACCACTCAAGGTGAGCGGCATGACCACTCGTGCGGCAGTACCGCTCAAGGTGAGCGGTAGTACCGCCCAGAATGGGGAACAACGGTTATCTACTGCCGTGGTCAGATCCGGCACTACCGGGATGCCAAATTCAAAAATTTATCCTACCAAACATCAATCCAAAGAGCCTAGAAGCAATCTCCATCCACCACAAGCCTCTTCATAGCCAAAAAACTAGAAAACAATGCCTATTGCCCCCTAAGAACTAGATGCAAGATCTAGGCAAAGAGAAACCGAGAACGGAGGCAATACCGGCATCCCTGGAAATGGAGAGAAGCGGCCGGAAACCGACGGCCAGCCGGTGCCCTCCTGCGGTGAGGCGTCGCTGGAGCGACGAGGAAGACGAGCGAGTGGGGGCGAATGGGTATGGGGAGAAAATAACTCCCCCGCCCCGATATAACCCCCATTACCCGCCCCTCAGCGGCAGTACCGCTGGTGAGGGCGGTAGTACCGCTTAACCCTCATAAGCGGTAGTACCGCAATCGCATCGGTAGTACCGCTCAGCCGCAAAAAGGACTAGGCAAAAGGGGGCTTAACTCTCAAAAATAACGAAAAGAAAAACGGGAACAAAACACACACACAAAAACAACAAAGAGAACGAGAAACACACACCTCTCTAAGAGAGGGCGGTGGCCGAGGCCACCTATGTTTGAGTTTAGAGGTATGACGCCGCGAAGATTTTAACCTTGGGCCCATGACCAACCCTCATCTTTGAAGCACAAGTGCCATAAAGAAATGGCTAAAGTGAAAGAGTTTGGTTAGTTTATGCATTATGAGGGGATAGTTCATTGAGAGAACAACACTCCCCCTATGTCCATGCCTACACCTAAACTAGACAACAAGTTGAGTGATGTGGGGTGTGCAGGGGTTCAAGTCACATTGCTTGAATCAATGATATTTAGCTCATGCCTTAACTCGCGAAATCTTGCTTCATCTAAAGGCTTCGTGAAGATATGTGCAAGGTTATCATGAGTGTTGACATAGTTGAGCTCGATCTCCCCTCGCCTAATGTGATCCCGGATGAAGTGATACCTAATCTCAATATGCTTTGTCTTGAAGTGTTGCACCGGGTTGAGGGAAATCTTGATGGCATTTTCATTGTCACACCAAAGAGGCACTTTGTCACAAGTGACACCGTAATCCTTTAAAGTTTGCCTCATCCATAAAAGTTGTGCACAACAACTACCGGCAGCCACATACTCTGCTTCCGTGGACGAGAGAGACACACAACTTTGCTTCTTGGAAGGCCAACTTACCAAAGAGCAACCAAGAAACTGGCACCCTCCGGAAGTGGACTTCCTGTCCACTTTGTCTCCCGCCCAATCCGAGTCCGAATAACCTACAAGCTTGAAATTTGCTCCTCTTGGGTACCATAAGCCAAAGTTTTGGGTATGAGCCAAATATTGAAAGATTCGTTTGACCGCCGCATAGTGACTTTCCTTAGGTGTGGCTTGAAACCGTGCACAAATTCCCACACTCAACATGATATCCGGTCTAGATGCACAAAGGTAAAGCAAGGATCCAATCATGGAGCGATATACCTTTTGATCCACCGCTTTACCATTGGGATCAATGTCAAGTTGGCACTTGGTGGGCATGGGAGTGGACACCGGCTTGACATCACTTAGCTTGAATCTCTCAAGCATGTCTTGAGTGTATTTGGCTTGGTTGATGAAAGTTCCTTCTCTCCTTTGCTTCACTTCGAACCCGAGAAAGAACTTCAACTCTCCCATGGAAGACATCTCGAACTTTGAGGTCATGAGAGCGGCAAATTCCTCATTGAAAGCTTTGTTAGGGGAACTAAAGATAATATCATCAACATATAATTGGCACACAAACAACTCCCCTTTGACCTTCTTAGTAAAAAGAGTGGGGTCGATTAGCCCAACTTCAAAACCACGGTCTTGTAACAACTCGGTAAGGTGGTCATACCACGCATGTGGGGCTTGTTTAAGGCCATAGAGTGCCTTATCAAGTTGATACACATGATCGGGAAAGTAGGGATCCTCGAACCCGAGGGGTTGCTTGACATAAACCAATTCATTAATAGGACCATTAAGAAAAGCACTCCTCACATCCATTTGTTGTAACTTAAAGTTATGATGAGAAGCATATGCAATCAACATGCGAATGGATTCAAGACGAGCAACGGGAGCAAAGGTTTCACCGTAGTCGATACCCTGGACTTGGGAGTAGCCTTGTGCTACCAAACGAGCCTTGTTGCGAATGATAATCCCATGAGCATATTGCTTGTTCTTAAATATCCACTTGGTTCCAATGACGTTGTGGTTTACCATCGGTCTTGGCACCAATCTCCACACTTTGTTGCGCTAGAAGTTGTTGAGTTCTTCATGCATGGCATTGAGCCAATCCGGATCTTCGAGCGCCTCATACACCTTGTGGGGTTCGACACAAGAGACAAACGTGTGATGTTCACAATAGTTTGCTAATTGTCTACGAGTGCTTACCCCCTTTCTTAAGCTTCCAAGCACATTCGTCATGAGATGATCATTGGTGGAGAGCTTGGAAGCAACCTTGGTGGCACGACGCTCCAATTCTTCCTCGGGGATGAGACGAGGAGTGGTCACTTGATCATCTTGAGAGTCGTCTTGAGCTTGTTCTTGATCTCGTGGGACTTGATCTTGAACTTGCTCAGAGGAGGGAGCTTGACCTTGAGCATCACTTGGTGTTACAACACCATCTTGAGATTGATCTTGCCCTTGGTCTTGTTCTTGAGGTTGAGGGCCCTCACTTTGTTCTTCGAAAGCGTGTGGGTCTTGGTTTGGTGAAGGTTCCACTTGAGTAGAACATTGTCCTTCTCCTTCGGCCACAAGGGGTTCCTCAATGGGTAGGATATGACCAATACCCATTCTTCTTATGGCTTGGGAGGAATTTCATCACCTACATCACAAGTACCACTTTGCTCCACTTGGGAGCCATTATTCTCATCAAACTCCACGTTACACGTTTCCTCAATAAGTCCCATGGACTTATTGAGAACACGGTAAGCATGCGAGTTTGTAGCATAACCAACAAATATGCCCGCATACGCTCTAGCCTCAAATTTAGACAAACGGACACCTTTCTTGAGAATGAAGCACTTACACCCAAACACTCGGAAGTACTTGAGGTTGGGCTTGTTACCAGTGAGTATCTCATATGGAGTCTTGTTCAAGCCCTTGCGGAGATAGAGCCGATTAGATGCATGGCACGCGGTGTTGATGGCTTCGGCCGAAAAGTTGTAGGGAGACTTGAACTCCACCATCATGGTCCTTGCTGCGTCCATCAACGTCCGGTTCTTCCTTTCCGCTACACCATTTTGTTGAGGGGTATAAGGTGCGGAATATTGATGCTTGATTCCCTCATCACTCAAAAACTCATCCAAGGTGTAGTTCTTGAACTCGGAACCATTGTAACTTCTTATTGTCAAAATCTTTGCATTGTGTTGTTGTTGAGCTTCATTTGTAAAGTCGGTGACGGTTTGTTGGGTCTCGCTCTTCCTCTTGAAGAAATATACCCAATTGTATCTTGAATAGTCATCCACAATCACCAAGCAATACTTTCTACCCCCAAGACTATCAAAGGATGGAGGTCCAAAGAAATCCAAGTGAAGGAGCTCCAAAGGCCTCTTCGAGTAGATGATAGTCGTGGGAGGGTGAGCCTTCTCATGTAGCTTTCCTTCGATGCAAACACTGCAAGCACGATCTTTGGAAAAACTAACATTTGTTAGTCCACGGACATGGTCCCCCTTGAGAATACTTTGCAAAGATCTCATATTGACGTGGGCTAAACGGTGATGCCAAAGCCATCCCACGTCAACTTTAGCCATTAGGCATGTCGCGGTCTTAGTGGGTCGCTTCGAAAAGTTAATCACATAGAGACCGTTCTCGACATGCCCAACAAAGGCTACTTCAAGAGTCTTACTCCACAAGAGGGCCACGGAATCAATATCAAAGAAAGTGGCAAAGCCCATGAGTGCTAGTTGACGAACGGAAAGTAAATTGTATGCAAGGGACTCAACAAGCATGACCTTCTCGATCGTAAGATCATGAGAAATGACAACTTTGCCGAGTCCCAATACCTTAGAAGACGAGGCATCACCCCACTCAACATTGGTGGGCATGGATGGAATCTTTTGCACGTCCACCACCAAGTCCTTGCTTCCGGTCATATGATTAGTAGCTCCACTATCGAGCAACCATGATCCCCCACCGGAAGCAAACACCTACAAGAGACCAATGCTTGGTTTTAGGTACCCATTTTGTAATGAGTCCTTTGATGTTAGTAATAAGGATATTAGGAACCAAAATAGACCATTCAATGTACTCATAAGGAGAACCAACAAATTTGGCATAAAGATACCTATCTCTAGCGCGGCACAACACATAAGAAGGGTTAAAGTCGCCGGCCTTGTTGGGAAGGGGAGTGTTTCCCTTCTTGGCATCACTACCCTTCATGGAGTTTTTCTCCCTCTCCTTAGTAGCACCCTCACCCTCCCTGACAAAGGTTTGCTTGAGAGGAGGAGGTCGTTTGGCCTTGTCATTCTTCTTCTCGTTCTTGGACTTGGACACATACCCAATCCCTTCCTTGGCCACAACTCCCTTTTGGTCGCTCAAGAGGTCGTTGAGGCTCTTCTCGCCTTGTATGCAAGACACAAGACCTTTCTCAAGTTGCACCTTTAGCTTAGCATTCTCCTCAACAAGATGCACATGCTCACAACACGGGTTAGTAGCATTTGCATTATCAATTAATATCATACGAGGAAAGGTGGCTTTCTCCTTGGTTAGCTTTACTTGGAGTTGATCATGAGACTCTTTGAGGCTAGCATGAGCACTCTTCAAGACCTTGTGAGCCTTGTCAAGTAGATCAAACTCCTCTTTGAGTCTAGCAAGATCAACCCCAAGTTTGGCCTTCTCGGAGTTTAGCACACGTGAAGCCACGAGAGCGTGATCAAGATCTTTCTTTAACTTAGCATGATCATCATTGTGTGAATCCTCAATAGCCAAACGAAGACCACGCTCTTTCTCAAGAGCATTGGAAAGATCTGAAATCTCATCGGCATAGTCACGACTATGCCCCTCCATCTTGGAGGTGGTATCTTCATGAGACTCGATCATGTCATTGGCTTCACCAAGTTGTTCCAAGAGAGCAACAAAATGCTTCCTGGATTTACCCTTGAGTTTACCCATAAAGGACTCAAACTCATTTTCCTCCACATTAGATCCCTCACATTCATCAATGCAATCCGTCAAGGAAGGATTATTAATGATGGTAGTTTTGATGTTGGGAGTTACCTTGTTGGTGGCTTTAGCCATGAGGCACTTGGCGGTGATGTTCTCATTGGGTGAGTCGAAGAGAGATAGTCATGGAGTTTTTGCAATGGCAACGGAGGCCATGGCAACTGCAACCTCTTGAGCACTGCGTTGGATTTCCCCGAAGAGGAGAGGATGATGCAACAAAGTAGCGTAAGTATTTCCCTCAGTTTTTGAGAACCAAGGTATCAATCCAGTAGGAGGCTACGCGCGAGTCCCTCGTACCTATACAAAAACAATAGCTCAATGCAACCAACGTGCTTAGGGGTTGTCAATCCCTTCACGGTCACTTACGAAAGTGAGATCTGATAGAGATGATAAATAATATTTTTTGTATTTTTGGTATAGAGATGCAAGGTAAAAAGTAAAAGGCAAAGTAAAAGCAAAGCAATAATAAAGTGATGGAGATTGATATGATGGGAAAGAGACCCGGGGGCCATAGGTTTCACTAGTGGCTTCTCTCAAGAGCATAAGTATTCTACGGTGGGTGAACAAATTATTGTTGAGCAATTGATAGAATTGAGCATAGTTATGAGAATATCCAGGTATGATCATGTATATAGGCATCACGTCCGAGACAAGTAGACCGACTCCTGCCTGCATCTACTACTATTACTCCACTCATCGACCGCTATCCAGCATGCATCTAGAGTATTAAGTTAAAAAACAGAGTAACGCCTTAAGCAATATGACATGATGTAGAGGGATAGTTTCATGCAATATGATAAAAACCCCATCTTGTTATCCTCGATGGCAACAATACAATGTGTGCCTTGCTGCCCCTTCTGTCACTGGGAAAGGACACCGCAAGATCGAACCCAAAGCTAAGCACTTCTCCCATGGCAAGAAAAACCAATCTAGTACACCAAACCAAACTGATAATTCGAAGAGACTTGCAAAGATAACCAATCATACATAAAAGAATTCAGAGAACATTCAAATATTATTCATAGATAGACTGGATCATAAACCCACAATTCATCAGTCTCAACAAACACACCGCAAAAAGAAGATTACATCGAATAGATCTCCACGAGAGAGGGGGAGAACATTGTATTGAGATCCAAAAAGAGAGAAGAAGCCATCTAGCTACTAACTATGGACCCGTAGGTCTGAAGTAAACTACTCACACTTCATAGGAGGGGCTTGGATGATGATGTAGAAGCCCTCCGTGATCGATGCCCCCTCCGGCGGAGCTCCGAAACAGGCCCCAAGATGGGATCTCGTGGATACAGAAAGTTGCGGCGGTGGAATTAGGTTTTTGGCTCTATTTAATATTCCTTTTCTTCAAAACCCTAAAACAGGCAAAAACAGCAATTCTGGGCTGGGCCTCCAGTTAATAGGTTAGTTCCAATAATAATATAAAAGTGGATAATAAAGCCCAATAATGTCCAAACAGTAGATAATATAGCATGGAGCAATAAAAAATTATAGATACATTGGAGACGTATCAAGCATCCCCAAGCTTAATTCCTGCTCGTCCTCGAGTAGGTAAATGATAAAAATAGAATTTTCTACTTGGCATAATTTTAATGTAATTCTTCTTATGTGGTATGAATATTCAGATCCGAAAGATTCAAGACAAAAGTTCATATTGACATAAAAATGATAATACTTCAAGCATACTAACTAAGCAATTATGTCTTCTCAAAATAACATGGCCAAAGAAATTTCATCCCTACAAAATCATATAGTTTAGTCATGTTTCATTTTCGTCACACAAGAATGCTCTCATCATGCACAACCCCGATGAAAAGCCAAGCAATTGTTTCATACTTTAGTAATCTCAAACCTATAAACTTTCACGCAATATATGAGCGTGAGCCATGGACATAGAACTATGGGTGGAATAGAATATAATGGAGGGGGGTTATGTGGAGAAGAGAAAAAAGGAGAAAGTCTCACATCAACGAGGCTAATCAATGGGCTATGGAGATGCCCACCGATTGATGTTAATGCAAGGAGTAGGGATTGCCATGCAACGGATGCACTAGAGCTATAAATGTATGAAAGCTCAACAAAAGAAACTAGTGGGTGTGCATCCAACTTGCTTGCTCACGAAGACCTAGGGAACTTGAGGAGGCCCATTGTTGGAATATACAAGCCAAGTTCTATAATGAAAAATTCCCACTAGTATATGAAAGTGATAACATGAGAGACTCTCTACTATGAAGATCATGGTGCTACTTGAAGCACAAGTGTGGTAAAAGGATAGTAACATTGTCCCTTCTCTCTTTTTCTCTCATTTTTTAGGGCCTTCTCTTTTTTATGGCTTTCTCCTTTTTGGGGGGGCCTTCTCTTTTTTTATGGCCTTTCTCTTTTTTTTATTCCTCACTTGGGACAATGCTCTAATAATGATGATCATCACACTTCTATTTATTTACAACTCAATGATTACAGCTCGATACTAGAACAAAGATGACTCTATATGAATGCCTTCGGCAGTGTACCGGGATATGCAATGAACCAAGAGTGACATGTATGAAAGAATTATGAACGGTGGCTTTGTCACAAATACTATGTCAACTACATGATCATGCTAAGCAATGTGACAATGATGAATGTGTCATGATGAATGGAATGATGGAAAGTTGCATGGCAATATATCTCGGAATGGCTATGGAAATGCCATAATAGGTAGGTATGGTGGCTGTTTTGAGGAAGATATAAGGAGGTTTATGTGTGAAAGAGCGTATCATATCACGGGGTTTGGATGCAACGGCGAAGTTTTCACCAAATCTCAATGTGAGAAAGGGCAATGCACGGTACCAAAGAGGCTAGCAAGGATGGAAGGGTGAGAGTGCGTATAATCCATGGACTCAACATTAGTCATAAAGAACTCACATACTTATTGCAAAAATCTACAAGTCATCAAAAACCTCGGTACTACGCGCATGCTCCTAGGGGGATAGATTGGTAGGAAAAGACCATCGCTCGTCCCCAACCGCCACTCATAAGGAAGACAATCAAATAACACCTCATGTTTCAAATTTGTTGCATAACGTTTACCATACGTGCTTGCTACGGGACTTGCAAACCTCAACACAAGTATTTCTCAATTTCACAACTATTCAACTAGCATGACTTTGATATTATCACCACCATGTCTCAAAACAATCATCAAGCATCAAACTTCTCTTAGTACTCAACACACTCATAAGAAAGTTTTATTATTAATCTTGCATACCAAGCATATTAGGATTTTAAGCAAATTACCATGCTATTAAGACTCTCAAAATAATCTAAGTGAAGCATGAGAGATCAATAGTTTCTATAAAACAAATCCACCACCGTGCTCTAAAAGATACAAGTGAAGCACTAGAGCAAAATTATAAAACTCAAAAGATATAAGTGAAGCACTAGAGTAAAACTATAGAGCTCAAAAGATATAAGTGAAGCACATAGAGTATTCTATCAAATTCCAAATTATGTAGGGCTCTCTCAAAAGGTGTGTACAGCAAGGATGATTGTGGTAGAGTAACAAGCAAAGACTCAAATCATAGAAGACGCTCCAAGCAAAACACATATCATGTGGTGAATAAAAATATAGCTCCAAGTAAAGTTACCGATAGAAGTAAACGAAAGAGGGGATGCCTTCCGGGGCATCCCCAAGCTTTGGCTTTTAGGTGTCCTTAGGTTATCTTGGGGGTGCCATGGGCATCCCCAAGCTTAGGCTCTTGCCACTCCTTGTTCCATAATCCATCAAATCTTTACCCAAAACTTGAAAACTTCACAACACAAAACTTAAAGTAGAAAATCTCGTGAGCTCCGTTAGCGAAAGAAAACAAAATACCACTTCAAGGTACTCTAATGAACTCATTCTTTATTTATATGGGTGTTATACCTACTGTATTCCAACTTCTCTATGGTTCATAAACTATTTTACTAGCCATAGATTCATCAAAATAAGCAAACAACACACGAAAAACAGAATCTGTCAAAAACAGAACAGTCTGTAGTAATCTATAGCTAGCGCAAGATCTGGAACCCCAAAAATTATAAAATAAATTGCTGGACGTGAGGAATTTATCTATTAATCATCTTCAAAAATAATTAACTAAATATCACTCTCCAAATAAAAATGAAAGCAGTTCTTGTGAGCGCTAAAGTTTCTGTTTTTTATAGCAAGTTCAACAAGACTTTCCCCAAGTCTTCCCAACGGTTCTACTTGGCAAAAACACTAATTAAACACAAAAACACAACCAAAACAGAGGCTAAATAATTTATTTATTACTATACAGGAGCAAAAAGCAAGGAATAAAAATAAAATTGGGTTGCCTCCCAACAAGCGCTATCGTTTAACGCCCCTAGCCAAGCATAACAAGCAAGAATAGATCTAGGTATTGCCATCTTTGGTAGGCAATCCATAAGTGGCTCTCATGATAGATTCATATGGTAATTTTATTTTCTTTCTACGGAAGTGTTCCATGCCCTTTTTTAATGGAAAATTGAAATCTAATATTCCCTTCCTTCATATCAATAATTGCACCAACCGTTCTAAGGAAAGGTCTACCGAGAATAATAGGGCAAGAAGGATTGCAATCTATATCAAGAACGATAAAATCTACGGGCACATAATTCCTATTTGCAACAATAAGAACATCATTAATTCTTCCCATAGGTTTCTTAATAGTGGAATGCGCAAGATGCAAGTTTAGAGAGCAATCATCTAGGGTTTTATTTCTTTTAATCCCACTTTTATCAATTTCACCATCAAGATCTAAATACTCTGAATTTTTAGAACGCCTTCTAGGTAAGGGTGGATCATATTCAGTTCCATCATTATCAAGATTAATATTGCAAAACAAAGATTTAATAGGGGACACATCAATAACTTTTAGATCTTCATCATTATTTTCATAGGAACTAGAAGAACACACTTTAATAAAGGCATCTTTCATAGCACGCGTCCTAGCGGTTCTTTCCTTGCACTCATCAATGGAAATTCTCATGGCTTTGAGAGACTCATTGATATCATGATTAGGAGGAATAGATCTAAGATTTAAAGAATCAACATCAAGAGAAATTCTATCAATGTTCCTAGCCAAATCATCAATCTTAAGCAATTTTTCTTCAATCATAGCATTAAAATTCTTTTGCGAAGAAATAAATTCTTTAATATTAGATTCAAAATCATAGGGCATCTTATTATAATTTCCATAAGAATTGCTGTAGGAATTACCATAATTATTAGAGGGATTACTAGGATAAGGCCTAGGATTGAAATTTCCTCTATATGCGTTGTTACCAAAATTGTTCCTACCAACAAAATTCACATCCATAGATTCATTATTATTCTCAATCAAAGTAGACAAGGGCATATCATTAGGATTAGAAGAAACACTCTTATTAGCAAATAATTTCATAAGTTCATCCATCTTTCCTCTCAAAACATTAATTTCTTCTACCGCATGCACCTTTTTACTAGTAGATCTTTCAGTATGCCATTGAGAATAATTAACCATAATATTATCTAGGAGTTTAGTAGCTTCTCCTAAGGTGATTTCCATAAAAGTGCCTCCTGCGGCCGAATCCAAAAGATTTCTAGAAGCAAAATTCAATCCGGCATAAAATTTTTGTATAATCATCCACAAATTTAAACCATGAGTAGGGCAATTACATATCATTAATTTCCTTCTCTCCCAATGTAACATCCCAAATTTTCAATTTGGAATGTTATACATTAGATCATCATTGCATATCAAATTTTATTTATGCATTTTGGTTGATCCTAGAAAATTCTATGCAACTCAAGGACCCATGGAGAGAGTTGGGATTTCGTTATTTTCATATTTGAGTTTTCTCAAATTTTGAGAATAGGATCATTTGATTTTATTTATTTTATCATCAATTATTTCTATTACAAAAATATGAGAGAGGGAATAAAATGAATTTCCCAAAATAGAGAAATATTGAGGATTTAATAATAAAGTCAAACAAGATTTTATTTTGGAGTTTTATTTCAATTTAGGAAAAATGTGCATTTTTCAAAATTGCATTTAGGCCCCAAATAAATGTTCACTTTGTCGGACTTGATTTTAGAAGCTCGGGAAAATTTATTTCGGGATTTTTGGAGTCTGTTTAGTATTTCTTTTTATTTCTTTTCTGAGCGGAAATAAATTCTTAAAAAACGAACCGACCTAACGGGCCGTGTCCAACTAGGACTCTGGCCCGACTAGGCTTTATAAGCCGAGGCCCAGCCCCGGGGAACCCTAGCAGCCCCAGCCCCCAACCCTAGCCGCCGCCCGGTCCCGCCGCCGCCCGCCCAGGCCGCCGCCGCTGCCCGCCGCCCGCGCCGCCGCCACCCGCCCCGCGCCGCCGTCGCCGGACGCCGCCACCGCTGCCGCCGAGGTTCGCCGCCGTGCCTCATTTTTCGTGCCTTCGTTTTTTTTAAAAAAAACCGATCGGTTTTCGTCGGTTTAATAGATTCAGGTTTTTTTAAATAGATCAGTTTTTCCGATTTATTTATTTTAGCGAGCGTTCATCATTTTTCTTTTTCTCGGATTAAATCCGTGATTTTTCTGATCGCGATTCCTGATCCGATTTTCGTTTTAGTTTAACTTTTCGCTCGTTTATCGGAATCAGGCGATTCAAGCGCCTAGAGTTTCGTCTCGAAACCCTCTATCCGTTTAACCAACTTAAACAGGATTTTTCTACTGTAAAATTTGCCCTAGATCCAGATTACTAGAACGAAGTTGTTTTCTTCCGCCGTTTGACTTTCGTTGCTTCGTTCGATTTGATTCTTTTTGCCAACCGGAGTTCTTAAGTTGAACCTTCTGGTTAGATCTCTTATTTGAGTTTTACCTATGCATTTGTTGAGTACTTACTGTAGGACACGACCACTAAGCTAAAGACCTAGATCACTACTCACTCTCTTCTCTTCTGACCTCTTATCTTTTCTATTCTTTAGGATGGCGGATGCAAGGAACAAGTTTACGCAACCGGATGAAGATGCACCCTTTGGACGTCACTTGAAGGAAGTCACTAGATACCTGAACATAGGAGTACCAAGCTTCATGGGAACCTACAACGCCACTTTACCTGAAGAAGAGCGCTGGATGATTCAAGTTCAAGTTCCAGGAAGGACGTTCATGCCAGTCACTGAGCCCATAGAATTTTCTTTTGATGCACCAACTTGGAGTCTAGGAAAGAGCATGGCAGCTCACACCACCATGGGACGCATTGGAGAAGTCTACCGCAAGGATCTCAGGGATACTATCTACCAGATTTGTGGGCACCGAGATGAACACTGGGAGATGATCAGCACCAGGAATAATAGATCAATCGCAGCTTTTATCCAAGAGTTAAACCAGCACATTCGACGACAGGAGAACCAAATGTGCGCCGACATGATAGATCTGAAGAAGGCTAAGACCAGAATCAAGGAACTGGAGGAAGAACTCAAGGCTATACGTGAAGATTATGAAGAGGAAATTGAAGTATTGGTGGATAAGAATGCCGACCTAACAAAGAAGATTGGAATATTTATGGGAGGCCCGACGCCAGTAGAGGAAGACGAAGAACCCAAGGAGATTAGCCCGGAAGACTACATCATCATCGACGACACTGACTCGGAAGCAGATAGTAGCGATGATGACTATGTTGATGAAGCTGGAGCAGATATTATGGAGTCAACAACCGTAGAATATTTCTAATAGACCACCTCACCAGTAGTAGTAGTCCACCATGTAAATATAGTAGTCCGAGCACTTTTGCGATAGTTAGATCGATTGTATGCTTTTGGTTGATTGATTGAAGTGAATTGTTTGCTTTTGCCTCATGTGCATATGGGTAGTGTTTTCTCTTTAGACCCTCTCTATTCTTATATCTCATCTTTTCTAAACCCTTAGATGCCTCCGAGACGTGACCCCGGATTTGCCTTTCCACCGGAGCTCACCCAGTTGATCCAGCAGCAGAACACATTGATGCAGTTGCTAGTCCAGAATCAGAATCAGGGGAACAACAACAACAACCCACCACCACCACCACCACCTGTTGACCACTTAGCCCGTTTTCTTAGGCTGAATTCGCCGGTGTTTTCCAGTAGCACCGAGCCGATAGTAGCAGATGATTGGCTCCGCAAGACAGCTAGGGAGTTGACCACAACAGGATGCACAGATGCGGAGAAGGTGAAATTTGCCGCACATCAGTTAGAAGGACCCGCAGCATCATGGTGGGAGAATTTCACAGCCACCTTCCCAGTCGACACTGTCACATGGGACCAGTTTCAGCAGGCTTTCCGTACTGCCCATGTTTCAGCAGGAGCTATGGCCATGAAGAAGCGTGAGTTTCGTAACTTGCGCCAAGGAGGACGGACAGTTGGCCAGTATGTGGAGGAGTTTAGTAAGCTAGCACGTTATGCCCCAGATGACGTTGCTATGGATGCAGCTAAACAAGAGAAGTTTCTGGAAGGACTGAATGATGAGTTGAGCATGCAGTTGATGGTAGCCACCTTCAACAACTACCAGGAGTTGGTAGATCATGCTCTTATGATTGAAGGGAAGCAGCAGCAAATTGAGAATCGCAAGAGGAAGTATGGACAAGGAAAGTACAATTTAGGAGCTCAGCAGAAGCCATGTTTTACCCCTAGTCCGGGAGGACATTTTCAGCATACCCATGGGGGAGGTAGCTCGCACAATCACAATGGCACTAAGAATGGTAATGGCAATGGAGGAAGCAACGGCCAGAACCGCACCAACCCATCAACCCCAGCCAAGAAGGACTTGAGCCAAGTCACTTGCTATAAGTGTTCGAAGCCAGGACATTATGCCAATGAATGTCCCGAAGGCCAAAATGGCAATGGAAGTTCTGGGAAGAAGCCGAACCCTTTCAACAGGGGACAGGTGAACCACGTTAGCGTGGAGGAGGTTGAAGCTCAGCCTGATGCAGTAATAGGTAAGTTTTTGGTTAAGTCATTTACTGCACTCGTTCTTTTTGATACTGGTGCATCGCATTCATACATCTCAAGGGGATTTGTGGATAAGTATAACCTACCAACCCAAGCCCTTAGGTCACCCATGTTAGTAACCTCGCTAGGAGTAGAGTATGTGGCTAGTCTATGGTGTGATCGGTTACCATTAAGGATTGGTAACTATGTTTTTCCCTCAGACCTAGTAGTATTGGAATCTCAAGGATTGGATGTGATATTAGGCATGGATTGGTTATCAAAGTATGAAGGGAATATTGAGTGTGCTAGTAAGTCAATTTTGCTTACCACACCAGAAGGGAGAAGGATCAAGTATGTATCCCGGCATGTGCCAAAGAGGACCCAAGTAAATTGCCTAACAGGAGTTGTGCAGGAGGAAGTACCAGTGATAAGGGATTTCCCTGATGTATTTCCAGAAGAGTTGCCAGGCATGCCACCAGATAGAGATATTGAGTTTTTGATTGAGCTATTGCCAGGCACTGGGCCAATATCAAAGAGACCATATAGGATGCCAGCAAAGGATTTGGTGGAAATTAAGAAGCAGATTAAGGAGTTACGGGATAAGGGATATATTCGCCCAAGTTCTTCACCTTGGGGATCGCCGGTACTTCTAGTGGAGAAGAAGGATGGATCGTTAAGGATGGTTGTTGATTATCGAGGATTGAACGAGGTAACGATCAAGAACAAGTACCCACTACCAATGATCAACGATCTGTTTGATCGATTGCAAGGAGCTAAAGTATTTTCCAAGATCGATTTGCGATCAGGATACCACCAGTTGAAGATTCGAGAACAGGATATTCCGAAGACAGCTTTTACCACCAGGTATGGGCTGTATGAGTATACCGTTATGTCATTTGGTCTGACTAACACGCCTGCCTATTTTATGAACATGATGAACAAAGTGTTTATGGAGTTTTTGGATAAGTTCATCGTAGTGTTCATTGATGATATCCTGGTATATTCGAAGAATGAAGAGGAGCATAAGGAGCATTTGCGTTTGGTACTTGGAAAGCTCAGAGAACACCAATTATATGCCAAGTTCAGCAAATGTGAGTTTTGGTTGAAGGAAGTAGGATTCCTCGGACACGTTATATCCGGAGAAGGTATAGCAGTAGATCCCGCTAAAGTTGAAACCGTGACCAAGTGGGAAGCCCCAACAACAGTTGGAGAGATCCGGAGTTTTCTTGGACTCGCAGAATACCACCGGAGGTTTATTGAGAATTTCTCAAAGATTGCGAAGCCTATGACGGAGTTGTTGAAGAAAGATACCAAGTTCATATGGACGGAGGAGTGTGAGGCTAGTTTTCAGGAGTTGAAGAAACGCTTGGTTACCTCACCAGTATTGATTTTGCCAGACCAGACCAAAGATTATGAGGTGTATTGTGACGCTTCACGTCGAGGACTGGGAGTAGTGCTTATGCAGGAAGGGAGAGTTGTTTCATATGCCTCAAGACAACTGAAGCCCCATGAGTTGAATTATGCCACGCATGATTTGGAGTTAGCAGCCGTAGTGCATGCATTGAAGACATGGAGACATTTCCTCATTGGAAACCATTGTGAGGTGTACACGGATCATAAGAGTTTGAAGTACATTTTCACACAGAAGGAGTTGAATCTCAGACAAAGGAGATGGTTGGAGCTTATCAAAGATTATGATATGAAATTGCACTATCACCCCGGAAAGGCTAATGTAGTAGCTGACGCGTTAAGCCGTAAGAGCAATGTCAATACGTTAATGATGGGAGAGATACCCAAGGAGTTAGCAGAAAATCTTCGTGAACTATGTGTGTAAATAGTTCCGAGAGGCTATGTAGGAGCACTAGAGATTCAGTCAACTTTGATGGATAGAATCAGAGAAGCTCAGAAAACTGACAAAGAGATTGCCGCTATAAAGGAGAAACTGAGCAAAGGAAAAGCTAAAGAATTTCGTGAGGATGAGCACGATACCCTATGGTTTGAAGACCGTGTTTACGTTCCCAATAACCCGGAGATCAGGAAGTTGATTTTGCAAGAGGCACACGATTCACCGTATTCAATTCACCCAGGAAATACCAAGATGTATTTGGATTTGAAGGATATTTTCTGGTGGACGGGAATGAAGAAGGATATTGCGGAGTATGTAGCAGTTTGTGATGTATGCCAGAGAGTAAAGGCAGAGCATCAGAAGCCAGCAGGATTGTTACAACCATTGCCGATACCCAAATGGAAGTGGGATAAGTTAGGCATGGATTTTATCACGGGATTGCCCAGGACTCGTTCAGGCTATGACTCAATTTGGGTTGTGGTTGATCGATTGACGAAAGTAGCTCATTTCATCCCAGTAAAGACCACTTACATCAGTGCTAAGTTGGCAAAGATATACTTGACCAGAATAGTATGTCTGCATGGAGTTCCGAGGAGTATCGTATCAGATAGAGGAACCCAGTTTACCTCAAAGTTCTGGAAGCAGTTGCACGAAACTTTGGGTACCAGGCTAGAATTCAGTACAACTTTTCATCCACAGACAGATGGACAGACCGAGAGAGTAAATCAGATTTTGGAGGATATGCTGAGAGCTTGTGCGCTAGATTATGGATCTAGTTGGGACGATAATTTGCCATATGCAGAGTTCTCTTACAACAACAGTTACCAAACCAGTTTGAAGATGGCCCCTTTCGAAGCTTTGTACGGAAGGAGGTGCAGGACACCGCTGTCGTGGGACGAAGTCGGAGACCGCCAGTTATTTGGACCTGACTTGATTAAAGAGTCTGAACAGAAGGTGAAATTGATTCGCGATAGGCTCAAGATAGCCCAGTCCAGACAGAAGAGTTATGCAGATTCTAAACGCAAGGAGACAGTTTACGAAGTCCGAGATAGAGCTTATCTTCGAGTATCTCCACTTCGGGGAACAAAGCATTTTGGAGTTAAAGGGAAGTTAGCGCCACGATTTGTAGGACCATATCGAGTTTTGGAACGTATGGGAGAAGTGGCCTACAAGTTGGAATTGCCCGAAGGATTGTCAGGAGTACATGATGTGTTCCACGTTTCTCAGTTAAAGAAGTGTCACGCGGAGATGGCTGACATACCGTTGAGAGATACAGTGCCTTTGGAAACTATTCAGTTGGATAACGATTTGACCTACGAGGAGAAACTAGTTAAGATCCTCGAGTTTGCCAGCCGAGTTACTCGCAGCAAGGTTATCAAGTTTTGCAAAGTTCAGTGGAGCCACCACACGGAGGATGAAGCCACCTGGGAGCGAGAGGAAGATTTGCTCAAAGACCACCCTCACCTATTTTCTAGCCAACCCGAATCTCGAGGGCGAGATTCATCTTAAGGGGGGTAGGTTTGTAACATCCCAAATTTTCAATTTGGGATGTTATACATTAGATCATCATTGCATATCATATTTTATTTATGCATTTTGGTTGATCCTAGAAAATCTACGCAACTCAAGGACCCATGGAGAGAGTTGGGATTTCTTTATTTTCATATTTGAGTTTTCTCAAATTTTGAGAATAGGATCATTTGATTTTATTTATTTTATCATCAATTATTTCTATTACAAAAATATGAGAGAGGGAATAAAATGACTTTCCCAAAATAGAGAAATATTGAGGATTTAATAATAAAATCACACAAGATTTTATTTCGGAGTTTTTCGGTGTTTTATTTGAATTTAGGAAAAATGTGCGTTTTTCAAAATTGCATTTAGGCCCCAAATAAATGTTCACTTTGTCGGGCTTGATTTTAGAAGCCCGGGAAAATTTATTTCGGGATTTTTGGAGTCCGTTTAGTATTTCTTTTTATTTCTTTTTCGAGCGGAAATAAATTTTTTTAAAAAAAAAACGAACCGACCTAACGGGCCGTGTCCGACTAGGACTCTGGCCCGACTAGGCTTTATAAGCCGAGGCCCAGCCCCGGGGAACCCTAGCCGCCCCAGCCCCCAACCCTAGCCGCCGCACGGTCCCGCCGCCGCCACACGCCCGCGTCGCCGCCGCTGCCCGCGCCGCCGCCGCCGCCACCCGCCCGCGCCGCCGCCGCCGCTGCCCGCCGCCGCGCCACCGTCGCCGGACGCCGCCGCCGCCGAGGTTCGCCGCCGCGCCTCGTTTTTCGTGCCTTCGTTTTTTTAAAAAAACCGATCGGTTTTCGTCGGTTAATAGATTCGGTTTTTTTTAATAGATCGGTTTTTCCGGTTTATTTATTTTAGCGAGCGTTCGTCGTTTTTCTTTTTCTTGGATTAAATCCGCGATTTTTCTGATCGCAATTCCTGATCCGATTTTCGTTTTATTTTAACCTTTCGCTTGTTTATCGGAATCAGGCGATTCAAGCGCCTAGAGTTTCGTCTCGAAACCCTCTATCCGTTTAACCAACTTAAACAAGATTTTTCTACTGTAAAATTTGCCCTAGATCCAGATTACTAGAACGAAGTTGTTTTCTTCCGCCGTTTGACTTTCGTTGCTTCGTTCGATTTGATTCTTTTTGCCAACCGGAGTTCTTAAGTTGAACCTTCTGGTTAGATCTCTTATTTGAGTTTTACCTGTGCATTAGTTGAGTACTTATTGTATGCTTGTTTGTTTGTCCGCGATAGAGTATCCGGAGTGCGCCGCCTGTTACTTCGAATCGCTAGGTTTCCCAGATCATCAGCAAGGCAAGTAACACTTTGATCATACTTTTTTTCTACTACCCAGTTTTATTGTATTAGATCAATCCTCACACATTGCATGATTAGGATCTAATTAAATTGTGGGATGGGAAGTAGATGAGGTAGTACCTATTACCTGTTTATTATCAAACCTTTGGGAGTTACTTCTACGTTTGCTTATTATGCCATGCTATGCTAGTAGACGTGGATTGGGTGAGTGATATCCATGACAGATGTGAGATTGATAATTAATGGTTTATTTAAGGTGGCAACTTAAACACACATCTGGGTGGATTGAGGCACCTGGGTATTCCAGGACTTGCCTGTTTTCTTTTGGACCGCCACCCAGGCTCAAAGGGATCATGAGACTATTCATACTAGAAACTTCCGTGTGCAGCCACAAGCTATTATGGGCTCTAGCATAGTTGACTAAGTTGTGCGAACTCTTACAGTGGTAGACTAGCAGATGTAGGGGATGTAGGTGGTACGGTCTACCCGATCGTAAGGTGCTAGCGCTTCTGAAAGACTATGTCTCGGTCATCCGTCTTCTCAAACACCATGTAGTGCGAGAAAACAAACAGAGGCGATCGAGTCTTGTGGGGAAAAGTGCGCAAACCTCTGCAGAGTGTAACAAACTAATCATGGTTAGCCGTGTCCCCGGTTATGGACATCTTGAGTATCTAGTACTTGGATTATCATGTGAATCTCAACATGTTACTCTAAATTAATTTTGTTGGGTTATGTTTAATGATGATGCTTAATTGGGATTGAGAATGCTGTCAACCATTCTCAATGTTTAACAACCACCTTGATAGAAATTAAAATTTTATTCCTTTGAAGTAGAGAAAAATTGGCTTTACGCAAAACTGTAACCATAGAGCTTTCCACCAGCCAAATATGCAAATAGTATAGCTGTTTCATTTCATTACTCTCTATGTGTTACCTTGCCAGCATATTCCATGTGCTGACCCGTTTTCTGGCTGCAACATTAATGTTGCAGACTTTTCAGACGATGATTAAGGAGTTTTTAGGTCGTGGTTCTATACTCAGTGATGCCGTTGGAGTTGATGGACTCACTTATCTTCCAAGCCTTCCGCTGTTATCGTTATTAGATGGCCTTAAGCCATATTTATTGTAATAAGTTCTCTTTTGAGACACTCGATGTAATAAGTGTGTGATTGCTACTCTGCTATAAATCCTCCGAGTACTGTGTGGTGTCAGCATTACTGATCCAGGGATGACACCAGAGCACAGAGATCAGACTGTTTGAGGTCTGGTCGCTACACCCAAGCTTGTGCAACATGTTCATGATCAAGTTGCTTAAAATTCATAATATCATTTCTAAGAGAGGTGATCTTAGCGGGAGGAAAATACTTAGAGATAAAAGCACCTTTGCACTTGTTCCAAGAATCAATACTATTTTTAGGCAAAGACGAAAACCAAGCTTTAGCACGATCTCTAAGCGAAAAAGGAAATAGCTTTAATTTAACAATATCATTATCCACATCTTTCTTCTTTTGCATGTCACACAAATCAACGAAGCTATTTAGATGGGTAGTGGCATCTGTTGGGAAACGTAGTAATTTCAAAAAAATTCCTACGCACACGCAAGATCATGGTGATGCACAGCAACGAGAGGGGAGAGTGTTGTCTACGTACCCACGCAGACCGACTGCGGAAGCGTTGACACAACGTAGAGGAAGTAGACGTACGTCTTCCCGATCCGACCGATCCAAGCACCGTTACTCCGGCACCTCCGAGTTCTTAGCACACGTACAGCTCGATGACGATCCCCGGGCTCTGATCCAGCAAAGCATCGGGGAGGAGTTCCGTCAGCACGATGGCGTGGTGACGATCTTGATGTTCTACCGTCGCAGGGCTTCGCCTAAGCACTGCTACAATATAATCGAGGTGGAATATGGTGGCAGGGGGCACCGCACACGGCTAAGGAACGATCTCAATGATCAACTTGTGTGTCTAGGGGTGCCCCCTACCTCCGTATATAAAGGAGCCAAGGGGAGGGGGCCGGCCGGCCAAGGAGGGCGCGCCAAGGGAGTCCTACTCCCTCTGGGAGTAGGATTCCTCCCCCCAATCCTAGTTGGAGTAGGATTCGCTGAGGGGGAAAGAGAGAGAGGGGGGCCGGCCACCTCTCCTTGTCCTAATAGGACTAGGGGAGGGGTGAGGCGCGCGGCCCATCTTGGGCCGCCCCTTCTCCTTTCCACTAAAGCCCATTAAGGCCCATACAGCTCCCGGGGGGGTTCCGGTAACCTCCCGGTACTCCGGTAAAATACCGATTTCACCCGGAACACTTCCGATATCCAAACATAGGCTTCCAATATATCAATCTTTATGTCTCGACCATTTAGAGACTCCTCGTCATGTCCGTGATCATATCCGGGACTCCGAACTAACTTCGGTACATCAAAATGCATAGACTCATAATAACTGACATCGTAACGTTAAGCGTGCGGACCCTGCGGTTCGAGAATAATGCATACATGACTGAGACACATCTCCGGTCAATAACCAATAGCGGGACCTGGATGCCCATATTGGCTCCTACATATTCTACGAAGATCTTTATCGGTCAGACCGCATAACAACATACGTTGTTCCCTTTGTCATCGGTATGTTACTTGCCCGAGATTTGATCGTCGGTATCCAATACCTAGTTCAATCTCGTTACCGGCAAGTCTCTTTACTCGTTCCGTAATACATCATCTCGCAACTAACTCATTGGCTGCAATGCTTGCAAGGCTTATGTGATGTGCATTACCGAGAGGTCCCAGAGATACCTCTCCGACAATCGGAGTGACAAATCCTAATCTCGAAATACGCCAACCCAATATCTACCTTTGGAGACACCTGTAGAGCTCCTTTATAATCACCCAGTTACGTTGTGACGTTTGGTAGCACACAAAGTGTTCCTCCGGTAAACGGGAGTTGCATAATCTCATAGTCATAGGAACATGTATAAGTCATGAAGAAAGCAATAGCAACATACTAAACGATCGGGTGCTAAGCTAATGAAATGGGTCATGTCAATCAGATCATTCACCTAATGATGTGATCCCATTAATAAAATAACAACTCTTTGTCTATGGTTAGGAAACATAACCATCTTTGATTAACGAGCTAGTCAAGTAGAGGCATACTAGTGACACTCTGTTTGTCTATGTATTCACACATGTATTATGTTTCCGGTTAATACAATTATAGCATAAATAATAAACATTTATCATGAAATAAGGAAATAAATAATAACTTTATTATTGCCTCTAGGGCATATTTCCTTCAGTCTCCCACTTGCACTAGAGTCAATAATCTAGTTCACATCGCCATGTGATTTAACAGCAATAGTTCACATCACCATGTGATTAACACCCATAGTTCACATCGATATGTGATCAACACCCAAAGGGTTTACTAGAGCCAGTAATCTAGTTTACATCGCTATGTGATTAACACCCAAAGAGTACTAAGGTGTGATCATGTTTTGCTTGTGAGATAATTTTAGTCAACGGGTCTGTCACATTCAGATCCATAAGTATTTTGCGAATTTCTATGTCAACAATGCTCTGCACGGAGCTACTCTAGCTTATTGCTCCCACTTTCAATATGTATCTAGATCGAGACTTAGAGTCATCCAGATCTGTGTCAAAACTTGCATCGACGTAACTTTTTACGACGAACCTTTTTGTCACCTCCATAATTGAGAAATATTTCCTTATTCCACTAAGGATAATTTTGACCGCTGTCCAGTGATCTACTCTTAGATCACTATTGTATTCCCTTGCTTAACAAAGTGTAGGGTATACAATAGATCTGGTACACAGCATAGTGTAGGGTATACAATAGATCTGGTACACAGCATGGCATACTTTATAGAACCTATGACTGAGGCATAGGGAATGACTTTCATTCTCTTTCTATCTTCTGCCGTGGTCGGGCTTTGAGTCTTACTCAACTTCACACCTTGTAACACAGGCAAGAAACTTTTTCTTTGACTGTTCCATTTTGAACTACTTCAAAATCTTGTCAAGGTATGTACTCATTGAAAAACTTATCAAGCGTCTTGATCTATCTTTATAGATCTTGATACTCAATATGTAAGCAGCTTTACCGAGGTCTTTCTTTGAAAAACTCCTTTCAAACACTCCTTTATGCTTTGCAGAATAATTCTACATTATTTCCGATCAACAATATGTCATACACATATACTTATCAGAAATGATGTAGTGCTCCCACTCACTTTCTTGTAAATACAGGCTTCACCGCAAGTCTGTATAAAACTATATGCTTTGATCAACTTATCAAAGCGTATATTCCAACTCCGAGATTCTTGCACCAGTCCATAGATGGATCGCTGGAGCTTGCTTATTTAGTTAACACCTTTAGGATCGACAAAACCTTCTAGTTGCATCGTATACAACTCTTCTTTAGTAAATCCATTAAGGAATGCAGTTTTGTTTATCCATTTGCCAGATTTCATAAAATGCGGCAATTGCTAACATGATTCGGACAGACTTATGCATAGATACGAGTGAGAAAATCTCGTCATAGTCAACACCTTGAACTTGTTGAAAACCTTTTGCGACAATTCTAGCTTTGTAGATAGTAACACTACTATCAGCGTCCGTCTTCCTCTTGAAGATCCATTTATTTTCTATGGCTTGCCGATGATCGGGCAAATCCATCAAAGTCCATACTTTGTTCTCATACATGGATCATATCTCAGATTTCATGGCCTCAAACCATTTCGCGGAATCTGGGCTCATCATCGCTTCCTCATAGTTCGCAAGTTCGTCATGGTCTAGTAACATGACTTCCAGAACAGGATTACCGTACCACTCTGGTGCAGATCTCACTCTGGTTTACCTACGAGATTTGGTAGTAACTTGATCTGAAGTTACATGATCATCATCATTAGCTTCCTCACTAATTGGTGTAGTAGTCACAGGAACAGATTTCTGTGATGAACTACTTTCCAATAAGGGAGCAGGTACAGTTACCTCATCAAGTTCTACTTTCCTCCCACTCACTTCTTTCGAGAGAAACTCCTCTAGAAAAACTCCGAATTTAGCAACAAAAGTCTTGCCTTCGGATCTGTGATAGAAGGTGTATCCAATAGTTTCCTTTGGATATCCTATGAAGATTTACTTCTCCGATTTGGGTTCGAGCTTATCATGTTGAAACCTTTTTCACATAAGCATCGCAGTCCCAAACTTTAAGAAACGACAACTTTGGTTTCTTGCCAAACCATAGTTCAGATTGTGTCGTCTCAACGGACTTAGATGGTGCCCTATTTAACGTGAATGCAGCTGTCTCTAATGCATAACCCCAAAACGATAATGGTAGATCGGTAAGAGACATCATAGATCGCACTATATCTAATAAAGTACGGTTATGACGTTCGGACACACCATTACACTATGGTGTTCTAGGTGGCGTGAGTAGTGAAACTATTTCATATTGTTTTAATTGAAGACCAAACTCGTAACTCAAATATTTGTCTCCGCGATCAGATCGTAGAAACTTTATTTTCTTGTCACGATGATTTTCCACTTCACTCTGAAATTCTTTGAACTTTTCAAATGTTTCAGACTTATGTTTCATCAAGTAGATATACCCATATCTGCTCAAATCATCTGTGAAGTTCAGAAAATAATGATACTTGCCGTGAGCCTTAACACTCATCGGACCGCATACATCAGTATGTATTATTTCCAATAAGTCAGTTGCTCGCTCCGGAGAACGGAGTCTTAGTCATCTTGCCCATGAGGCATGGTACGCAAGCATCAAGTGATTCATAATCAAGTGATTCCAAAATCCCATCAGCATGGAGTTTCTTCATGCGCTTTACACCAATATGACCTAAACGGCAGTGCTACAAATAAGTTGCACTATCATTATTAACTTTGCATCTTTTGGTTTCAATATTATGATTATGTGTATCACTACGATCGAGATCCAACGAACTATTTTCATTGGGTGTGTAACCATATAAGGTTTTATTCATGTAAACAGAACAACAATTTATTCTCTTACTTAAATGAATAACCGTATTACAATAAACATGATCAAATCATATTCATGCTTCAACGCAAACACCAAATAACACTTATTCAGGTTCAACACTAATCCCGAAAGTATAAGGGAGTGTGCGATGATGATCATATCAATCTTGGAACCACTTCCAACACACATCGTCACTTCACCCTTAACTAGTCTCTGTTTATTCTGCAACTCCCGTTTCGAGTTACTAATCTTAGCAACTGAACTAGTATCAAATACTGAGGGGTTTCTATAAACACTAGTAAAGTACACATCAATAACATGTATATCAAATATACTTATGTTCACTTTGCCATCCTTCTTATCTGCCAATCACTTGGGGTAGTTCCGCTTCCAGTGACCAGTCCCTTTGCAGTAGAAACACTTAGTCTCAGGCTTAGGACCAGACTTGGGCTTCTTCACTTGAGCAGCAACTTGCTTGCTGTTCTTCTTGAAGTTCCCTTCTTCCTCTTGCCCTTTTCTTGAAACTAGTGGTCTTGTCTACCATCAACACTTGATGTTTTTCTCGATTTCTACCTTCGTCAATTTCGCATTACGAAGAGCTTGGGAATCGTTTCCGTTATCCCTTGCATATCATAGTTCATCACGAAGTTCTACTAACTTGGTGATGGTGACTAGAGAATTCTGTCAATCACTATCTTATCTGGAAGATTAACTCCCACTTGATTCAAGCGATTGTTGTACTCAGACAATCTGGGCACATGCTCACTAGTTGAGCGATTCTCCTCCATCTTTTAGCTATAGAACTTGTTGGAGACTTTCATATCTCTCAACTCGGGTATTTGCTTGAAATATTAACTTCAACTCCTGGAACATCTCATATGCTCCATGACGTTCAAAACGTCTTTGAAGTCCCGATTCTAAGCCATTAAGCATGGTGCACTAAACTATCAAGTAGTCATCATATTGAGCTAGCCAAACGTTCATAACGTCTGCATCTGCTCCTACAATAGGTCCGTCACCTAGCGGTGCATCAAGGACATAATTCTTCTGTGCAGCAATGAGGATAAACCTCAGATCACGGATCCAATCCGCATCTTTGCTACTAACATCTTTCAACACAATTTTCTCTAGGAACATATCAAAATAAACACAGGGAAGCAACAACGCGAGCTATTGATCTACAACATGAATTTGCAAAATACTACCAGGACTAAGTTCATGATAAATTTAAGTTCAATTAATCATATTACTTAAGAACTCCCACTTAGATAGACATCCCTCTAATCCTCTAAGTGATCACGTGATCCAAATCAACTAAACCATGTCCGATCATCACGTGAGATGGAGTAGTTTCATTGTGAACATCACTATGTTGATCATATCTACTATATGATTCACGCTCGACCTTTCGGTCTCCGTGTTCCGAGGCCATATCTATATGCTAGGCTCGTCAAGTAAACCCGAGTATTCTGCGTGTGCAAAACTGGCTTGCACCCGTTGTAGATGGACGTAGAGCTTATCACACCCGATCATCACGTGGTGTCTGGGCACGATGAACTTTGGCAACGGTGCATACTCAGGGAGAACACTTCTTGATAATTAGTGAGAGATCATATTATAATGCTACCGTCAATCAAAGCAAGATAAGATGTAAAAGATAAACATCACATGCAATCAATATAAGTGATATGATATGGCCATCATCATCTTGTGCTTGTGATCTCCATCTCCGAAGCACCGTCATGATCACCATCGTCACCGGCGCGACACCTTGATCTCCATCGTAGCATCGTTGTCGTCTCGCCAATCTTATGCTTCCACGACTATCGCTACCGCTTAGTGATAAAGTAAAGCATTACATCGCGATTGCATTGCATACAATAAAGCGACAACCATATGGCTCCTGCCAGTTGCCGATAACTCGGTTACAAAACATGATCATCTCATACAATAAAATTTAGCATCATGTCTTGACCATATCACATCACAACATGCCCTGCAAAAACAAGTTAGACGTCCTCTACTTTTTTGTTGCAAGTTTTACGTGGCTGCTACGGGCTTCAAGAAGAACCATCTTACCTACGCATCAAAACCACAACGATAGTTTGTCAAGTTGGTGCTGTTTTAACCTTCGCAAGGACCGGGCGTAGCCACACTCGTTCAACTAAAGTTGGAGAAACTGACACCCGCCAGCCACCTGTGTGCAAAGCACGTCGGTAGAACCAGTCTCGCGTAAGCGTACGCGTAATGTCGGTCCGGGCCGCTTCATCCAACAATACCGCCGAACCAAAGTATGACATGCTGGTAAGCAGTATGACTTATATCGCCCACAACTCACTTGTGTTCTACTCGTGCATATAACATCAACATATAAAACCTAGGCTCGGATGCCACTGTTGGGGAACGTAGTAATTTCAAAAAAATTCCTACGCACATGCAAGATCATGTGATGCATAGCAACGAGAGGGGAGAGTGTTGTCTACGTACCCACGCAGACCGACTGCGGAAGCGTTGACACAACGTAGAGGAAGTAGTCGTACGTCTTCCCGATCCGACCGATCCAAGCACCGTTACTCGATCTCACCACGTTACAGCTATGACAATCCCCAGGGGGAGAGTCTGATCTACATACCCTTGTAGAGCAACGGAAGCGTTGACACAACGTAGAGGAAGTAGTCGTACGTCTTCCCGATCCGACCGATCCAAGCACCGTTACTCCGGCACCTCCGAGTTCTTAGCACACGTACAGCTCGATGACGATCCCCGGGCTCCGATCCAGCAAAGCGTCGGGGAGGAGTTCCGTCAGCACGACGGCGTGGTGACGATCTTGATGTTCTACCGTCGCAGGGCTTCGCCTAAGCACTGCTACAATATAATCGAGGTGGAATATGGTGGCAGGGGGCACCGCACACGGCTAAGGAACGATCTCAATGATCAACTTGTGTGTCTAGGGGTGCCCCCTGCCTCCGTATATAAAGGAGCCAAGGGGAGGGGGCCGGCCGGCCAAGGAGGGCGCGCCAAGGGAGTCCTACTCCCTCTGGGAGTAGGATTCCTCCCCCCAATCCTAGTTGGAGTAGGATTCTCTGAGGGGGAAAGAGAGAGAGGGGGGCGGCCACCTCTCCTTGTCCTAATAGGACTAGGGGAGGGGGGAGGTGCGCGGCCCATCTTGGGCTGCCTCTTCTCCTTTCCACTAAAGCCCATTAAGGCCCATACAGCTCCCGGGGGGTTCCGTTAACCTCCCGGTACTCCGGTAAAATACCGATTTTCACCCGGAACACTTCCGAATCCAAAACATAGGCTTCCAATATATCAATCTTTTATGTCTCGACCATTTACGAGACTCCCTCGTCATGTCCGTGATCACATCCGGGACTCTGAACTACTTCGGTACATCAAAATGCATAAACTCATAATAACTGTCATCGTAACGTTAAGCGGCGGACCCTAACGGTTCGAGAATAATGTAGACATGAACCGAGACACGTCTCCGGTCAATAACCAATAGCGGACCTGGATGCCCATATTGGCTCCTACATATTCTACGAAGATCTTTATCGGTCAGACCGCATAACAACATACGTTGTTCCCTTTGTCATCGGTATGTTACTTTCCTGAGATTTGATCGTCGGTATCCAATACCTAGTTCAATCTCGTTACCGGAAAGTCTCTTTACTCGTTCCGTAATACATCATCTCGCAACTAACTCATTGGTGCAATTCTTGCAAGGCTTATGTGATGTGCATTACTGAGAGGGCCTAGAGATACCTCTCCGATAATCGGAGTGACAAATCCTAATCTCGAAATACGCCAACCCAACATCTACCTTTGGAGACACCTGTAATGCTCCTTTATAATCACCCAGTTACGTTGTGACGTTTGGTAGCACCCAAAGTGTTCCTCCGGCAAACGAGAGTTGCATAATCTCATAGTCATAGGAACATGTATAAGTCATGAAGAAAGCAATAGCAACATACTAAACGATCGGGTGCTAAGCTAATGGAATGGGTCATGTCAATCAGATCATTCACCTAATGATGTGATCCCGTTTAATCAAATAACAACTCTTTGTCCATGGTTAGGAAACATAACCATCTTTGATTAACGAGCTAGTCAAGTAGAGGCATACTAGTGACACTCTGTTTGTCTATGTATTCACACATGTATTATGTTTCCGGTTAATACAATTCTAGCATGAATAATAAACATTTATCATGATATAAGGAAATAAATAATAACTTTATTATTGCCTCTAGGGCATATTTCCTTCAGGCATCTTCACTAGGAAGGCCGGAGAACGGATCTTTCATGACAAGATTCAGCAAAGCAGTATTAATTTCACAAGATTCAGCATCGGTAAGAGGAGCAATCGGAGTGCTAATAAAATCATTGTTGTTGGTATTGGTGAAGTCACACAATTTAGTATTATCTTGAGCCATCGCGACAAACAAGCAATCCAACACATGAGCAAACAAAAAGCAAACGGGCAAAAAGAGGCAAATAGAGAGGGAGGATGGAGAGAGAGAGGGCGAATAAAACGGCAAGGGTTAATTGGGGGGAGAGGAAAACGAGAGGAAAATGGCAAATAATGTAATGCGGGAGATAGGGATTGTGATGGGTACTTGGTATGTTGAATTTTGCGCAGACTCCCCGGCAACGGCGCCAGAAATTCTTCTTGCTACCTCTTGAGCACTGCGTTGGATTTCCCCGAAGAGGAGAGGATGATGCAGCAAAGTAGCGTAAGTATTTCCCTCAGTTTTTGAGAACCAAGGTATCAATCCAGTAGGAGGCTACACGCGAGTCCATCATACCTACACAAAACAATAGCTCAACGCAACCAAGGTGCTTAGGGGTTGTCAATCCCTTCACGGTCACTTACGAAAGTGAGATCTGATAGAGATGATAAATAATATTTTTGGTATTTTTGGTATAGAGATGCAAAGTAAAAGTAAAAGGCAAAGTAAAAGCAAAGCAATAATAAAGTGATGGAGATTGATATGATGAGAAAGAGACCCGGGGGCCATAGGTTTCACTAGTGGCTTCTCTCAAGAGCATAAGTATTCTACGGTGGGTGAACAAATTACAGTTGAGCAATTGACAGAATTAAGTATAGTTATGAGAATATCTAGGAATGATCATGTATATAGGCATAACGTCCGAGACAAGTAGACCGAAATGATTCTGCATCTACTACTATTACTCCACTCATCGACCGCTATCCAGCATGCATCTAGAGTATTAAGTTAAAAACAGAGTAACGCCTTAAGCCAAGATGGACATGGTGTAGAGGGAATAGTTTCATGCATATGATAAAAAAAAACCCATCTTTGTTATCCTCGATTGGCACAATAACAATACGTGCCTTGCTGCCCCTTCTATCAGTGGGTAAGGACACCGCAAGATCTAACCCAAAGCTAAGCACTTCTCCCATGGCAAGAACAACCAATCTAGTAGGCCAAACCAAACTGATAATTCGAAGAGACTTGCAAAGATAACCAATCATACATAAAAGAATCCAGAGAAGATTCAAATATTATTCATCGATAGGCTTGATCATAAACCCACAATTCATTGGTCTCAACAAACACACCGCAAAAAGAAGATTACATCGAATAGATCTCCACGAGAGAGGGGGAGAACATTGTATTGAGATCCAAAAAGAGAGAAGAAGCCATCTAGCTACTAGCTATGGACCCGTAGGTCTGAAAGTAAACTACTCACACTTCATCGGAGGGGCTTGTATGATGTGTAGAAGCCCTCCGTGATCGATGCCCCCTTCGGCGGAGCTTCGGAACAGGCCCCAAGATGGGATCTCGTGGATACAGAAAGTTGCGGCAGTGGAATTAGGGTTTTGGCTCCGTTTGATATTCCTTTTCTTTGAAACCCTAAAATAGGCAAAAAAAACAGCAATTCTGGGCTGGGCCTCCGGTTAAGGTTAGTCCCAAAAATAATATAAAAGTGGATAATAAAGCCCAATAATGTCCAAAACAGTACATAATATAGCATGGAGCAATCAAAAATTATAGATACGTTGGAGACGTATCAACAACCAACTCACCATCTTCATCATCATCATCATCATCATCATCCTCATGGTACTCTTCTTGAACCACCAATGCCTTGTGAGGGGTTTTCTTGATGAAGTTGCTCTTGTTGGGGAAAGACTTGGCTTTGTCCTTTCGAATGAGCTTTCCACCATTGTCTTCCCTCTTCTCATATGGGCACTCCGCAACAAAGTGACTCACATTGCCACAGTTGTAGCAAGTCCTTACACGTTGCTTGCTCTTCGTGCCACTTGAGTTCTTCTTCTTGAAGTTTGGCCTTGAGTTTTTCTTACTCCAAAATTTCCTTGAAGCAAGTGCCATGTGTTCATGATAGTCATACTTTGTATCTTCGGGGCTGCTTTCCTTTTCTTCCTCTTCTTCTTCTTCAGTGCAAACCTTGGCCTTCAATGCAAGGTTGGGCTTCTTTGCCCTTTGAGAATGAAGCACCGCATTGTCGGCGGTCTTGTCCAATATGTTCATAGCCACAAACTCATCCAACACTTCACTTGAGGTCAAAGTGTGGAAGTCCGGCCTTTGACGAATGACGGAGGACATGGCCTTGTGGTAAAGCATCATTGCCTTGAGGAATTTACGCTTGATCCAATTGTCATCCGTGTCCTTGCTCCCGTGATCTCGGAGTGAGACCGCGAGTTTGGTTACTCTCCGATAAAGCTCACGAGGTTCTTCATCTCTTTCATTGCAACTCATCGGCTTCATCTTGCACCACTTCATAGTTGGAGCGTTGAATGCTTGCGCTTCCCCGGTAGAGAGAGACAACACAAAGCCATGCGTCTTTGCCAAGGCGAAGGGCCGAAGGATGAGGTAGGATCTTCGGGTGGAATTGCATCTTGAATGATAAGAGAGCATTCTCATTGAATTGATTATCCGCGGCTTCTCGAGGAGTGAAGTTTCTTGGATCATGCGGATGAAACCTTCTTCAAATGATTCTCCAAAGATTAGTGTTCACATGATTTAAATGACTTAAAGCAGTAAACCCAAGAATCAAAGTCCTCATTTTCCACAATCTTAGGGGGAGGACCGGCATGATTCAAATGAGTGGAAGGAACCGGTCCACCATAAACAAGTGGTGGTTCCACATGAGCAAAGATGCCGGTGCCATTTTTACCACTAAGAAGGAGCCTTTTCACTACTAGCTTCCCCTTGTCGGAGATAGCATCCGTCACCTTGTCAGTGGGATCACCCACTTTCAACGGTGCGGTGGATAGTTTAAGCCCTTCAATGAATTTAGTAAACATGCTTTCAACCTCGGTCGTCGTGGAGGTTTTCAATGTCTTCAAGGCCACATTGAACTCCTCACGAGAGACCGAGGTTCCCCCATCGCCTGTGGACGAGATCGGATTCACACCGGAGTGTTCCTCCACATCGTCTACGGTATCAACCATACTCTTCGGACGGCAAAGTCCTTAGTAAAGAGACGAGGCTCTGATACTAATTGAAAGGATCGATATGGTTGACTAGAGGGGGGGTGAATAGGCAACTAACAATTTTTTACTTTTCTTTACCAAATTAAACTTTGCATCAAAGTAGGTTGTCTAGATATGCAACTAGGTGAGCAACCTATATGATGCAACAATAACAAGCAAACAAGCAAGCAAGAGAAGTAACACTAATGAGCTTGCACAAGTAAAGGTAAGAGATAACCAAGAGTGGATCCGGTGAAGACGAGGATGTGTTACCGAAGTTTCTTCCTTTTGAAGGGAAGTACGTCTCCGTTAGAGCGGTGTGGAGGCACAATGCTCCCCAAGAAGCCACTAGGGCCACCGTATTCTCCTCACACCCTCACACAATGCGAGGTGCCGTGATTCCACTATTGGTGCCCTTGAAGGCGGCAACCGGACCTTTACAAACAAGGTTGGGGCAATCTCCACAACTTAATCGGAGGCTCCCAACAATACCATGAAGCTTCACAACAATGGACTATGGCTCCGTGGTGACCTCAACCGTCTAGGGTGCTCAAACACCCAAGAGTAACAAGATCCGCTAGGGATAGGTGGGGGAATCAAAAATCTCTTGGTGGAAGTGTAGATTGGGGCCTTCTCAACCACTCCCGGGCAAATCAACAAGTTTGATTGGCTAGAGAGATAGATCGGGCGAAAATGGAGCTTGAGGGGGGAGAGGTAGGTCAACGGGGAAGAAGGGGACCCCCTTTTATAGTGGGGGCAACAATCCAACCGTTGCCCCACTAAACAGCCCCGCAGAGAGCGGTACTACCGCAGGAGACAGCAGTACTACCGCTGGGTTAAGCGGTACTACCGCTCCCTTCGGCGGTACTGCCGCACAGAACTAAGGGGAAAGGGAAAGATGGAACCGGGCGGTACTACTACGGAGGAAGGGCGGTACTGCCGCTAAGGAGCGGTACTGCCGCACTACTGCCGCAGCGAGGTACCGCACAATCCGACACAGAAAAAGACCCTTCGAATCACGCGGTAGGGACCTGGCAAGCCAGCGGTAGTACTGCTGCGGATCACCGGCGGTACTACCGCTTGTGACCCCTAAGCGGTACTACCGCTGGGTACCAGACAAAGCCCACAAGAAGAGAGAAGATCTCTCCATAGAAGCAGAAGGGCTCGGAGGGTGAGAAGCGGATGTGTACGTGTTGATTCCACCCAAGCAATACCAAAGCGGACCCCCTCTTGATAGTACGGTGCCCTCTACGTAACTAGTCCACCGAAAAAGAAATGAAAGATCTACACCGTCTTGAATGACACTCCGAGGGGAAGAAATCGTCTCGTGCCAAGGATGAATCTCTGAAATGCTCAAAGCACACGATTAGTCCGCAAACACGTTGTCATCAATCACCAAAACCACATCGAGAGAGATATGCCTCAACAATCTCCCCCTTTTTGATGGATTGATGACAACTAGGGATTTGCATGTTTTATATTTTGAGACAAGTCTTTCTCATGCATGTTTATAAGATGATGAGGCATGTCTGCATGTTGAGCGAAATAAATTAATGTGAGCTAGGTATTGAGATATAGAAGATGAGAGAGAGCGCTCCAGCTGCTACGGCGGCTTGTTTTTTTTTTCTAGCAAGGCCAATACTAGCTCTTCTGAAAAAAATTACACTCGGCGGTGTTCGCTATCCTCTTTGTCCTTCTTCCGTACCATAGAAATCTTCTGTGACCTGATAACTAGTGATATATGTGACGTGCTTGCATAGGCCCTAACTATTCCTCGACTGCTTATGAATATACTGATACTGTTGTTGAAAGGCTCGTGATTGTGAAGAAAACTTCCAAAATGTGGAGGGACTGCTATTACCCTAAGCTACTACTCCGTTCCATAATGTAAAACGCTTTTTCATTTTAGTAGTGTCAAAAAAGGTCGTTAAGTAACATCCTTGGATCATTCTTCTTTTTTTTTCTTTTGCATCGTTAAGAGTCCACGGACGCCGCATGGATGAAATGCGCGAGCTCCAGTTGCGTTGCAGCCTCCAATAACGCCAAGCAAGATAGCGGTGGACTCCACTGCACCCATGGACGCACGCTGCTGCGGACGCCACGTACCACCGCACTACTGCTGCTGGGCGACGGCCATGACAGAGGTTGTATCTGGCCGCCAGTACGTCTGAGCTCTCGGCCGGTTTGCTCATCCAGGGGAGGTCATCCCCGGGACGCTTCGGCCTCACTCACACCTTCTTGGCTGCTTCTACTCCCACTTCCGAAGTTCCCGGTGGGTGTGGGTGGGTGGGCATGAACTTTCGTGAACACTGAACAGTGGAGTACAACTTATTTTCAGAAGAAAAAAAATTGTCTATAGCACATTTGTTCCATGGTTTTATAACGCGGAAGAAGAATGACGTAAACAACAGTCAGTGTTCTTTTAGTGTACTGTTCCGCATCTTATTCTCCTCGTGATCAAATATGGAGTCGAGACAGGCGCCACCGCAACCCGAAAAGCATCCAGAACCCTGTGGTTACCTGGATCGATCTGGACGCGCGGCCGGCTAGCCGACGACGATTTTAACATAAGCGTTGTTGTTCGGTGGGCGTCGTCACCGGTGACGACAATTCTGTAGGCCTCAAGTCTCAACAAAATGTAGCATCAAGCCATCATGCATGCATGTTGTAAATCTAAGCATGAAAAAAGTTTTGCATGCATGCATGCTTGCTTGCCTCTAAGCTCCCTGGTCACATGCAAGCATGTTCCTTGCGGACGGTGCGGCGGGACACGGTGAGCACGCGGGGACGATCCGGCATCCGGGAGAGGTTAGGGTAGGAAGAAATGGTTAATTAGCTACAGTCGCCTCGTAAAGCGCAATCAAAAGTGATTAACCAAGGACATATAAGCTCGGGAGTAGAACTGGATATCCATCTTAGGCCGAGTTGAGTGTTATGTATACATAAATCCATCTTTTGATAAGACGATCCACCATTGTAAAACACACATCACGCCGAAATTTGGTGTTGATGCCGTCCATTAGCCACCCAAGGTACCATCTTGGTTCCAAAATAATTGATGTTTTGGATTTGTTCAAGTTTGACCAAATCTATAAAAAAAATATTAACATCTAGAACTAGAACACCAATTTAGTTTCATGGGATTCTTTATGAAATGTATTTTTGTATGCATATTTCTTGTTGAAAATCCTAGCACATTTTCTATATAGTTGGTCAAACTAAGTAAGTTTGACTTGAGACAAATCTAGAACTTCATTTATTCTGCAATGGAGAGAGTAGTTATAAACTTTTAGAATATGTAGGAATCACCGCAAATAAATATTTTAGCACGATTCATGTGCAGAAGAGGATCCACCAGGTTATCGCATAGTCACCACACTATCGTCTTAGTCACGTGGATACTAAGAAAGAAAACGAGCAAGGTGTGTTTGGAAATGAATATTACTACTATATTAGTATCATGGTTGTGCGCATCTTCATGATGCAGATCCCAGGATATCTCAAAAACACACACCATATTATCACTCCATGTACAATCATGCATATGGAACACGAGCTGTTTTGGCTTAAGATTAAACTATATACCTTGCTAAATGCATCTCCAACAGCTTCCCTTTCTCGAAAAAAATAGTTGTTATAGGAGAATTTAGCAGAAAAGGGCTCCAGCATATTCCCTACTAGAAGGGTTCGGTGCGCTTTGCTGCCATTGGTGTTGTTGGGTTTCTTAAAAAAAATACTCTGTTTCAAAATATAAGGGTTGGGTTTTTTGGAAAGGCAAACCTTTTAAGTTTGATCAAATTTGTAGAGAAATATATCAAAATCCATAATATCATATTGGTGTATTTAAATTCATCATGAAATAAGTTTCTATACTTTTTTGTTTAATATTGTGGATGTCAATATTTTTGCTCTGAACTTGGTCAAAGTTAAAGAAATTCGACTTTTCAAATAGCTAATACCCTAATATTTTGAAACTGATGGAATATTTAGTTTGGCGGGTGGGAGAGATGATAGAGTGTGTCTTATTTTTTATTTATAATGCTTTGATTTGGTGGGCTTTTTCGTGGTGTGATTATGAGTTATCCGCTAACCAACATATATTTATGTGAAGAAATTTCTACGTCAGTGGTTGCATATAGTATATTGGTGCTACAATATCATATGGTGGCATTTCTTTTTTCTAGGTAGTGAGAGGGTGCATGGGATTGATATGTTTTTATAAGCCGGTTGCTGTTGATTGATTTGAAAAATTGTTGGGCCGGTCAAAATTGTAAACCAAATCCAAAATTGAATACCTCACTTGAATGAAAGAGCTTCAAAATTAGGAAACATAGTGAATTAAAATAATTGAATGAGAGATCTTGAGAAATTATTGACCCAGTCAGAATCGAATGACACAATTCTAAATTGAATACCTCAATTAATTGCGAGCCTTAAAAATTAGAAAACATGGTGTATAATATAAAAGAATTGAATAAGAGAGCATTAAGAAATAGGTGACTTGGTCAAAATCGGGTGACCCAATTATAATTAGAGACCTCAATTGAATATCGGCTCTTTAAAAATAAGGGAGCTCACTGTTATAGAGGATATCCAATATATTTTTTTGTTAGAAAATACCCCATCTTCCCCTATAACAATTGATCATGCCGGGGCCAACCGCCTGAGCTTTCACGCCCCAACGCACCATTTCCAGAACTGGCCACTGCCCACCTCGTCGCCACCCTACCGCGTCGCCACCCCGCCTCGCCATCAGCCAGCCGCCGCGCCCGCCGCTGCACCTCCCCACCGCCATCCACCACCAGGCAGCCGCCCGCCGCCACTCTGCACCATCACCGCTGCCTCGCCTCTGCCTGCAGCTTCGCCCACACTGGACCCTCGCCCCACCGTGCCACCAGTCGCCGGAGCTCCGCCAGTGTTTTCCATGCACACGAGGGAGAGCGAAAGAGAGAGAGAGAGAGATTAGCCAGTGACAGGTGGGACACATACATCAGGCAAAGTATAAGGGGTTGTATTGGGATCTGCTACAGAAGCACATTTATGAAATCCAATAGATTTATTGCGACAGCCCCAATAAACACTTATAAGATATAGTTTTTGTAAAGCTGTTGGAGATACTTCAACAACCAGTACCATACGGATAAATATGATGCCAACCGTGCGACGGATCGTCTAAATGTTTTTGAACAGAAAGGATTCGTTCTGATTTCTCTACTCCCCTCTCGCTAGTTTGGCTCTACGTCAAGACGAAGAGGTGGTATTGCAATCATAGTGCAATACTAGTAAGTGCTAGCTAACTGCAATTTGTGCACGTTGAGTGCTGTTTAGTTGTACTATTTTCGATCACGCCTGATCCGCTCTAGCCACTGGCGAGTACATTGACTCCCTAAATTAGTCGCTACCCATCGCTTTCTTCTCCAAGGACATAGGCACAAGAATAAGACAGGTTGAGATATGTCATCCTTGTTTGCTTCTGGGAGAAGATTAAGAAAGAACACATGGAAAGCGTGTCTGGGATGCATGATCAAAGTACAGTGACGTATGTACGCCTACAGAGCAAGTTCAAGTAGCGTGAATGTTTGTTAGCCCAAGAAAATTATAGCTTGAGTTTTGACAGACTAGTCTCCGGCCAAGTGGGTACTAATGCACTAGTACATCTGGTAGGCTCGTTTTGTGTGTATGTTTAGAGGTACCATCTAACTACAGTTTGTGCACGTTGCAAAGCATCTATATCGTATATGTTGTTTAATTGTACTATTTCGATCTCGAGTGATCTTTCTAGCCACTGACTGGGAATTGACTCGCTTTATTATTTGCTAGCACCTACCCGTTGCTTTCTTATTCAAGGACATACACATAGAAGAATAAAACATGGTGATGATTGTGCTTGTTTGCTTTTGGGAGACGGTTAAGAAAGAACTTGGGTGACGTTAGTTCCGGGAAAATATGTGTTGTATGAGTATATGTGCAGAGCATATGGAACACGGTGCATTATCAGATTAAGAGTAGGACATCTTGCTAACAACCCATACTGTGCATATACTACGACAGCCTCGCGACACAAGCGATTGATTGAGGCAAGCGCACATTGTGGTGCAGCAGGGTGCATCTTTCATGTTGAGCAGGAAGGAAATCATCGCTTGGATTCAGTTCAAATCGGCCTGCACCTCCGAGATATATCCCTGCTAAAAACTACTACACTCAATTGTTTTGATAGAAATGAGAGAAAGGTAAGTTTTTCGGCTCACAGTTTGTCAATGAAACACCTACCAGAGAAAACAAATATAACGAAGATGGCAAAATGAAAAGGGTGGGGTGGCAAAATTTGATGACAATATCGACCAAAAGTGCTTTGTTTCAACAGCTGAGGGGTTGATTGTCCAAATTTACTGTTGAGGGAAGAAAATTGATCAACTAATAATTCTCTAGAAAATTACTGAGTATATCCACCTACAAATTATAACACTCAATTGCATTTATAGAACTTATATATGGATGTAGTATATCTATTCAAAAATAACTATAGTTAACTACTACTAGAAAATGGCACAATAATATATATCTAATCTTTAACCTTTAAGTTCTATTTCGGGATCATAGTAATGATCCTTGATATCTCACATCTTCTATAAGAAATATTTGTCCTCTTGTTTGCTCTTCCTCACAGTTCACAAGTTCAACAATCCGACAACCGCATAGAATACATTTTTTCAACGCCAAGTGTTGGAACGAGGTGCGCTTGCAGGTTGTGCATATATCGAGTCCCTCTTTGATCATTCAAATGTGGAAACTATGGTGCTAACTAGCTAAGTAATAGAAGCAATAGCAAGCATGCCGATATTAACGGTGTAGAACCAGTTTGAAGGAAAGTGATGTAGAACATAAACTTTATATTGCATCTCAAGTTATGTGGAATTATCAATGGATTAATATGTTGTGTGTGGTGTTCAGATTAATACATCCGTTTTCTGAGAAAGATTGCGGTGTATACTGACATACACAGATCAAAACTATTGGTGTCCATCCAAACGTGTGACCACACCCTGTTTTTTCTTCTTTTTTTTACACCAGGCCGGCACTAGAACTCCGGTTCCTTGGATACTCGACGTTATTCTTTGTTCTTGTCCTTCCACTAGCACATATGCCCGTGTGTTGCAACGGGGGATTTTTTTTTGTGAGAAGCATCGGGAGAGGTAACTGACGTGTCCATCAAAACGGTCTCTGCACCGGTGAGGCGACAGAGCGAGGAGTTGCGGTGTTCTCATGGGTCATGTTTTGGCCCCGTGAGATCTTGATAGTGGCGGGGTTGGTCGATATGGTGGCCACCACTCAACTCGTGCTTTTTTTTCCTTTGGGTCCGCTCCGTGTCTAGGTTATGGTTGCCTCCTCATTTTGTGGCTGCACGGTGACTTTGGGGCATAGTTGCTTCGACCACTCTCTCCTACGATGGCCTAACCGGATGGATTACTAATCCAGTGAATCCCATTTCATTGCCATAATCAACGCTAACCAGGTAGTCCGTGCTTTATCAGGGTTTATTCTCTTTAATTATTTTTGCACTTACTTGCCTACATTTTTTTTAATCAGAGCCAAACCAGCATATCGTCTTTTATTGACATGTGCCTACAATTTCTATTAATTATAGCCAACCAACATATTCTCTTTTATCGTCAAATGGCATGTGGGATGCACAACAGTTTGCGTCTGGGTTAGGCCACTGGCAGTTACCAAAACGACGTGTGTTTATAACACACGAATAAAAATCCAAAACAACCGCTGAGTTGAACGATTGGATTCATGACCTCAATATCTTGACCACTTGCTGATAGCCATTTGAACAAATAGCTCCTGCTAAAAAAACGGCCAACACGAATGTTTAAGAAAATAATGTAGCGTAACATTCGAATCATTTTTCATTTTTTGAGCTTTTTTGAGCTTTTCAACAAATAAAGTAATAATTACGAAATTCTGAATATTCTTCAAAATTTGAACAATTTTGAAACCCTGGTTCTTTCTCTAAAATATGTGAGCATTCTTTGACAATTACATTAAACACAATTACATTAAACTTGGAAAAAAACGAACAAAACTTGAAATGGTCTTTTTGAAATTCACAAACATATTTTGAAAACATGAACCTCTTTTTAAGAAAACAATTTTATTTTAATTTGTGCACAATCTGTGGAAATGGAACCATGTTTTGAACATTGAAAACAATTTTCTAAAACGTTTATTTTAAACACAAAAATAATTTAAATTTGTGAACATTTAAATAAACATGAATATTTTTCGAATTTGTATCATTTTCTAAAATGCTACTTATTTTGAAAAACTCAAGCAATTTTGGATAACCTAAACATATTTTTAAAATGCGAACATGTTTTCAGTTTTGAAAAAATATTGGCATGAGAAGAAAAAATTGAAAGTTTCAAACATATTACAAAATGAAAACAAAATTTTGAAATTCTGCTGATTTTACGAAAATTTAAACAAAAAATGGAGTTCTGAACAAATTAGTAAAATATCATTTATTATAAAAGGAATAAATAAGAAAAATCTTTGGAAAAAAAAGAATGGTAAAACAAGGATAAAAGAAAAATAGAAACAGAATAGAAAAAGGAAAAGGAAAATGGTCCGGCCCAATCTTCGGCGCCATGTGCGAAATTCTGACAATTTGCCACGCCATATGTTAAATAATGTTTCTCAGATGCAATGGGGTTGCTTTGCTGGACCTTGCGTTGCGACGGGAGAAACAAATATATGCATTTAAAGTTAGTGAGAATTATATGTGCAAGCAAAACCTTGTGTGCACGTAAAAAATGAATATTTAGCTTCTCGATTTCGTTGCGTGTGAAGTAATCAATCTGCTATTTTTTCATTCATTGATCGAGGGCATATAAGAGTTTTGTTACATCATCGTACGCCAGAGAAGGCCCATGAATTATTCAATCTACTTTTCATTTCAATCGAGGAGATTTTATGGTATGTAGTATCTGAATATTATTGTAGGAAACATTAACCAATTTTTTAAATCCTGGACATGTTTTTCAAAGTTATGTACAATTTCATAAAACGCAAAAAAAATTGAAACAGGAACATCTTTTGAAATTAAAAACAATTTTTGAAAACAACTTTTTTTATAAAAATATGGATATTATTTGAATTTCAAAACATTTTTTAAAACAGGAACATGTGTTGAAAATCCATACGATTTTTCGAAAATATGTATATTTTATACGCGGATGTTATTTTGAATTGTGAAAATTTCACTAAAACAAGAATATTTTTCGATTTTTGAGCAATTTTATAAAATTCCATTTTCTTTTTACAAATCAGGACAATTTTCAAAAACAATAATTGTTTTGGCAAAATGGCAAACTTTTTTCAAGATACAACTTTTTTGACAATTTTGGAATTATGAACATTTTCCAAAATTTAATATTTGTATTGATAATTCTGAGCATTATTTGAGAATGTTGAATTTATGAAAGAAATTCTATTAGAAAAATAAACTTGGAAGGGAAAAAGGAGATTGGGAAAGGTGAATAAAAATAGAAGTAAAAAATAGAAACAAAGAAAAATGGGCAAACCCATTATTTGTTGTCCTATGCGCAGCTTCGACTATTTGTCTTCCCAGCGGCGTGGATAGAAACATAAGTGGGCTTTCTTAAGAATACTTTTCGAATTTGGCGCATTTCTTAATATGCCATTTTCTTTTTACAAATCTTGAACAAATTTGAAAAAATAAAAAAGATTACACAAAATGTAAATTTTCTTTCAAGATCCAAATATTTTCCAAAATGACAACAAAGCTTCAGAATTCTGATCATTTTCCAAAATTTGATATTTGTTTTTAAAATTATGAACGTTTTTTGAGAATTTTGAATTTATGAAAGGTGTGTTTCGCCAATTTTTTCGTGCGTTCACAGCCGAAAAGAATTTTTTTTCTATCCGAGGTGGTACAAATAAACTTGGAAGGAAAAAAGAGATAAGGAAAGGAGAATAAATAGAAGTAAAAAATAAAAACAAAGAAAAATGGGCCAGCCCATTATTTGTTGGCTTGTGCGACGCTCGGACTATATGTCGCCGTATGTGTAAAATAGAGATTTTTGAGCTGTGTGGGCAGAACAATAAGTGGGCCGGCTTCGCTCGGCCGCAGCGTGCAGCCAACGTATGAAATTCCGGAAAAACCTTTTTTTCTAGCACACGAACGCATAAGAATTTACTAGCACCTCCGATAAAAAAAATGCGGCCCAAGTACGAAGTTCTGGAAAAACCGTTTTTTTATAGCACATGAACGCATAAAAATTTAGTGCCACCTTGGATAGAAAGAAAAAATCTTTTCGATGGTGAACGGTGAAAAAATTGGCGAAACTCATCTTGCTTTATTAGTAGATATTGATATAGGTATACATATAGATATAAATATAGATATCATCAAAAATCTTTCATAACTGATAAATAGTTGGCTAATGTGACCTTCCAATTTCTTGGACTACCGATATTGTTGAGAAACTCTAGTTAAGCGACATCCTTCAACCATCCACCGACGCCGGAAATTGGGCAGGAGCACGGTGCGGTGCGCCTGGGTGCCACGTTCACGAAACATATGTTGGATTCAGTTCAGGTGTTGGCTGCACTCTGAAAGTCCAGCCAAGATATAGCAGTGGACTCCACCACACTGCTACTACTCGGTGCCGGCGACGACGGAGACCGAATCAGCAGTACGTCGGGCTCCCGGCTGGTTAGCATCGAGGGCAGGGCATCCCTTGGCCCGACGCTTCCAAGTCAAATCTCCGGTGGGTGGCAGAGCCGGCATGAACTTTTGTGAAGAATGACGTGCAACTATATTTGTAGCACGACCACGGATGTAACAGAGATGGGGCAAAGTAATCATGTTTGATCTCTCTGTGACCAAATACGGAGCGACGAAACGCAGCCCGACAAGCGTCCAGAAGCAGCGGTCACCTGGACCAATCTGGACGCGTGCGGCCGGCAGATCGATTGAAAGTTCGACCTTGTTGTTGTGCACTACTCGCGTCCTGATTTATTACTAAAATACAAGTGATATGTCACCCAAATTACATTGTTAGATTCATATTTTGAAAATACTTTTCCATGATGCTATTTTTTGCTAAATTAGTTAAAAATCACGGTCAAACTTTGATCCAAACATGAAGAGACTAATAAACCCGAATGAAGGAGTGTGTCGTAACCAGTGATGCCAATTCGATCGACTGCATGTCAACGAATAATTCAGAACTATTGGGCCCCCCAGTGCTGCATGGGCTGGCCCAGTCCACTTCAGCTCACGTATGTAAGCTTTTAAAAGCTCACGCCCAGGTCTCAAACGTTGGGCCTTTACGCGGGCGGGCTAGAGCTGCGGTCTAGGATGGCTTCTGCAAAAACATAATAGCATTTATCGATTATCTATTCTATATCTTTATTTTTATCTTTACCTAATAATAAAGAGCCTACTGCTTCTGACGATACGTCATTAAAATTGCCCTCAATGTTGTAAAATATTATCCATCAAAGCCACCTATAAGTGACAAAAAACATTTTGTAGGCAATCCCTCGCCTGGGCTGGCCCAAGCATAGGGACCTACTATATTGCGCCCTAGCACACAGCGCGTCCGTTTGGGCTGAACCATGTGCGGGCGCCTGTTTTTTTATGTTTTGTTTTTCATTTTTAGTTTTTGGTCCCCTTCTTCTTTTTTATACTTTAAATAATTTAGAACTTCAAGAAACGATCCAATGAAAAAATTGAGAATTGGAAATAAAATATTCAAGAAAAGATAAAATGTTTGTGAATTCAGTCCATGTGCGGGCTCCTACTATTTAGTTCTGTTTTTTATTTTTATTTTTAGTTTTATTTTCTGTGTTTTTTCTACTTTAATAATTTGGAACTACAAAAAAATTGAAATAAAAAAACAGTTTATTTTGAAATAGAATGTTCAAGAAAACATAAAGTGTTTGTGAATTCTAAAAATGCTTGGGTTTTTTCTAAAAATGTTTGCATATTCAAAACAATATTCACAATTTTGAAAAAAAATGTTTCTAAAATCATAAAAAATTCCATGATTTTGAAAAAAGTCCGTGTATTAAAAATTATTTATGAAATTGAAAAAATATTTGCTAATTCAAAAAAGTTCATGCATTTTTTAAAATGTCCGAAATTTTTAAAAATAGTTCGTGAATTAAAGAGTTTTTTATTCACAAAATGTCTGCTGATTATGAAAATGTGCATGCATTTTTGAAAATGTTCGTGAATTTCAAAAAATACACCAAGATCGAAAAAAATGTTCGTCTGTTCTAGAATTGTTCGCCGATTCAAAATAAAATGGTTAAAACCCGTTCGCAATATAAAAATTGTGAACAATTGTTTTAAAAATGTTTGTAAGTAGTAAAAAATGTTAACGATTTTAAAAAATGTTTCGAAACTTGTAAAAGTATTCACAAATGGTCAGAGATATGTAGTTAAATAGTAATGCTTCTAAGACTTTGTGCCTATCTACCCGCGTGAATTTTGAAGAATTAACTGCCGGGGTGTATCGGAATATTATAATATGTTTTTTAATGTCTCTTGAAATTCAGAATAATTTTTGAATTACTAAGTTTTCTGACTACCATGATTTTTTTGAAAATGTGAACATTGCTTCAATATGTGAATAGCTTTTAAAATACAAATATTTTTCTTGCATTTGTGAACAAATTTTCAAGATCATGCGATGAGATGCGAACAAAATGTGGTAATCCCTACTGAAGATTATGAAAAAGAAGATATCCCGTTACACCGCACGGACCCTTTTACTAGTATATCAAATTAAAGAAGGAAAATTGCCCGCTCTTGAATTGAGACTTAGGAACGTTGCTATCGTTGGTTTACACAAACAATTGAGCAAAAAGCTACCTACTGGACGCTTACGCATGAAAATACGAGAAACTAGATGGATGTATAAGAATATCAAATTCTTTCATGTCTCCGGCTTTCAACGGGCTGCAGAAAATTCCATTCTAACTCTAAGCAATGAGGACAAAGTTTATGCCTAACACGATAAAAAAGAAATCCTTCTAAAATTCTACTTTACATAGATTTTTTTTTGAACATCAGTGCAGACACAAGCGCTCATATACACGCGCATACATTCATCCCTATGAATGCACACACGCACACCCTACCCCTATGAGCACCTCCAAAAGATTGAGCCGACATATCATCTTAAAATTTACGAAGTCACCGTAGGCACCTCGTCGTCGACGGGAACGTCTCCTCCCACTGAGTGCACATCGCCGGAAATCCTGAAATAAATCCAGAAATAAATGCGAGCACCAGGATTTGAACCCTGGTGGGCTGGAGATACCACAGTCCTGAAGGAAATATGCCCTAGAGGCAATAATAAAGTTATTATTTATTTCCTTATATCATGATAAATGTTTATTATTCATGCTAGAATTGTATTAACCGGAAACATAATACATGTGTGAATACATAGACAAACAGAGTGTCACTAGTATGCCTCTACTTAACTAGCTCGTTGATCAAAAATGGTTAAGTTTCCTAGCCATTGGCATGGGTTGTCATTTGATTAACGGGATCACATCATTAGGAGAATGATGTGATTGACATGACCCATTCCGTTAGTTTAGCACATGATCGTTTAAGTATGTTGCTATTGCTTTCTTCATGACTTATACATGTTCCTATGACTATGAGATTATGCAACTCCCGTTTACCGGAGGAACACTTTGTGTGCTACCAAACGTCACAACGTAACTGGGTGATTATAAAGGTGCTCTACAGGTGTCTCCAAAGGAAAATTTTGGGTTGGCGTATTTCGAGATTAGGATTTGACACTCCAATTGTCGGAGAGGTATCTCTGGGCCCTCTCGGTAATGCACATCACTTAAGCCTTGCAAGCATTGCAACTAATGAGTTAGTTGCGAGATGATGTATTACAAACGAGTAAAGAGACTTGCCGGTAACGAGATTGAACTAGGTATTGAGATACCGACGATCGAATCTCGGGCAAGTAACATACCGATGACAAAGGGAACAACGTATGTTGTTATGCGGTCTGACCGATAAAGATCTTCGTAGAATATGTAGGAGCCAATATGAGCATCCAGGTTCCGCTATTGGTTATTGACCGGAGACGTGTCTCGGTCATGTCTACATAGTTCTCGAACCCGTAGGGTCCGCACGCTTAACGCTACGATGACAGTTATATTATGAGTTTATATGTTTTGATGTACCGAAGGTTGTTCGGAGTCCCGGATGTGATCACGGACATGACGAGGAGTCTCGAAATGGTCGAGACATGAAGATTGATATATTGGAAGCCTATCTTTGGATATTGGAAGTGTTCCGGGTGAAATCAGGATTTTACCGGAGTACGGGGAGGTTACCGGAACCCCCCGGGGACTTAATGGGCCTTAGTGGGCCTTGGTGGAAAGAGAGGAGAGGCGGCCAGGGCATGGGCCGCGCCCCTCCCCCCTAGTCCGAATAGGACAAGGAGAGGGGGGCGGCGCCCCCCCCTTCCTTCTTCTCCTCCACCTCTTTCCCCTCTCTCTCCTAGTCCAACAAGGAAAAAGGGGGGGAGTAGGAATCCTCCTGGCGCGCCCCTCTCTAGGCCAGCCGCACCCCCCTTGCTCCTTTATATACAGTGGCAGGGGCACCCCATAGACACAACAATTGATCGTTTGATCTTTTAGCCGTGTGCGGTGCCCCCCTCCACCATAAGTCCACCTCGATAATACTGTAGCGGTGCTTAGGCGAAGCCCTGTGTCGGTAGAACATCATCATCGTCACCACGCCGTCGTGCTGACAAAACTCTCCCTCAACACTCGGCTGGATCGGAGTTCGAGGGATGTCATCGGGCTGAACGTGTGCTGAACTCGGAGGTGCCGTACGTTCGGTACTTGATCGGTCGGATCATGAAGACGTACGACTACATCAACCGCGTTGTGCTAACGCTTCCGCTTTCGGTCTACGAGGGTACGTGGACAACACTCTCCCCTCTCATTGCTATGCATCACCATGATCTTGCGTGTGCGTAGGAATTTTTTTGAAATTACTACGTTCCCCAACAGTGGCATCCGAGCCAGGTTTTATGCGTAGATGTCATATGCACGAGTAGAACACAAGTGAGTTGTGGGCGATATAAGTCATACTGCTTACCAGCATGTCATACTTTGGTTCGACGGTATTGTTGTATGAAGCGGCCCGAACCGACATTACGCGTACGCTTACGCGAGACTGGTTCTACCGACGTGCTTTGCACACAGGTGGCTGGCGGGTGTCAGTTTCTCCAACTTTAGTTGAACCGAGTGTGGCTACGCCCGATCCTTGCGAAGGTTAAAATAGCACCAACTTGACAAAGTATCGTTGTGGTTTTGATGCGTAGGTAAGAACGGTTCTTGCTAAGCCCGTTGCAGCCACGTAAAATTTGCAACAACGAAGTAGAGGACGTCTAACTTGTTTTTGCAGGGCATGTTGTGATGTGATACGGTCAAGACATGATGCTAAATTTTATTGTATGAGATGATCATGTTTTGTAACCGAGTTATCGGCAACTGACAGGAGCCATATGGTTGTCGCTTTATTGTATGCTATGCAATCGCCCTGTAATGCTTTACTTTATCACTAAGCGGTAGCGATAGTCATGGAAGCATAAGATTGGCGAGACGACAACGATGCTACGATGGAGATCAAGGTGTCGCGCCGGTGACGATGGTGATCATGACGGTGCTTCGGAGATGGATATCATAAGCACAAGATGATGATGGCCATATCATATCACTTATATAGATTGCATGTGATGTTTATCTTTTATGCATCTTATCTTGCTTTGATTTACGGTAGCATTATAAGATGATCCCTCACTAAATTATCAAAGTATAAGTGTTCTCCCTGAGTATGCACCGTTGCGAAAGTTCTTCGTGCTGAGACACCACATGATGATCGGGTGTGATAGGCTCCACGTTCAAATACAACGGGTGCAAAACAGTTGCACACGCGGAATACTCAGGTTAAACTTGACGAGCCTAGCATATAACAGATATGGCCTCGGAACACGGAGACCGAAAGGTCGAGCGTGAATCATATAGTAGATATGATCAACATAGTGATGTTCACCATTGATACTACTCCATCTCACGTGAGGATCGGGCATGGGTTAGTTGATATGGATCACGTGATCACTTAGAGGATTAGAGGGATGTCTATCTAAGTGGGAGTTCTTAAATAATATGATTAATTGAACTTAAATTTATCATGAACTTAGTACCTGATAGTATCTTACTTGTCTATGTTGATTGTAGATAGATGGCCCGTGCTGTTGTTCCATTGAATTTTAATGCATTCCTTGAGAAAACAAAGTTGAAAGATGATGGTAGCAATTACACGGACTGGGTCCGTAACTTGAGGATTATCCTCATTGCTGCTCAGAAGAATTACGTCCTGGAAGCACCGTTGAGTGCCAGGCCTGCTGCTGATGCAACTGGCGATGTTAAGAACGTCTGGCAGAGCAAAGCCAATGACTAATCGATAGTTCAGTGTGCCATGATTTACGGCTTAGAACCGGGACTTCAACGATGTTTTGAACGTCATGGAGCATATAAGATGTTCCAAGAGTTGAAGTTAATATTTCAAAAGAATGCCCGGATTGAGAGATATGAAGTCTCCAATAAGTTCTATAGCTGCAAGATGGAGGAGAATAGTTCTGTCAGTGAGCATATACTCAAGATGTCTGGGTACTGCAATCACTTGATTCAACTGGGAGTTAATCTTCCGGATGATAGCGTCATTGACAGAATTCTCCAATGACCAGATCACCAAGCTACAAGAGCTTCGTGATGAACTATAATATGCAAGGGGTGAATAAAATAATTCTCGAGCTCTTCGCAATGCTAAAGGCTGCGGAAGTAGAAATCAAGAAGGAGCATCAAGTGTTGATGGTCAACAAGACCACTAGTTTCAAGAAAAAGGGCAAAGGGAAGAAGAAGGGGAACTTCAAGAAGAACAGCAAGCAAGTTGTTGCTCAAGAGAAGAAACCCAAGTTTGGACCTAAGCCTAAAACTGAGTGCTTCTACTGCAAGCAGACTGGTCACTGGAAGCGGAACTGCCCCAAGTATTTGGCGGATAAGAAGGATGGTAAGGTGAACAAAGGTACATGTGATATACATGTTATTGATGTGTACCTTACTAATGCTCGCAGTAGCACTTGGGTATTTGATACTGGTTCTGTTGCTAATATTTGCAACTTGAAACAGGGGCTACGGATTAAGCGAAGATTGGCTAAGGATGAGGTGACGATGCGTGTGGGAAATGGTTCCAAAGTCGATGTGATCGCGGTCGGCACGCTACCTCTACATCTACCTTTGAGATTAGTATTAGACCTAAATAATTGTTATTTGGTGCCAGCGTTGAGCATGAACATTATATCTGGATCTTGTTTGATGCGAGACGGCTATTCATTTAAATCAGAGAATAATGGTTGTTCTATTTATATGAGTAATATCTTTTATGGTCATGCACCTGTGAAGAGTGGTCTATTCTTATTGAATCTCGATAGTAGTGACACACATATTCATAATGTTGAAGCCAAAAGATGCAGAGTTAATAATGATAGTGCAACTTATTTGTGGCACTGCCGTTTAGGTCATATCGGTGTAAAGCGCATGAAGAAACTCCATACTGATGGACTTTTGAAACCACTTGATTATGAATCACTTGGTACTTGCGAACCGTGCCTCATGGGCAAGATGACTAAAACGCTGTTCTCCAGAACTATGGAGAGAGTAACAGATTTGTTGGAAATCGTACATATAGACGTATGTGGTCCGATGAATGTTGAGGCTCGTGGCGGATATCGTTATTTTCGCACCTTCACAGATGAGTTAAGCAGATATGGGTATATCTACTTAATGAAGCATAAATCTGAAACATTTCAAAAGTTCAAAGAATTTCAGAGTGAAGTTGAAAATCATCATAACAAGAAAATAAAGTTTCTACGATCTGATCGTGGAGGAGAATATTTGAGTTACGAGTTTGGTCTACATTTGAAACAATGCGGAATAGTTTCACAACTCACGCCACCCGGAACACCACAGCATAATGGTGTGTCCGAACGTCGTAATCGTACTTTACTAGATATGGTGCGATCTATGATGTCTCTTTCAGATTTACCGCTATCGTTTTGGGGTTATGCTTTAGAGACGGCCGCATTCACGTTAAATAGGGCACCATCGAAATCCGTTGAGACAACGCCTTATGAATTGTGGTTTGGTAAGAAACCAAAGTTGTCGTTTCTGAAAGTTTGGGGCTGCGATGCTTATGTGAAAAAGCTTCAACCTGATAAGCTCGAACCCAAATCGGAGAAATGTGTCTTCATAGGATACCCAAAGGAGACTGTTGGGTATACCTTCTATCACAGATCTGAAGGCAAGACTTTTGTTGCTAAATTCGGAGTTTTTCTAGAGAAAGAGTTTCTCTCGAAAGAAGTGAGTGGGAAGAAAGTAGAACTTGATGAGGTAACTGTACCTGCTCCCTTATTGGAAAGTAGTTCATCACAGAAAATGGTTTCTGCGATACCTACACCAATTAGTGAGGAAGTTAATGATGATGATCATGAAACTTTAGATCAAGCTGTTACTAAACCTCGTAGGTCAACCAGAGTAAGATCCGCACCAGAGTGGTACGGTAATCCTGTTCTGGAAGTTATGTTACTAGACCATGATGAACCTACGAACTATGAAGAAGCGAGGGTGAGCCTAGATTACGCAAAATGGCTTGAGGCCATGAAATCTGAGATGGGATCCATGTATGAGAACAAAGTGTGGACTTTGGTTGACTTGCTCGTTGATCGGCAAGCAATTGAGAATAAATGGATCTTCAAGAAGAAGACTGACGCTAACGGTAATGTTACTGTCTATAAAGCTCGACTTGTTGCGAAAGGTTTTCGACAAGTTCAAGGGATTGACTACGATGAGACCTTCTCACCCGTAGCGATGCTTAAGTCTGTCTGAATCATGTTAGTAATTGCCGCATTTTATGATTATGAAATATGGCAGATGGATGTCAAAACTGCATTCTTGAATGGATTTCTGGAAGAAGAGTTGTATGCAACCGGAAGGTTTTGTCGATCCAAAGGGAGCTAACAAAGTGTGCAAGATCGAGCAATCCATTTATGGACTGGTGCAAGCCTCTCGGAGTTGGAATAAACGCTTTGATAGTGTGATCAAAGCATTTGGTTTTATACAGACTTTTGGAGAAGCCTGTATTTACAAGAAAGTGAGTGGGAGCTATGTATCATTTCTGATATTATATGTGGATGACATATTACTGATTGGAAATGATATAGAATTTCTGGATAGCATAAAGGGATACTTGAATGAGAGGAAGTCAATGAAAGACCTCGGTGAAGCTGCTTACATATTAGGCATTAAGATCTATAGAGATAGATCAAGACGCTTAATTGGACTTTCACAAAGCACATACCTTGACAAAGTTTTGAAGAAGTTCAAAATGGATCAAGCAAAGAAAGGGTTCTTGCCTGTATTACAAGGTGTGAAATAGTTGAGTAAGACTCAATGCCCGACCACTCCAGAAGATAGAGAGAAAATGAAAGATGTTCCCTATGCTTCAGCCATAGGCTCTATCATGTATGCAATGCTGTGTACCAGACCTGATGTGTGCCTTGCTATAAGTCTAGCAGGGAGGTACCAAAGTAATCCAGGAGTGGATCACTGGACAGCGGTCAAGAACATCCTGAAATACCTGAAAAGGACTAAGGATATGTTTCTCGTTTATGGAGGTGACAAAGAGCTCATCGTAAACGGTTACGTTGATGCAAGCTTTGACACTGATCCGGACGATTCGGAATCGCAAACCGGATACGTGTTTACATTGAACGGTAGGAGCTGTCAGTTGGTGCAGTTCTAAACAAAGCGTCGTGGCGGGATCTACATGTGAAGCGGAGTACATAGCTGCTTCGGAAGCAGCAAATGAAGGAGTCTGGATGAAGGAGTTCATATCCGATCTAGGTGTCATACCTAGTGCATCGGGTCCAATGAAAATCTTTTGTGACAATACTGGTGCAATTGCCTTGGCGAAGGAATCCAGATTTCACAAGAGAACCAAGCACATCAAGAGACGCTTCAATTCCATCCGGGATCTAGTCCAGGTGGGAGACATAGAAATTTGCAAGATACATACGGATCTGAATGTTGCAGACCCGTTGACTAAGCCTCTTCCACGAGCAAAACATGATCAACACCAAGGATCCATGGGTGTTAGAATCATTACTGTGTAATCTAGATTATTGACTCTAGTGCAAGTGGGAGACTGAAGGAAATATGCCCTAGAGGCAATAATAAAGTTATTGTTTATTTCCTTATATCATGATAAATGTTTATTATTCATGCTAGAATTGTATTAACCGGAAACATAATACATGTGTGAATACATAGACAAATAGAGTGTCACTAGTATGCCTCTACTTAACTAGCTCGTTGAGCAAAGATGGGTAAGTTTCCTAGCCATTGACATGGGTTGTCATTTGATTTAACGGGATCACATCATTAGGAGAATGATGTGATTGACATGACCCATTCCATTAGCTTAGCACATGATCGTTTAAGTATGTTGCTATTGCTTTCTTCATGACTTATACATGTTCCTATGACTATGAGATTATGCAACTCCCGTTTACCGGAGGAACACTTTGTGTGCTACCAAACGTAACTGGGTGATTATAAAGGTGCTCTACAGGTGTCTCCGAAGGTACTTGTTGGGCTGGCGTATTTCGAGATTAGGATTTGTCACTCCGATTGTCGGAAGAGGTATCTCTGGGCCCTCTCGGTAATGCACATCACTTAAGCCTTGCAAGCATTGCAACTAATGAGTTAGTTGCGGGATGATGTATTACGGAACGAGTAAAGAGACTTGCCGGTAACGAGATTGAACTAGGTATTGAGATACCAACGATCGAATCTCGGGCAAGTAACATACCGATGACAAAGGGAACAACATATGTTGTTATGCGGTCTGACCGATAAAGATCGTCGTAGAATATGTAGGAGCCAATATGAGCATCCAGGTTCCGCTATTGGTTATTGACCGGTGACGTGTCTCGGTCATGTCTACATAGTTCTCGAACCCGTAGGGTCCGCACGCTTAACGCTACGATGACAGTTATATTATGAGTTTTATGTTTTGATGTACCGAAGGTTGTTCGGAGTCCCGGATGTGATCACGTACATGACGGGGAGTTTCTAAATGGTCAAGACATGAAGATTGATATATTGGAAGCCTATGTTTGGATATCAGAAGTGTTCCGGGTGAAATCGGGATTTTACCAGAGTACCGGGGGGTTACCGGAACCCCCCGGGGACTTAATGGGCCTACATGGGCCTTAGTGGAAAAGGAGGGAAGCAAGGGAAGTGTGGGGTGTGCCCCCCAAGGTCCAAACCGAATTGGTTTAGGGCAAAGGGGGCCGGCCCCCCTCTTTCGTTCTTCCCCCTCCCAAGTCCTATTCCAACTAGGAAAAGGGGGGGAGTCCTACTCCCGGTGGGAGTAGGACTCCTCCGGCGCGCCTCTCCCCTTGGCCGTCCACACCCCCCCTTGCTCCTTTATATACAGGGGCAGGGGGCACCTCTAGACACAAGTTGATCAAGTTGATCGTCTCTTAGCCGTGTGCGGTGACCCCCTCCACCATAGTCCACCTCGAAAATACTGTAGCGGTGCTTAGGCGAAGCCCTGCGTCGGTAGAACATCAACATCGTCACCACACCGTCGTGCTGACAAAACTTTCCCTCAACACTCGGCTGGATCGGAGTTAGAGGGACGTCATCAGGTTTAACGTGTGCTGAACTCGGAGGTGCCGTGCGTTCGGTACTTGATCGTCGGATCGTGAAGACGTACGACTACATCAACCGCATTGTGCTAACGCTTCTGCTTTCGGTCTACGAGGGTACGTGGGACCAACACTCGCCTCTCTTGTGCTATGCATCAACCATGATCTTGGCGTGTGTAGGAATTTTTTTGAAATTACTATGTTCCCCAACAAGTCCCTCTAACCATCCAACCACAGGTTGGTTCGCTACTTTACACATATCAGTAGGCTCTCGCCAGACACAACCTACAATTTTAACCTGGCCGACCTCTACCTATGCCTTGTCACGCAACTCTCCTCCATGGTTGCCCCATTCTCCGAGATGGAAATCAAAGAGGCCTTCCTCCCACTAGCGAAAAAACGGCTAGCCACAACTTTCATTGGTGGTGCGCCATTTTTCCATCAACGCCAGAACTAATTTTTTAGATAGTGCTGGCGTCGGCCAATTTTGTACGCCATAGATATTGTTTGATTACTGGCATCGGAATCTTAGAGAGAGATACTTATGCAGCCCACATCTAACCTGGCCTAACTTAGTGCCGGCATCGCAAAAATGCCCTGCCACAGCACTAACCATAATAGCTATGACGTCGTCGAGTAAGTTACAACAACAGTATATTTTGCGGGCCCACTTTGGTTGGTTCATTTTTGAGCCAGCATAACACCGGCATGAGCAGTATTCCAACACCTGGGCTACATATAACTGTAATGGCGTTCCCTATTTTTTGTACGCCAACAATTACGCCGCAACACTATGCACATGTGACCTTGCATTCACTTAGATATTTCCCTCCTTCTTTCTCCCTCTTTCCTCTTCCTTCTCTCTCTCTCTCTTCTCTTCTTCTTGAGAAAAAGACCAAATTCTTGCTCATGAATTTTTTAAGTATGTAGTTAGATCTAGCTAGGTGATGCATTAATTAAGCTTGCTAGTCTTCACACCCTCACTCACTAAGCTAGTAGTTCTCTTCTCTGGAGAAATATGCCCTAGAGGAAATAATAAAGTTGTTATTTATATTTCCTTATATCATGAAAAATGTTTATTATTCATGCTAGAATTGTATTAACCGGAAACTTAGTACATGTGTGAACACATAGACAAATAGAGTGTCTCTAGTATGTCTCTACTTGACTAGCTCGTTAATCAAAGATGGTTAAGTTTTCTAGCCAAAGACATGTGTTGTCATTTGATGAATGGGATCACATCATTAGAGAATGATGTGATGGATAAGACCCATCTGTTAGCTTAGCACTATGATCGTTTAGTATATTGTTATTGCTTTCTTCATGACTTATACATGTTCCTATGACTATGAGATTATGCAACTCCCGAATCCGGAGGATTTGTCACTCCGATTGTCGGAGAGGTATCTCTGGGCCCTCTCAATAATGCACATCACTATAAGCCTTGCAAGCAATGTGACTAATGAGTTAGTTATGGGATGATGCATTACGGAACGAGTAAAGAGACTTGCTGGTAACGAGTTTGAACTAGGTATGATGATACGGATGATCGAATCTCGGGCAAGTAACATACAAATGACAAAGGGAACAACATATATTGTTATGCGGTTTGACCGATAAAGATCTTCGTAGAATATATAGGAGCCAATATGAACATCCAGGTTCCTCTATTGCTTATTGACCGGAGATGAGTCTCGGTCATGTCTACATAGTTCTCGAACACGTAGGGTCCGCACGCTTAACGTTCGATGATGATCGATATTATGAGTTTATGTGTTTTACTGTACCGAAGGTAGTTTGGAGTCCCGGATGTGATCACGGACATGACGAGGAGTCTCGAAATGGTCGAGACATAAAGAATGATATATTGGACGATGTTATTCGGACACCGGATGAGTTCCGGGGGTCACCGGATAAATATCGGAGTGCCGGAAGGGTTATCGAAACCACCGGAGAAGTAATGGGCCTTATTGGGCCTAGGGGAGAGAGAGAGAGGGACTGCCAAGGGCTGGCCCGCGCCCCCCATGGGCCTAGTCCGAATTGGACTAGGGGAGGGGCGGCGCCTCCTCCTTCCTTCTCTTTCCCCCTCCTTCCTTCTTCTCCTAGTAGGACTAGGGAAGGGGGAGTCCTACTCCTACTAGGAGGAGGATTCCTCCCCCCTTGGCGCGCCTATGAGGGCCGGCCGGCCTCCCCCTCCCTCCTTTATATACGTGGGGAAGGGTCACCCTAGAACACAAGTTGACAGTTGTCTTAGCCGTGTGCGGTGCCCCCTCCACAAATTTCCACCTCAGTCATATCGTTGTAGAGCTTAGGCGAAGCCCTGCATCGGTAACTTCATCAACACCGTCACCACGCCGTCGTGCTGACGAAACTCTCCCTCGGCCTTAGCTAGATCAAGAGTACGAGGGACGTCACCGAGCTGAACGTGTGCAGATCGCGGAGGTGCCGTGCGTTCGGTACTTGATCGGTTGGATCGCGAAGGCGTTCGACTACATCAACCGTGTTACTTAACGCTTCCGCTTTTGGTCTATGAGGGTATGTGGACACTCTCTCCCCGCTCGTTGCTATGCATCACCTAGATGGATCTTGCGTGTGCGTAGGATTTTTTTTTGAAATTACTGCATTCCCCAATAGTGGCATCCGAGCCAGGTCTATGCGTAGATGTTATATGCAAGAGTAGAACACCAAAGGAGTTGTGGGCGTGGGTATATACATATTGCTTGTCGTCACTAGTTGTTTCTTGATTCGGCAATATTGTTGGATGAAGCGCCCGAACCGCGAACATTACATGAACCGCCCTTCATGAGACTAGTTCTACCCGACGTTCTTGGCACACAGGTGGCTGGCGGGTGTCGGTTTCTCCACTTTAAGTTGAATCCGGATTCAATGAACAGGGTTCTTTCCTGAAGATCAAAAAAGCAATCACTATACCTACCGCGTTGTGGTTTTTGTGATGCGTAGGTAAGAACGGTTCTTGACTAAGCCTGTAGCACACGTAAAACTTGCAACAACAAAGTAGAGGACGTCTAACTTGTTTTTGCAAGGCATGTTGTGATGTGATATGGTCAAAGACGTTGATTATATAAATTGTTGTATGAGATGATCATGTTTTGTAAGACAGTTATCGGCAACTGGCAGGAGCCATATGGTTGTCACTTTATTGTATGAAATGCAATCGCCATGTAATAGCTTTACTTTATCACTAAGCGGTAGCGATAGTCGTAGAAGCAATAGTTGGCGAGATGACAACGATGCTACGATGGAGATCAAGGTGTCAAGCCAGTGACGATAGTGATCACGACGGTGCTTTGGAGATGGAGATCAAAGGCACAAGATGATGATGGCCATATCATATCACTTATTTGATTGCATGTGATGTTTATCCTTTATGCATCTTATTTTGCTTAGTTCGGCGGTAGCATAGAAGATGATCTCTCACTAAATTTCAAGGTACAGGTGTTCTCCCTGAGTATGCACAGTTGCTACAGTTCGTCGTGCCGAGACATCACGTGATGATCGGGTATGATAAGCTCTACGTTCACATACAACGGGTGCAAGCCAGTTTTGCACACGCAGAATACTCAGGTTAAATTGACGAGCCTAGCATATGCAGATATGGCCTCGGAACACTGAGACCGAAAGGTCGAGCGTGAATCATATAGTAGATATGATCAACATAGCTAGTGATGTTCACCATTGAAAACTTCTCCATCTCACGTGATGATCGGACATGGTTTAGTTGATATGGATCACGTGATCACTTAGATGATTAGAGGGATGTCTATCTAAGTGGGAGTTCTTAAGTAATATGATTAATTGAACTTTAATTTATCATGACCTTAGTCCTAGTAGTTTTTGCATATCTATGTTGTAGATCAATAGCTCGCGTATAGCTCCCATGTTTTATTTTTGATATGTTCCTAGTGAAAAACATGTTGAAAGATGATAGTAGCAATGATGCGGACTAGCTCCATGATCTGAGGATTATCCTCATTGCTGCACAGAAGAATTATGTCCTTGATGCACCGCCAGGTGACAAGCCTATTGCAGGAGCAGATGCAGACGTTATGAATGTTTGGCAAGCTAGGTATGATGACTACTTGATAGTTTAGTGCGCCATGCTTTACGGCTTAGAACCGAGACTTCAAAAACGTTTTGAACACCATAAAGCATATAAGATGTTCCAAGAGCTGAAATTGGTATTTCAGATTCATGCCCGAGTCGAGAGGTATGAGACCTCTGACAAGTACTTTTCCTACAAGATGGAGGAGAATAGCTCAACCAGTGAGCATGTGCTCAGATTGTCTGAGTACTACAATCGCTTGAATCAAGTGGGAGTTAATCTTCTAGATAAAATAGTAATTGACAGAGTTCTCTAGTCACTATCGCCAAGTTACTGGAACTTCGTGATGAACTATAATATGAAAGGGATGACGAAAACGATTCTCGAGCTCTTTGTGATGCTGAAATCAATGAAGGTAGAAATCAAGAAAAGCATCAAATGTTGATGGTTTACAAGACCACTAGTTTCAAGTAAAATGGCAATGGAAAGAAAGAGAACTTCAAGAAGAATGGCAAGCAAGTTTCCACTCCCATGAAGAAGCCCAAAGCTAGACCCAAGCCTGAAACTGAGTGCTTCTACTGCAAAGGAAATGGTCACTGGAAGCGGAACTGCCCCAAATACTTGGCAGATGAGAAGGATGGCAAAGTGAACAAAAGTATATATGATATACATGTTATTGGTGCGTACTTTGCTAGTGTTCATAGTAGCCCTTGGGTATTTGATACTAATTCAGTTGCTATGATTAGTAACTTGAAACATGAGTTACAAAATGAACAGAGACTAGTTGAGGGCGAGGTGGCGATGTGTGTTGGAAGTGATTCCAAGGTTGATAAGATGACCATCGCACACTTCCTTTACCTTCGGGATTAGTGTTAAACCTAAAATAAATGTTATTTGGTGTTTGCGTTGAGCATAATATGATTGTATCATGTTTATTGCAATACGGTTATTCATTTAAGTCAAAGAATAATTGTTATTCTATTTACATGAATAATACCTTCTGAGGTCATACACCCAAGGTGAATGGTTTACTAAATCTCAATCATAGTGATACACATATTCATAATATTGATGCCAAAAGATGCAAAGTTGATAATGATAGTGCAACATATTTGTGGCACTGTTGTTTAGGTCATATTGGTGTAAAGCGCATGAAGAAACTCCATGCTGATGGGATTTTGGAATCACTTGATGCTTGCGAACCATGCCTCATGGGCAAGATGATTAAGACTCCATTCTCCGGAACAATGGAGTGAGCAACTGACTTATTGGAAATGATGCATATTGATGTATGCGATCCGATGAGTGTTGAGGCTCGCGGCGGGTATCGTTATTTTCTGACCTTCACAGGTGATTTGAGCAGATATGGGTATATCTACTTAATGAAACACAAGTCTGAAACATTTGAAAAGTTCAAAGAATTTCAGAGTGAAGTAGAGAATCATCGTAACAATAAAATAAAGTTTCTACGATCTGATCGCGGAGGCAAATATTTGAGTTACGAGTTTGGCCTTCAATTAAAATAATGTGGAATAGTTTCCCAAACTCATGCCACCTGGAACACCATAGCATGATGGTGTGTCCGAACATCGTAATCGTACTTTATTAGATATGCTGCGATTTATGATGTCTCTTACCGATTTACCACTACTGTATTGGGGTTATGCATTAGAGACAACTGCATTCACGTTAAATAGGGCACCATCTAAATTCATTGAGACGACACCATATGAACTGTGGTTTAGCAAGAAACCTAAGATGTCGTTCCTTAAAGTTTAGGGCTATGATGCTTATGTGAAAAAGCTTCAACCTGATAAGCTCGAACCCAAATCTGAGAAATGCGTCTTCATAGGATACCCAAAGGAAACTGTTGGGTACACCTTCTATCACAGATCCGAAGGCAAGATTTTCGTTGCTAAGAATGGATCCTTTCTAGAGAATGAGTTTCTCTCGAGGGATGTGAGTGGGAGGAAAGTAGAACTTGATGAGGTAACTGTACCTTCTCTCGAATTGGAAAGTAGTTCATCAGATAAATCTATTCCTGTGATGCCTACACCAACTAGAGAGGAAGTTAATGATGATGATCATGAAACTTCGGATCAAGTTACTACAGAACTTCATAGGTCAACCAGAGCACGATCCGCACCAGAGTGGTACGACAATCCTATACTGGAAGTCATGTTACTATACCATGATGAACTTACGAACTATGAGAAAGTGATGATGAGCCTAGATTCCGTAAAATGGCTTGAGGCCATGAAATCTGAGATGGGATCCATGTATGAGACCAAAGTATGGACTTTGGTGGACTTGCCCAATGATCGGCAAGCCATAGAGAATAAATGGATCTTTAAGAGGAAGATGGACGCTGATAGTAGTGTTACTATCCACAAAGCTCGAATTGTCGAAAAACAGTTTTTGACAAGTTCAAGGTATTAACTAGGATGAGGTTTTCTCATTCGTAGCGATGCTTAAGTCTGTCCGAATCATGTTAGCAAATTGCCACATTTTATGAAATCTGGCAAATGGATATCAAAACTACATTCCTTAATGGATTTCTTAAAGAAGAGTTGTATATGATGCAACCAAAAGGTTTTGTCAATCCTAAAGGTGCTAACATAATGTGCAAGCTCTAGCGATCAATCTATCGACTAGTGCAAGCATCTCGGAGTTGGAATACACGCTTTGATAAGTTGATCAAAGCATATTATTTTATACAGACTTGCGGTGAAGCTTGTATTTACAAGAAAGTGAGTGGGAGCACTATAGCCTTTCTGATAAGTATATGTGAATGCCATATTGTTGATCGGAAATGATGTAGAATTTTTTGAAAAGCATAAAGGAGTGTTTGAAAATAGTTTTCAAAGAAAGACCTCGGTGAAGCTGTTTACATATTAGGCATCAAGATCTATAGAGATAGATCAAGACGCTTGATAAAGATTTTTCAATGATTAAATACCTTGCCAAGATTTTTGAAGTAGTTCAAAATGGAACAGTCAAAGAAGGAGTTCTTGCCTGTATTGCAAGGTGTAAAGTTGAGTAAGACTCAAAACATGACCATGGCAGAAAATAGAAAGAGAATGAAAGTCATTCCCTATGCCCCAACCATAGGTTCTATGAAGTATGCTATGCTATGTACCTTGCCATGAGTTTGGCAAGGGGGTACGATATTGATCCAGGAGTAGATCACTTGACAGTGGCCAAAATTATCCTTAGAAGACTAAGGAGATATTTCTCGATTATGGAGGTGATAAAGAGTTCGTCGTAAAGAGTTACACCCCGATGCAAGCTTTACACCGATCTGGATGACTCTAAGTCTCGATCTAGATACATATTGAAAGTGGGAGCGATTAGCTAGAGTAGCTCTGTGCAGAGCATTGTAGACATAGAAAATTTGCAAAATACATACGGCTCTGAATGTGGCAGACCCGTTGACTAAACTTCTCTCACAAGCAAAACATGATCACTCTTTGGGTGTTAATCACATAGCGATGTGAACTAGATTATTGACTCTAGTAAACCCTTTGGGTATTAGTCACATGGAGATGTGAACTAATCACATAAAGATGTGAACTATTGGTGTAAATCACATGACGATGTGAACTAGATTATTGACTCTAGTGCAAGTGGGAGACTGAAGGAAATATGCCCTAGAGGCAATAATAAAGTTGTTATTTATATTTCCTTATATCATGATAAATGTTTATTATTCATGCTAGAATTGTATTAACCGGAAACTTAGTACATGTGTGAATACATAGACAAACAAGAGTGTCCCTAGTATGCCTCTACTTAACTAGATCGTTAATCAAAGATGGTTAAGTTTCCTAGCCATAGACATGTGTTGTCATTTGATTAATGATGTCTACTACACAATCTTCTTCTTATAGATGTTTGTTGGGCCTCCAAGTGCAGAGGTTTGTAGGACAGTAGCAAATTTCCCTCAAGTGGACGACCTAAGGTTTATCAATCCGTGGGAGGCGTAGGATGAAGATGGTCTCTCTCAATAACCCTACAACCAAATAGCAAAGAGTCTCTTGTGTCCCCAACACACCCAATACAATGGTAAATTGTATAGGTGCACTAGTTCGGCGAAGAGATGGTGATACAAGTGCAATATGGATGGTAGATATAGGTTTTTGTAATCTGAAAATATAAAAACAGCAAGGTAACTAATGATAAAAGTGAGCACAAACGGTATTGCAATGCTTTGAAACAAGGCCTAGGTTCATACTTTCACTAGTGCAAGTTCTCTCAACAAGGATAACATAATTAGATCATATAACTATCCCTCAACATGCAACAAAGAGTCACTCCAAAGTCACTAATAGCGGAGAACAAACAAAGAGATTATGGCAGGGTACAAAACCACCTCAAAGTTATCCTTTCTGATCGATCTATTCAAGAGTCCGCAGTAAAATAACATGAAGCTATTCTTTCCGTTCAATCTATCATAGAGTTCGTACTAGAATAACACCTTAAGACACAAATCAACCAAAATCCTAATGTCACCTAGATACTCCAATGTCACCTCAACTATCCGTGGGTATGATTATATGATATGCATCACACAATCTCAGATTCATCTATTCAATCAACACAAAGAACTTCAAAGAGTGCCCCAAAGTTTCTACTAGAGAGTCAAGACGAAAACGTGTGCCAACCCCTATGCATAAGTTCACGAGGTCATGGAACTCGCAAGTTGATCAAACATACATCACATGGATCACATGATATCCCATTTTCACCACAGATAAGCATGTGCAAGACATACATCAAGTGTTCTCAAATCCTTAAAGACTCAATCCGATAAGATAACTTCAAAGGGAAAACTCAATCCATCACAAGAGAGTAGAGGGGGAGAAACATCATAAGATCCAACTATAATAGCAAAGCTCGCGATACATCAAGATCATGCCGAATCAAGAACACGAGAGAGAGAGAGATCAAACACATAGCTACTGGTACATACCCTCAGCCCCGAGGGTGAACTACTCCCTCCTTGTCATGGAGGGTGCCGGAACGGGTCTAGATTGGTTTTCGATGGCTACAGAGGCTTGCGGCGGTGGAACTCCCGATCTAAGTTTCTTTCTGGAAGTTTGGGTATATATAAGAGGTGTTGGAGTCGGGAACAAGTCAGGGGGTCCCCGAGGCGGCCACGAGGTAGGGGGCACGCCCAGGGGGGTAGGGCGCGCCCCTCACCCTCGTGGGTGCCTCGAGACTCTTCTGGCCCATCTCTGGTACTCCGTGGGCTTCTTCTGGTGCAAAAATTATCTTCGTGAATCTTCAGGTCAATTGGACTCTCTTTGGTTTTCCTTTTCTGCAAGACTCAAAAACAAGGAAAAAATAGAAGCTAGCACTGGGCTCTAGGTTAATAGGTTAGTCCCAAAAATCATATAAAATAGCATATAAATGCATATAAAACATCCAATGTTGATAATATAATATCATGGAACAATCAAAAATTATAGATACATTGGAGACGTATCAATGAACGGGATCACATCATTAGAGAATGATGTGATGGACAAGACCCATCCGTTAGCTTAGCACTATGATCGTTTAGTTTATTGCTATTGCTTTCTTCATGACTTATACATGTTCCTATGACTATGAGATTATGCAACTCCTGATTACCGGAGGAACACTTAGTGTGCTATCAAACGTCACAACGTAACTGGGTGATTATAAAGATGCTCTACAGGTGTCTCCGATGGTGTTTGTTGAGTTGGCATAGATCGAAGATTAGGATTTGTCACTCTGATTGTCGGAGAGGTATCTCTGGGCCCTCTCGGTAATGCACATCACTATAAGCCTTGCAAGCAATGTGACTAATGAGTTAGTTACGGGATGATGCATTATGGAACGAGTAAAGAGACTTGCCGGTAACGAGATTGAACTAGGTATGATGATACCGACGATCGAATCTCGGGCAAGTAACATACCGATGACAAAGGGAACAACATATATTGTTATTCGGTTTGACGATAAAGATCTTCGTAGAATATGTAGGAGCCAATATGACATCCAGGTTCCGCTATTGGTTATTGACCGGAGATGAGTCTCGGTCATGTCTACATAGTTCTCGAACCCGTAGGGTCCGCACGCTTAACGTTCGATGACATCGGTATTATGAGTTTATGTGTTTCGATGTACCAAAGGTAGTTCGCAGTCCCGGATGTGATCACGGACATGACGAGGAGTCTTGAAATGGTCGAGACATAAAGAATGATATATTGGATGATATTTCGGACACCGGATGAGTTCCGGGGGTCACCGGATAAATATCGGAGTGCCGGAAGGGTTATCGGAACCATCAGAGAAGTAATGGGCCTTATTGGGCCTAGGGGGGACAGCGAGGGACTGCCAAGGGCTGGCCGCGTGCCCCCCATGGGCCTAGTCCGAATTGTACTAGGGGGAGGGCGGCGCCCCCTCCTTCCTTCTCTTTCCCCCTCCTTCCTTCTTCTCCTAGTAGGACTAGGAAAGGGGGGAGTCCTACTCCTACTAGGAGGAGGATTCCTCCCCCTTGGCGTGCCTATGAGGGTCGGCCGGCCTCCCCCTCCCTCCTTTATATACGTGGGGAGGGGGGCACCCTAGAACACAAGTTGACAGTTGTCTAAGTCGTGTGTGGTGCCCCCTCCACAGATTTCCACCTCGGTCATATCGTTGTAGAGCTTAGGCGAAGCCCTGTGTCGGTAACTTCATCAACACCGTCAGCACACCGTCGTGTTGACGAAACTCTCCCTCGGCCTCAGCTGGATCAAGAGTACGAGGGACGTCACCGAGCTGAACGTGTGCTGATCGGGGAGGTGCCGTGCGTTTGGTACTTGATTGGTTGGATCACGAAGACGTTCGACTACATCAACCGCGTTACTTAACGCTTCCGATTTCGGTCTACGAGGGTACGTGGACACTCTCTCCCTGCTTGTTGCTATGCATCACCTAGATGGATCTTGCGTGTGCGTAGGAATTTTTTTGAAATTACTGCGTTCCCCAACATTCTCCACCTACTCAAACACACACACTTGCATTAAAATTTCCACCACACTTCATTAATGGTGCCTTCAACTTAGGTACGGTCGCCCCCGCTCCCGCACCTTTGATGAGGTAAAATAGATAAAAACTTCTCGTTAATTTATGTGCATATATATGATGCATGCGCATATGGGTGGATATGTGATGGATGTGTGTGTCATTAGTTGCTATCTATAGAAATTGCATTGGTCGCGAATTATTGTCTCATGCGATGTTTCATTTTGCATGCAATGTCTAGAGACTTGCCAATGTTTTGGCGAAACGTTGGTTCATTTTCATTTCATCAAAATTTTGGCACTCAATATGTCCCTTTTTTTAGCAAAGGTCATGCCGATTTTTATGCCATCATTGGTAATATATGTAATTATTTTTGTACTTTTACCTTTGCAGCGCTGCTTGATCTATCGAAAGATTCAATATGGATCAAAATGTGAAGGGCTTTCTCAATTTTGCGGTGGAAAATATGATACAAAAGGGTGAAGTGCAGATATTTTGTCCATGTTCGACATGCAAAATGAAGTTTTGCACAACCCGTTCGAAGGCAACATGCTGGCACACTTGCTCCGTCACGATTTTGTTGCAGATTATACACGATGGACAAAGCATGGTGAGGAGAATTTTAGCGATGAAGAAGGAGGAAACAATGATGCGGAAAACTCTGTCGATGAAGTAGAGCTACCAAAAGGAGGAAACTATGAACATGCCCATGGAGGAGAAAATGATGAAATGCCACCCCGAACATGAAGAGGATCATGAGACTGTTACGCAGGATATGTCGTTGGCTACAATGCTACAAGATCCTCATGTTAAATATCTCCTTCGGAAGTAGATGACAACCAAGAGAGCTACTATTAAAGAGGCTCTAAAGTTGGCGCAAATGGAATTATACATGAAAACTCCACTGTATGAAGGTTGCGATCCCGAGCACAACACCGCATGCACGTCACGCTCAAACTTCAGGACATCAATGCAGATTCAAGAACACACATGCAAGTCTGGAGGTGCTACTTTGGAATATTTATAAGAGTTGACTACCAAGGGATTACTGTTTCCTCGTAGTGTCGAGAGGCAGAGAAGATCGTGTCCTGCTATGTTGCTACACGTAAGATGGATCAATATGCGTGTAAGCGTTGCATCTTATATTGGAATGAGTATGAGAAAATAGAGTGTCCAACATTTGCAACGAACCCTGATCACAAGCACCAGAGAGAAGGAACCTAAAGGTTGTATGGTACACTTCCATTCATTGCCTTCGCTTGTAGCGTTATTTCGCTGACCCGAAGGAAACAAAGAAATAGTTGCACAGACTAGAATGTCTAAAAGTGTTGCGCATATCTGGATATATGCAGATAGTTGTAGTGGAAAGCACTGGACAGTTTAGAACCAGAATTCACAGCAAAACCAAGAAACCCCTTAGGTTGTCTCATGCGATGTTTCAGTTGCATGGACTAAACTTCCATTTGGCAAACAGAGTAGCACACATAGTACATGGCACTCAATTATGGATATACAACCTCCCTCCCTGGCTTTGTACGAACAAAAGTACATACACATGGTTATGCCATCATTCAAGGGTCAATCAACTGTAATGATATCACACATACTTGAGCGCTGTTGAAAGTCTATCGAAATATTATGGAATGCTGAAGGGGTCAACTGCGGATGCTAGCACAAAATTATTTACACATGAGAGCAGCATTGGTCATGACCATTCATGACATGCAAAATGGTTACAGATATATCTTCCGTCGGGCAACATGCCATGGACACTTGCGGTTGTGTTAGAATGTATGGATGAGGAACATCTTTTCGGCAGCGATCGAAAAAGGGCAGTAGCAAAACAGTGTTCATGGGCCATAGAAGGTGGCTTGACAAAGAGGACGAGTGAGAACTCGCCCATGGAGGAGTTTGACAACACTATGAGACCCGAGAGGATATCTGGCCATGCCGGGCCGGGTCCGGTTGGGGGCCTACAAACAAGCCCATGTTCAAAAACTGAGGCCCGGAAGCTAGGCACCAATGAGGCCTACTATTTCAAGCCTCTAAAGTCCCGGCGCATCTGGTAAATAAGCCCTGAAAACTCCACTGTAGGGCTTAGGGCGATGGGCCCGAGCACACTTCCATGCATGCACGTCCAAGCTCATCCAGGCTCTGCTGGTGGGCTCAAAACTCACACATGCAAGTCGGCCCTACGGAAAAGCCATCGGGCCTAGGCCCTGGAATTTTTGGCTGGCCTGTAGTGTGATGAGCGACAGGGATCGTGGCCTGAGATGCAACTACCGAGCACCACATAAGGTCTTGGAGAAGATATGATGTTAATGATTGGGAAGATATTCCCTAAGCCAGGAAAGAAAAGAATAGAGTCAACTCTGACGAAAACCCTGATACAAGTAGAAGAAGGAAGTCTCTAGGTTGTATGGACTACTAGTACCCCATTCCTCGCTTGATAGACGTATATTACAAAAAATGTGCAAGAGGTTGGCACACTGTTCTGAATATTCCGTTCATTTCTATTATTGAGTAGTTTTCAGTGGCGGACCTGCAGTTTAGAACCATTTGAGTTTTTATTAGCAACAAGAAATATTTGTGTTTAGTGGGTCACTAAATCCAAAACAGAGTAGCACACATAAAAGTAGCCCTTGACTTTGACTTGAAGAATTGAATCCGCCTTCTTCTTCTTATTCTTCTTAAAGTCTCCCAGGCGTGGTATCATCGGATCCACAAGGTCAATTTGTATCCATTTGTAGCTGTTGACCAAGGAGTCAAATAGGAAGCCCGAACGGCAAACCTGTGCTACTATGAACTTGTTTTCACCATGAGAATTGGTCATCCATTCATTCGAGTTTCCATTTCTTCGGAATCTGGCATGCTCATGACACTTTTTAAATGTAGACTAATCATCTTCTTTCGGCATCTATGAAAACTCTTTCGTCGCTTCGGGCCATAGAAGGTCCAGACAGGAGAACTCGTAGGAGATCTGTTTGACAACACTAATGAGACCCGAGGGTATATCTGGCCATGGGCCGGGCCGGGCCGGGCTTGGGCCGGGCCTAAAAAAGCCCATGGCAAAAAACTGAGGCCCAGGCCCTCCCAGGCCCTACCATTGGGCCTACTTTTCAAGCCCAAGCCCGGCCCATCTGGTAAAAAGCCCTGAAAAGCCCTTAGGGCTTAGGGCCGTGGGCCGGGCCTCTTCCTTAAAATGCCAATATGCCAAGTCCAAGCCCATCCAGGCTCTGCTGGTGGGCTCAAAACTCAGGCCCAAGCCCGGCCCACGGAAAAGCCATCGGGCCTAGGCCCTGGATTTTAGGGCTGGGCCTGGGTGGGCCGACAGGGCCGGGCCTGAGATGGCCAGGACTACCCGAGGGCCACCACATAAGAGGTCTGGAGAAGAAATTATGAAAATGTTAATGAATTGGGAAGATTTCCCTAAGCCAGGAAAGAAAAGAAAGAAGTCCTCTGAGAAAATACCGCTAAAAGTATGGAAAAGGAAGTCTGTTTTCTAGGGCTTGCAGTATTGGGAACTACTCAGTACGCCCCATTCTCTTGATATGATGTATATTACAAAAAATGTGTGCAAGAGTTTGCTTGGCACACTGTTTGAATATTCCGCCTTCTTTCTCTTTTGAGTTTTTCTGGCGGACCTGCCGTAGGCTAAACTTTTTGAGTTTTTATTAGTAACAAGTAAATATTTTGTTTGGAGGGGTCACAAAGCCAAAAAATAAGTGATTTTAGCCTTTATAAAAGTAGCCCTTGACTTTGACTTGAAGAATTGAATCCGCCTTCTTCTTCTTATTCTTCTTAAAGTCTCCCAGGCGTGGTATCATCGGATCCACAAGGTCAATTTGTATCCATTTGTAGTCTGGCACCAACAGTCAAACTAGGAGCTCAACGGCCACCTGTTACTATGAACTTGTTTTCCCCTCATTCTTTGAGAATTAGAAGGATCCTTTTCGAGTTTCCATTTCTTCATTTGGAATCTAGGCTCTTCTATCTTCGACTTACTTTTTTGAGACTAATCATTTTCATTTACCATCTCATGGAAAACTCTTTTCGTTCCGCTTCCGGGAAATCCAGTTACAGGAGAACTAGGAATAGGGAGCTCTCCCCTTTTTCAGAAAAGAGTACAGATGGTCCGAGGGCAAGACAAGTCTTGAAAGATATCAATATTAGGGAAGAGCGTCAACCCTCATCCATTAAAACCAAGAAGGCAAGGGTCAAAGGCAACAAGTCAGCCAAGGGCAAAACTGTGTCCAAAACCAAAGATGATTTATTGCACCCCCCCCCCCCAGCTTGCTTCACTCTCGACGAGGATGAACTTTATCAAGTTTTCAGAATTCGACGATAGACGCCTCAGACTCATGGAATATGCACAGTAACTTTGCTAGCTCAAAGGGCAGTCTCATTCAGAAAATACATGAAGGAGAACACTGCGGGAACAATTACTGCTCCTGTACTACACTTTACACAACAATGATCCAGCCGAGCTGGCCTTCTGAACGTATGATTACAGCCTGATCAACTATACTATGAGGCCTCACATGGACTTACAGCAGTACATATATAGCTTACATTGACTGTGTTACATTGTCGGTTCCACACGATAGTCGCGGGTGTGGGCCATCACTCTACACTCTATACTGAATAGCGCTGATATGCTTTATAAAGTTCCTCCTGGAGGATAAGGCGGGCGTTAACGATCTCCCGGCTGGTGCAATTCTTCTTTTGTTTTCTTTTCCCCTTCTTTTTGGCTGATAATTTGCTACTTTACAGTTTCCCCTTTTAGCTGTTACACAGTGCTGTTTAAGCAAAATTGGTGTGCTCTTTCTTCAGCAATAACTATTTCTTTTTTGGGCAAAATAGAGGCCTCCCTCTCCGATTTCATATATAGAAATCACATGGTCTGATCTTCAGCCGGAGCTATTAATCCCTCTCACCCTTCGAAACGAGATGCTCGTAGCCTCGTCACAAAATCTTCTCTTTCCACTGATGCACAAATTGCCGCAGAATTCGACGATAGACGCCTCAGAAACATGGAAATGCACAGTAAACTTTGCTAGCTCAAAGGGCAGTCTCATTTATTCCAGAAAAATACAAAGGAGAACACTGCGGGAACAGTTACTGCTTGTACTACACTACAGCAACAATGCCAGCCGAGCTGGCCTTCTGAACGTATCTATCTACAGCCTGATCAAATACTATAGGCCTCACAGGACTTACAGCAGTACATATATAGCTTACAATTGATTGTGTTACATTTCGGTTCCACACGATAGTCGCCGGGTGTGATCACTTCTACACTCTATACTGAATGCGCTGATATGCTTTATAAAGTTCCTCCTGGAGGATAAGGCGGGCGTTAACGATCTTCATTTCCTGCAATTCTTCTTTTGTTTTATCTTTTCCCCTTCTTTTTTGGCTGATAATTTGCTACTTTACAGTTTCCCCTTTTAGCTGTTACACAGTGCTGTTTAAGCAAAATTGTGTGCTCTTTCTTCAGCAATAACTATTTCTTTTTTGGGCAAAATAGAGGCCTCCCTCTCCGATTTCATATATAGAAATCACATGGTCTGATCTTCAGCCGGAGCTATTAATCCCCTCTCACCCTTCGAAACGAGATGCTCGTAGCCTCGTCCACAAAATCTTCTCTTTCACTGATGGCACAAATGCCGCAGAATTCGACGATAGACGCCTCAGAAACATGGAAATGCACAGTAAACTTTGCTAGCTCAAAGGGCAGTCTCATTTATTCCAGAAAAATACAAAGGAGAACACTGCGGGAACAGTTACTGCTTGTACTACACTACAGCAACAATGCCAGCCGAGCTGGCCTTCTGAACGTATCTATCTACAGCCTGATCAAATACTATAGGCCTCACAGGACTTACAGCAGTACATATATAGCTTACAATTGATTGTGTTACATTTCGGTTCCACACGATAGTCGCCGGGTGTGATCACTTCTACACTCTATACTGAATGCGCTGATATGCTTTATAAAGTTCCTCCTGGAGGATAAGGCGGGCGTTAACGATCTTCATTTCTGCAATTCTTCTTTTGTTTTATCTTTTCCCCTTCTTTTTTGGCTGATAATTTGCTACTTTACAGTTTCCCCTTTTAGCTGTTACACAGTGCTGTTTAAGCAAAATTGTGTGCTCTTTCTTCAGCAATAACTATTTCTTTTTTGGGCAAAATAGAGGCCTCCCTCTCCGATTTCATATATAGAAATCACATGGTCTGATCTTCAGCCGGAGCTATTAATCCCCTCTCACCCTTCGAAACGAGATGCTCGTAGCCTCGTCCACAAAATCTTCTCTTTCACTGATGCACAAATGCCGCAGAATTCGACGATAGACGCCTCAGAAACATGGAAATGCACAGTAAACTTTGCTAGCTCAAAGGGCAGTCTCATTTATTCCAGAAAAATACAAAGGAGAACACTGCGGGAACAGTTACTGCTTGTACTACACTACAGCAACAATGCCAGCCGAGCTGGCCTTCTGAACGTATCTATCTACAGCCTGATCAAATACTATAGGCCTCACAGGACTTACAGCAGTACATATATAGCTTACAATTGATTGTGTTACATTTCGGTTCCACACGATAGTCGCCGGGTGTGATCACTTCTACACTCTATACTGAATGCGCTGATATGCTTTATAAAGTTCCTCCTGGAGGATAAGGCGGGCGTTAACGATCTTCATTTCTGGAAAAAATAATCACATGTATACCTGTTTAGACATAGTACCAGTAATAAGATTAAAGAACACGTTACTTTCAATAGGCAACTCTTACGCGTATTTCATTTTTAAGGACAAAGTCCCTGTTGTCAGATCATATGTAATACTAGGTGACAGGCCATGTAAAGGTATCTGACAGGCAAATTTAAGTTTACTGCAGCTCTAGACAATGCTTGCAACTGGCTATATTTTTAGGAGACAACAATATTTTTAATGTTGAGAAGTACAAACAATATCTACAGGAAACGGCGGTTTGTGAGTGAGCTGTGACATACCCATCCATTATTGTTGTCCAAATGAAGGAAACCGCCATGGCCTCGAGCATTCTTAAACTTGTAGACAGGTCCAGAAGCTGATAATAGAAGTCGAGTAAGACAGCAAGTACAGGCCAGAGAGCAGAGACAATAATCTGATTATATTGATTTATTACTCTGAAGATCCATAGCATAGCTTGCGAAGAAGAGAACAATAGATTTTGAACAAACATGAATAGAGGCAGTATTTTGCTTTGAGATATCAGGACATAAGCATCGAAATGATAGCTTAATAATTCTTAGTAGCGATAAATAACTGACAAGTAACAGCATATTTTTCACAATATGGAGTGGTTTCCGAAAACGAAATCTTGGAGAGAGACATCTGTGGCATTGCATGAAAACAAACTGAAAGTATAACGGTGTATATGAATAAGTAACACATTTACAAAAAGGAAATTGCAGCTGTACAGGATTTTGTGTAAGAATACCTTCTACCAATACACTGGATCTTCGGACAATAGAAGAGGTGTGTCCAGGTCAATAAAACTGCAACCACAAGAGAAGAAGAACCATTTAAGCACCTAGTCTGATAGACATAAGGTCTGAAACTTCATGCCATCATTTCTAGTTTGAACTTCCTAGTGATATTGTCTTGAGTTGTAAAATACTTTTCTACTTTTCAGTTTTCACAAGTAATCTAGTTTGCAGGGAATTTGCACAATTAACCAACCTGAAACAATCAAGCCCAGCGGCGAGATGACCAGCAAAGCCCATGGCAATCCTAGTCTCGACCATACCACCAATCATAAGTGCAATACCAGCTTTTCTTGCAGCATCGATTACTTCGAGGGCTCCAAGAACCACCCAACTTTGCCAGTTTGGTGTTAATAACATGAGCAAGATTTCCATGTATAATTTTCTGAGCATCATGTAAACCACGACAGCTTTCATCAGCAGCAACAGCAACTCTATATTTCTCCATAGCAGCAATGCTAACTTCACGGAGACCTTCCCAGTCATCTCTATGAACTGGTTGCTCAAAGAGTACAGGAGTCACTCCCATTTCTGAAACCAATGAAATAAATAAGATACAGTACTACAGAAGTACAGATACCATACAGCGTCACACTGACTGAGATATTAAAGAGTGAAAAGATTGAACATAGTGAGAGTACACACCGTTTAGTCTGTCAAGAACTTCAATTGCTTGGTTTGCTGTGTACCCTCCATTTGCATCCAAGATAAATGAGCAGTCCGGATGGACAAGCCGTATAGTCTTCAGAACTTCTATGTCTGAGTTCAAGTTTTTCCCTACTTTGAGCTTCAGAGTTTGAAACCCTTGTCCCTGATATTTTGCAGCCAATTGAGCGGCTTCATTTGGGGCCACAATTGGAATCTAAATTCAGAAATAGATGAACTTAGCAATTTTGATGACGCAAACGTAGGGATGCTGGACCCACTGAAGAGAATACTTTGATAACCATACCGTCATGGCTGTTGTCACAGTGTTTGATGCTCCCCCAAATAATCTCCACAAGGGTATGCGGATGGTGTTAGCTACCGCGTCAATCACTGCCATCTCCACTCCTGCTCTGGCCTTTGTTGGAGAAAAGAACAAGTAAATACACATCAGGGGAAGATTCTTGTGTCCAAACACTTCTGAAATCATGAAAAGAAAAATGAAGATGATACATTTGACCAAGTTCCAAGAGAAACAATTAAGCAGTTGTATGTGCACCAAAAGGATCAAACTCTAAGAACTGAGAACCAACTTTCAGCTTGAAGGTAGGCCTTCCCTGATTTTAGATGTAAAATCTTTGTTATTGCTGGCTTGTGTTCAGAGTCCCTTAAATTACCTTTTATGGTATCAGGTGTTGTTAAAAGTAGATTCTGAGTGCGAAATTGTCATTCATTTGGGATCAGGGCATGATCCAGTTGTCAACCACCTCAATCGGTTCAGAGGTCAGAGCTATATCAGGGCGACCTCCATCTACATCAAGGCCTAGCATTCAAACTCCAATTCCCCATCCTTCCATCAACATCAGCTAAAAGAAGTGACTTGGAAACTCTGAAGACTCAAAGCGAATCCCTCCACTGTCTTGTGGTGGAGAACTCCTCAAACTGTCAAACTCCGTATGAAGACTGAACAAGATGGGTGGGCAAGATTAGGATGGGCAAGCAGAATGGGTGTGGATGGATGTCTCACCGATGCGAAGGTGTGTCCGGGGAGCGCATCGGCGACGTCCTGGAGCACCGCGCCGAGGGGCACGCTCCGGGCGGCCACGAGCGCGGCGCAGGCGCGTCCGGACGGCGGCGAGCGCGGGGCTGGTCCTCGCTGCGGTGACGGAGGGGAGCACGGGGGCCTCGCCCCAGCCGACGGCGCCGCTGGAGAGCTCGACCCGCACGGCGACGTTGGAGACGGCGTCGAGGCGCGAGGAGGCGATGGTGAAGGGCGCGGCGAGCGGCACGTTGAGCGGGCGCGCCTCGGCCGCCGCCAGGTCCACCGAGAAGGTCTCCTTGAGGGCGTCGAAGCCGAACGCCTCCATCGGCTGGCTGCTGCTGCTGCGGGGTCGGAGGGGTGGGGACGGCGACGGCGACGGCGAGATGCCGCGGAGGCGGGCGACGCGTGGGGTGGGGTTGAGGAGTGGCCTCGGGTAGGAAGGTTTGTGGGCGAAGCAGAGAGGGGATGAGGAGGATGTGGTGGAGGCGTCCATGGCCGGCAGCGCTGGGAAGCAGTGGCTCGGTCGACGTTGACAACTGCTCCGTGAGGCCGACGTTGACAGCGCTGGGAAGCGGTGGCTCGATTCGCGGGAGGCCGGCCGAGGAGGAGCTGCCGGCCGCTTTCTATGTAGATAGAGTGGTTGCGCAGTGGCGACTGACAGGGTGGGGCCGCGTCGCCGGTGGCCGTCGCTGGCATCTCCACTGCTCCGTGACGGGGAGGTGGCGGAGCAGCGCCCGGGAGCGGGCCCACGTGTCAGCTGAGCACGGAACTGTTCGGTGGCTGCATGCGGCGATGGGGCCCAGACGCAGCGGGGCAGAGGGGCTGGGCTGGCGATGCCGTCGAGGAGCAGCTGCAGCAGAGCGGGATCGCCGAGGAGTCGCCGCGGCGGTGGTCGGCACGTGGACAGAAGAAGTAGCCCGTCCGTCCATCGGGGGGACCACCCGTCGGTGAGCACCGCCGACGATTCGGCAGACGATTGTGGCAAAACTTCGTATTTTAACCCTTCTCAGCATAGAAATTCAGGATCTGGTCTCTGTTGAAAAGAATTTCGAGATTTGAACCCTTTCGCTACCGTCAAAGGTTGTGGCGGTAGGGTTAGACAGGCTACCGCCAAAGTCTCTGACGGTAGAGTGCGACGGGGGGAATGCTAGCCGTTTGCCCGAACTGACGTGGATAAGTATCCTACCGTCAGGGATCCTGGCGGTAGCCTGTCTAACCCTACCGCCAGAACCCCTGACAATAGGTGGTGGCTGGATTTTTGTCTCGAAAAGTTTCTGTAACGAAATATCGAAGTGTCCTAGCAGTAGGTTCACCCTACCGCCAGGGATCTTGTCGATAGGTTGTATGATGGCGGTAGGGTCATAGTGTTTTATGGTTTCAAGTTTAATTGCTTGCTTCTTTTCAAAATCAATATCATAGCAATGATATAGAGCTAAAAAACAGATCTCAAACAATTAGACTTAGGCATCACATACACATTAATAAAATTTGAAGTATATAGACATGTCAAACGAAGAAACTATGCTCTTTTTTACATGAAAGTATATACTCATTTCTTTTACCATGAAACTATACTCATATTGACAAGAACAAATGGCATGAAGTTAACTTAATGT
>NC_053024.1:21127856-21245591 GCF_003073215.2 Triticum urartu
CCTTTTCTTATGTACCAGCTCCCTAATCATGTTTTTTGTTTTTTGGGTTGCTATCTTAGGAGAGAACCTAGTGTCTTATATGGGGAAGCAAAGCAGCAGCTCACAACTCCGACCTGCAACTCCCGATGAAGGCACAACGACGCACCATGCTGCTCCTTTGGAAGGTCGGCTCCTGGACCGTAAATTTCTCTTAATTTGCGCTCTGATTGATGCCAGCTCTTTGTATTGTTGCTGCATTGATGCTAAACAATATGCTCTTAATCTGTTGTTATATTCTCACCAAATGCATGGGTTGGTACTTATCATTTGCCCTTTTACAAATATATCGCAGTTTTGCTGTTATGCGAATGTTATATGCACGGTTTCTTATTAGATCTCAACTTCAGCAGCTATTTTTCAATGTTAGGAGAATGTTATATGCACGGCTTCACTTGATTTTGTTTCTTTTTTGATTTATAACCTGTAGATACTGGCCTTCATTCGTCAAAAGTTGGTGTACAAGAGCTCCAGGAGAAGAATCCCGAAGAAAACCAGCACCCAACTATGTGTTTTAGCTCCCTGGAGCTGGCCATGTTAATATTAGGTGTATTTTATAGTTGAATACCTGATTTGTACTGCCATGACTGTAAAGTACTTTGTTTGGCTGTCGTTTGAAATTGTATGTGTTATTGCCTCTGTTTGAATTAAGTTATTGGTTATTGCACAAATAGTGAACTAACGTGGGGCGCCTAAACAACACCCTTGGTGTCCAATTTCACTAGTGAGTCCTTTAAATGGGAAACAAACAAAAGAAAAACTGACAAGTGGGACATAATTGGATGATCTGACTAGTGGGACCTGGTCTAAAATGGAATGTAAAAAGGCCAAGGCCCAAACAAGAAATGGAAGCGAAAAGGCCAAAGGCCTAGAAAATAAAAGGCCGAATTGCTGGGCTAGGCCAATGTAGCTGACCAAAATTAAAAGGAAAAAAATCATAAATGGGCTGAATTTTTGGGCTAGGCCCATGTAGAAAATCGAATTGGACCGGGCTGAATCTTGTGCCACGTCAGATTGCCACGCTGGATGTCTACATGTCCTGGGAGGTTGCTAGTGACCAAAACAAAATAGTAGACATATTTTGGTCATAAACGTCTTCGACTATTCCAGAAGAAAGGTCGCTATAGTCAATTTATGACCGCCAACTTTTGACCTTCTGTTTTTGGTCACAAAAAGGTCGCAAATAAAAAACCATGACCTTTCAGTGACCAATAGTGATGGTCACAAGTTGACATATTTCTTGTAGTGGAATATTATATATCGAATACATCACTAGCTAGCTAGCTAGCTAATAAAGATCCAATACTATAGAGTAATCTAGGCGGTGGACAACCAAAGTGAAGGAACCATCACTGGATCATAGCTCGGGTGATCTCCCCAAAGAACCTGCCAGGTATTGGAGAACCTGACGTCCATAGCAGCCATGTAGCGATGGACGTGCTCGTCCTCCTCCCTGACACGGCGACGTACCACCTCCGGCGGGGCCCGCTCCCTCCGCAGCGAAAGTGGCCCACGCGAACGCCACCAAAGGAGATGAGGGTCGACGACGGGACCCGGGGCCGGGTTCCTCACCAAGCGTCGTGCCCCTGAAGGTAGAACCTCCCAGTGCCAGCCCCGCGGAGCCCAGTCCCGGACATGGGTCCTCTGAAGCAGGACGTCGTCGCGAACGCTTCGACGGCGAGGACGCGGGCCGGGCATCGTCGACAACAAATACTATATGCAAATGTAACACTAATTATGCTATCATTGCATATGTCAAAATTCTATATGCTATTTCATACTAATTAAGCATCTAACACTAAAAACAGAAAAAACAACTTCTATACATCCATTAAAAAACAGAAAAACAACATTATATAAAAAAATTCCATACTAATTAAACACTAATTATATCCATCTAACATGCATTCATACATATATACTAGTGAAAAAATAATAATCTAAAAAATCTAAACTAATTAAACGTACAAAATACGTATATACTAATTAACTTAAGGAAATGTGTGTGTGTGTATGGGCTCGGGGAGGGGCGGCGCCCATGGTGGCCGCCGGGGGCGAGGGAGAGGGGTTAGAGGGGGAGAGCTCACAGCGGGGCGACGGCGACGGCGAGGCGACTGCCGGGGGCAGCGACGGGCCGGGGCGTGACGGGGCGGCGACGGGCCGGGGCGTGACGGGGGCGGCGACGCGGGGACGCCGCGACGGGGACGGGCCCGGGGCGGCGACGGAGACTACGGCGGCGACGGGGACGAGGGCGGCGACGCGGGGACGGGCCCGAGGCGGCGACGGAGACTAGGGCGGCGACGGGGATGGCGGCGGCGACGGGGACGGGGGCGGCGACGGGGACGGGGCGGCGAGGGCAACGGCGCGTGACGAGGGCGGCGCGGGACGGGGGTGGCGACGGGGACGGGGGCGGCGACGGCGTCGATCGATCGGGGCGGGCGGTGCTTCAAAGGGGAAACAGAGGAAGAAACAGAGGGAGAATGAAATTTTTCGAAGTGATGTATATATAGAAGGCACCTTTAATACCGGTTGGAGCCACCAACTGGTACTAAAGGCCTGTTTTGGCCAGGCCAAGCGGCGGGAAGGGCAGGCCTTTAGTACCGGGTGGTGGCTCCAACCGGTACTAAAGACCCCCCCCCCCTTTAGTACCGGTTGATGCCACGACCCGGTACTAAAGGGGGTGCGCTGCTAGGCGAGGGGCGCAGAAGTTTAGTCCCACCTCGCTAGCCGAAGGGCGCTCGCACCTGCTTATAAGCCCCGCAGCCGCTGCTGTCTCGAGCTCCTCTCTAAAGCAAGCCTTGTGGGCCTACCTCTACTACTCTGCCCTGTGGGGCCTATTGGGCTTGCGGGCCTGCATCCTGGCCCAACAACAGGTTGGGTTTCTAGTCGTATGCAGGCCGCTGTGGCCTGGTAGGTGGGCTTTTTTCATTTAGTTTTTTCTCTTCTGCTTTATTTATTTTGTTTTATTTATTTATAGTTGTTTTTTGGCTGTATTTAGAGTTTCTTTATGAATATTTTTGATAGTTTTTAGAAACTTTCAGTTAGTGCCGGTAGTTTTTAATTTTGAATAGTTTAAATTTTGAATTATTTGAAATTTGTGTGAATCACTAGTTTATGAATAACTTAACTTTAAAAATACATTTTTCAGTGATTCTTTTTTATTATGTTTAATATTAGTGTGTTTTATCATTATATTCAATTTGGTAATGCTTAGGTTATTTAAAAAATGAAATGCCGTTTTAGCTAAAAAAATGAGTAAAGGCATGAAAGAATTTGTTTGCACATAAAATTTCTTCGCGTTTCAAATGCCAAAACACATAACTACCCTAACTATTACGGAGATTCCCTCCTGGGTGTGAAACACACAAGAAAGTGATGATAGTGAAGCCGATCACATCCCAGATCTTTGGGTGTGAAACTTTCTTCGCGTGTGTCCCTTTGCGCCGTAACCATGGAAAATCTTTATCATTTAACAGGATGCTCGGGTCAATATTCACTGTGAGTGGAGCAATTTCATCAAACTTTTCATAATCTCCTGACATGTCTGTCTTGTCATCCACTCCCACGATGTTTCTCTTCCCAGAAAGAACTATGTGCCGCTTTGGCTCATCGTACGATGCATTCGCTTCCTTATCTTTTCTTTTTCTCGGCTTGGTAGACATGTCCTTCACATAGAAAACATGTGCCACATCATTGGCTAGGACGAATGGTTCGTCTGCATACGCAAGATTGTTGAGATCCACTGTTGTCATTCCGTATTGCGGGTCTTCCGTTACCCCGCCTCGTGTCATATTGACCCATTTGCACCGAAACAAAGGGACCTTCAAACCACGTCGATAGTCAAGTTCCCATATGTCATGTATATAACCATAATATGTTTTCTTTCCCGTCTTGGTTTCTGCATCAAAGCGGACACCACTGTTTTGGTTGGTGCTCTTCTTATCTTGGGCGATCGTGTAAAATGTATTACCATTTATCTCGTACCCTTTGAAAGTCATTATATTCGAAGATGGTAACTGGGACAGCAAGTACATGTCATCTTCAATAGAGGGGTCATGCATAGTACGTGTCTGCAACCAGCTGGCGAAACTCCTGGTTTGTTCACGTGTAATCCAATCATCAGACCGCTCCGGGTGTTTGGAGTGTAGCAAATTCTTGTTTTCATCCATATACGGAGCCACCAAGGCGGAATTCTGTAGAACTGTGTAGTGTGCTTTAGTGAGAGAATGTCCGTCCATACATATTATTTGTTCCCCTCCTAGTGTGCCTTTTCCATCCAGTCTGCGCTTACGCCGCGATTCAGGAACGCCAATCAGCTTAAGGTCAGGAATAAAGTCAATACAAAAATCAATGACCTCCTCATTTTCATGGCCCTTGGAGATGCTTCCTTCTGGCCTATCACAGTTATGAACATATTTCTTTAAGACTCCCATGAACCTCTCAAAGGGGAACATATTGTGTAGAAATACAGGACCCAAAACGTTAATCTCTTCGCATAGGTGAACTAGGACGTGCGTCATGATGTTGAAGAAGGATGGTGGGAACACTAACTTGAAACTGACAAGACATTGCACCAAATCATTCTCTAACCTTGGTATGATTTCTGGATCGATTACCTTCTGAGAGATTGCATTGAGAAATGCACATAGCTTCACAATGGCTAATCGAACGTTTTCTGGTAGAAGCCCCCTCAATGCAACAGGAAGCAGTTGCGTCATAATCACGTGGCAGTCATGAGACTTTAGGTTCTGGAACTTTCTCTCTGCCATGTTTATTATTCCCTTTATATTCGACGAGAAGCCAGACGGTACCTTAATACTGAGCAGGCATTCAAAGAAGATTTCCTTCTCTTCTTTGGTAAGAGCGTAGCTTGCATGACCCTGATGTATGCTGTCTTTTCCGTGCATACGTTTCTGGTCCTCCCGTGCCTCAGGTGTATCTTTTGTCTTCCCATACACACCCAAGAAGCCAAGCAGGGTCACACAAAGATTCTTCATCACGTGCATTATGTCGATTGCGGAGCGAACCTCTAGGTCTTTCCAATAGGGCATGTCCCAAAATATAGATTTCTTCTTCCACATGGGTGCGCGTCCGTCAGTGTCATTCGGAACAGGTTGTCCACCAGGACCCTTTCCAAAGACCACCTTCAAATCATTGACCATATCATGTACATCAGCACCAGTACGGTGGCGAGGCTTCGTCCGGTGATCCGCCTCACCTTTGAAATGCTTGCCTTTCTTTCTTACGGGATGCCTGCTCGGAAGAAATCGACGATGTCCCAAGTACACATTCTTCTTACAATTAGCCAAATATATACTGTCGGTATCGTCCAAACAGTGCGTGCATGCGCGGTATCCCTTGTTTGTCTGTCCTGAAAGGTTATTGAGAGCAGGCCAATCATTGATGGTCACGAACAGCAATGCCTTTAGGTCAAATTCTTCCCCCATGTGCTCATCCCACGCACGTACACCTGTTCCATTCCACAGTTGTAAGAGTTCTTCAACTAATGGCCTTAGGTACACATCAATGTCGTTGCCGGGTTTCTTAGGGCCTTGGATGAGCACTTGCATCATAATGAACTTCCGCTTCATGCACAACCAAGGAGGAAGGTTATACAAACATAGAGTCACAGGCCAGGTGCTATGGTTGCTGCTCTGCTCCCCAAAAGGATTAATGCCATCTGCGCTTAGACCAAACCATACGTTCCTTGCGTCTTCTGCAAACTCCTTCCCGTACTTTCTTTCGATTTTTCTCCACTGCGACCCGTCAGCGGGTACTCTCAACTTTCCGTCTTTCTTACGGTCTTCTCTATGCCATCGCATCGCCTTGGCATGCTCTTTGTTTTGGAACAAACGTTTCAACCGTGGTATTATAGGAGCATACCACATCACCTTGGCAGGAATCTTCTTCCTGGGGCGCTCGCCCTCGACATCACCAGGGTCATCGCGGCTCATCTTATAGCGCAATGCACCGCATCCCGGGCAAGCGTTCAAATCCTCGTACTCACCGCGGTAGAGGATGCAATCATTAGGGCATGCATGTATCTTCTGCACCTCTAACCCTAGAGAGCAGACAGCCTTCTTTGCTTCGTATGTACTCTCGGGTAATTCGTTGTCCTTTGGAAGCATATTCTTTATCATTAGCAGCAACTTTCCAAATCCCTTCTCAGATACACCATTCTCTGCCTTCCATTGTAGCAATTCCAGTGTGGTGCCCAGCTTTTTCTTGTCACCTCGCAATTTGGGTACAACAATTTTTTGTGATCCTCTAACATGCGTTGCAACTTCTTTTTCTCCAAATCACTTGCGCAGTTTCTCTTTGCATCGGCAATGGCCCGACCTAGATCATCAACGGGCTCATCCGATGCCTCTTCTTCAGCTTTTTCCCGCATTGTCGGCTCAGCTTCTTCCCTCATTGTTGTATCGTCGTATTCAGGGAACCCATGGCCAGGATAGATATCGTCGTCCTCTTCTTCTTCATTGTCTTCCATCATAACCCCTCTTTCTCCATGCTTGGTCCAAACCTTATAGTGGGGCATGAAACCGGACTCAAACAGGTGGACGTGAATGGTTCTTGACGTAGAGTAATTGTGACCATTCTTACAACCATCATATGGACAAGGCATAAAACCATCCGCCCGCTTGTTTGCCTTAGCCGCAAGCAGAAAAATATACACGCCATTAATGAACTCGGGAGAGCATCGGTCATTGTACATTCATTGCCGGCTCATCTTCAATACACAACACCGAAAAAACCAAATTAATACAATACATAAACTTCATACAACACTTAAATGCAACAAACAAATCACTCTCTAGCTAAAGAATTTAAATGAAACAACAAATGTGATCAAGATCGCAACTAACGTAACAATTGATCCAACAGAATAATGATACCAAGCCTCACTATGAATGGCATATTTTCTAATCTTTCTAATCTTCAAGCGCATTTTCTCCATCTTAATCTTGTGATCATCGACGACATCGGCTACATGCAACTCCAATTCCATCTTCTCCCCCTCAATTCTTTTCAATTTTTCTTTCAAATCCTCGTTTTCTCTTTCAACTAAATTTAACCTCTCGACAATAGGGTCGGTTGGAATTTGTGGTTCAACTACCTCCTACATACAAATATCTATGTCAGCTTGATGGGCATAATTTGTCATAAACACGAAATGCAACAAATAGTTCTAAAAAAGAATATACCACATCCGAATCATAACAAGGGCGAGGGCCGACGGGGACGGATATCAAAACCATGGCACTATGTATAACAAACAACGTACGGGTAAGATAATTATACGAGTAACTATATATCCAAATCACACAAACATCAATTTTTATATAAAATTTCATGAACAAGAGGCTCACCACAAGGTGGTGCCGGCGACGGGACGGTGCGGGTGATCGACGGTGGTTACGACGGAGATTTAGAAGGCACTAAGTAAACCACACCTACATATGCAAACTAAGTGTTATTTTGACCTCAATTTGCATACAAATCAAATACTACCACATATAATCCTCCCAAATTACTAAACCCACAATTAATCACTATATAAACCAATGCAAGAGCTAATCTAGCAATGAGAGATGAAAGGACAAAGATGCTAACCTTTGTGATCATTTGAATGGATGGGGGCCTGCAAATCTTGACAAATTTGGGGAAAATTTTGTGATGAACTCGAGAGGAAGAAGGGAAGAACAGAGGAGAGGGAGAGGGGAAAGGGGGAAAAACAAAGTGCTGGTGGACGAAGGGTTTATATAGGACGACTTTTAGTACCGGTTCGTGGCACGAACCGGTACTAAAGGTGCTGGAGGGCCCCCACTCTGACAACATCCTGCCATAACTCTCATTAGTACCGGTTCGTGGCACGAACCGGTGCTAAAGGTTCGCCACGAACCGGTACTAAAGAGCTCCTCCCGCCTAGCCATTGGAACCGGCACTAATGGACACATTAGTGCCGGTTCTGTTACAAACCGGGACTAATGTGTCACACATTTGACCCTTTTTCTACTAGTGTACAGACGCTTTCTAGCAGAGCAAGGAGACGAAATTAAGAGATTGCACCGTTGAGCAGACGATTTCACATGAAAAAGATAGATAAAAGAAGAGCATCTATCTATACAGTTACTAAGCTCCCTTGAAATAAGCTCTCCTAGTGAATCCAGGGTGTGAAAAGTGCATGGGCCCTAGGTGACAGTGGGTGAGACATGTCGGTGGGCAGCTTGGTCCCTTGCGTGTCCAGTTTTCTTGTGTACATGTGCAGTTCGCTAGCTGGTCCCTTGCATGTCGGTTCGTCTAGCCAAGAAAGAAAAAGACCGTTACCACACCCAGCCAATAAAAGACTCTCAATGAGCAAAACTGATTGAACAGAGAAAATGTTAGGTATAAATTAGGATATGTCTATTATATTAATAACTAAAATGTATTAATTAACGACTCATCATTCGAGTGACCAATCCTAAGTAGTGATGTCCCTTTTCTTTTAACATTTATAACTGCCATCTCTTGGAGGCAGCTTCTCCCTATGTATAGATACCTTTTCTATCAATGGAATTAGAGAGGGCAGTTCTCCCCCCCCCCCCTCTCTCTCTCTCTTACTTGCATTTTTCAGATATATATTATTTTACTTTTGTTTAAATTTCCTTTTTCTTTTCTTTTTTGCTGCTATTCACGAATATTTCTTTTCAAAACAAGTGTGAACATTTTTAAACATCTTTTTAAATTTCATGAAAATTTCTCAAATACATGGATGTTTATTATTAGATAAATGAATACTTTTTAGATTTGATAAATGCGTACTTTTTAGATTGTATTGACTTTTGAAATGTGTGCACACATTGTAAGAGTACACGAACACGGTTTGTATCTTTTTATAGAGATCAACGCGGTTTGCAACTATATAAGCATGTTTCCAATGCACGAACATTTTTAGCATGGACACTTTTCAAAATTGAACACTTGTTTTAAATTAATGACCATTTATTCCAAATGTGCGAACATATCATGAGAATACTTTATAAAATGTCATGAATATATTTCAAAACGTACAAGCTTATTTTTGAAAACTAGATGAACATTTTTTAGAGTTCGTGGACATTTTCTAAAATACCATTTGAAACTACTTACACATTTACTAAGGGATCGGCCCAATATATAAAATAGCGGGTGGGCCGTGCCATTGTGCTCTATAAGATTCCTATGCTCGGTGCTAATACGCTATGCGCCGCAGGCGTTAGGGGGGGGGTGTATTGGATGGCACGATCAATTATCACTGTGGTCAGCGCTTTTGTGAATTTCCTTGAAAATACTTGTATGTATGTAAGTATCGTTGTCTTTCCCCTTGCGTTTAAACTATGCCTCCAACAAAAGTCAAGGACGACTCCATCGCAAGGAAAAACACCGAGCCTTGCATACTTAAGGCCCGTAACCCAGCAACCAATCATGGTGCATCCACAAAAAAAGTAGAACCCATAAAAAAAGAACAGCGCAGCAAAGCGCGCGACAACTTCTAGTACAATGTATGGCTTACCCAAATGGCGATTGCACAAGTTGCTACTGTATGCAGCAGCAAAGCAACAAGAAAGTCGCTCCCTGCACTCACCCAATTTCCTACTCCAAGAAACGATGCACAATCTTTCAAGAATGACCCAAGTCTCCGAGTTGAAGAAACAGAGAAACATCAATAAAGTGATGAAGGCAAAATATGGCAGAAGGAAAATATATTATCTTTTCCAGTTCAAAGAAACATCAATGAAGTGATGGATCGCCACGAGCAGAGCTCGGCGAGAAAGAACTTCCCTGACTCAAAAGACGAGGCTGCACCACCACCGAGAAAGTTTGACATCAGAAAAATAAGGTGTCATAACCGCTGCAAAGGGTACTCATATCCAAAGAAGGCGATGATGAAGGCATGATGTTAATGTGCGAACTGGTGGACAAGGAGACTTAAACAAATGGGTAAATTGTCATGTTTGCGGAATTTTTTTGTCATCATACAGGAACATGTGTCAATGCTACAGACTAACACCAGGTGAAGACGTGTCGTCAAATGTCCATGACACAATGTGTGATGATGTAGTTACGCGAGTAGAGGATGAAGATGCGGCATCAGAAGACCACGACATGAGGCGGATTGGTATAATCGCGTCTGAAAATCATGGCATGCGGTGAGCTGAGTCGCTCGAGAAAGATGAGCGCAATACGAATGCAACGCGTGGCAGTCAGGCAAGGAGTGCTGACGTGGCGCATCACACCATCCAGTCTAGCCACCCGGCGCTCTTGGATTGCATGCAGCTGAGGTGTGTCACGAGCTCCTAGCAGCCAGGGTCCCTCGTTAACAGGAAAGCTGCCAAATCCATTGATTAGATAGGAGAATTACATACGGAAGTCCCAAGTAGGACGCACCCAGCAGACCCTAGCGCAAGAGAGAAACAACAAAAGGAGAAAGAAGAGAACAAAATTATATGTTACAAAGCCTGTTCAGCCGGGATCAAAAGTAGCAGCAGCTCTAGCTAGGTTCCACATGGTGATTTCATATCTCAAAATCGCTTCAAGCCATTGGAATTTATTTCAGCAAGCTGGAAGACCCGTCTATTGCGTTCGCTCAATATTTCCCAAGAAATTAGCAAGAGAGGAGAGATGACTCCTTTTCTCTTGTCACTTTGTGAGTAGCAGCACCGGACCAGCATGCGCGCAGCCAGTCATTGAGGAAATTCAGATCATCTCATTGATCTTCTCGAAGCGAAGGACAGCCTGTCTTCTCGGCCCAAATTCCTATGCTTTATTGCATAAGAATGTGTAAGGATGTTTCGAGGCTTCGGCGACAGACAGGACAAAAATAATCGTTTGTCTAGCCGTGACGCGTTATTGCATCAGCCGTGAGGATTCCACCAAGAGCAGCCGTCCACAAAAAGAGGCGACATTTTCCAGAAGCCCGGCCGCTCCAAATGGCGTCTCAGCCGCCCCATAGAATTGTAAGCGATATACCGAGCGGGCGGTGCCGTTTCCGTCAGGCGATAATCTCCAATGAATAGCATCTGCCTGATCAGGGTTTAGCACAACATCGGCGAATTTTTAGGCGAGTTGGATGAGCTCTGGCAGCATGTCCTGGGATAGCCCTGTAGCGAGATCAAGCAACCAGTGCTCATTGTTTAGTGCCTCCTGAACCGATATGTTATTCGAGACCTTTTACAGTACATCATATGAATATGGGCTATTTATTTTTTTTGCTTGAATGGCCCAGATGAGGCAATGCAACAGCATATTTTTTGTAGTATATTTTGTGGCCAAGGACATTTCCGGTATACCAATGTTCATCGAATCCGCAAGGCTAGGCTGTCCTCCTCAGCGGATGGCCTGGCCATTTGGTGTGGCCAAGGACATTTCCGGTATACCAATGTTCATTCGGCGACGCGGGAGTCTTTTGTGAAAAATAATTGGTGACGCCAGATGCTCGCCATCGACAGCGGCTGTCCTAGCCGGCAGTCCTCCTCAACGGATGGCCTGGCCATTTGGTGTTGCCCTCAAACCTACGGGACGTGAAGCGGCTCGCCAAGGCAGACGAATGGCAACCCGTCGCTCCGGCCGCATGCCCCGTCGCCGAGGTGCCGCATGCCCCGTCGCCGAGGTGGTGTCCCTATGTGTTTGCAGCGACGGGGCATAGAGGAATGATAGATGAATTGAGATGAGATAGATGGAATTGTGATTAATTACATTATTTCCTTAATTTTTACCTAATAATAAAGCACGGACACACCCGTCACGACATTTTTGCAAAAAAAACCCTGCTATTTTCTGTATTCAACCCGCAGTCCTCACTTAAGTCACTGCCCGAACAGTTATTTTACATGTTTTCGAAAACACCACTGAGCTAATAGATAATTCATCCACGAATCATATTTAAATCAAACAAATGCTTTTCTAAATTATCCATATCTTTTAAACTGTAACTCCTATTTTAACATGTTATATATGAAATTTGATTAGAAAAATATTTAGAATAGGAATATGATGTTATTTTTATCCGTTAAATATTTTTAAATATTTTTTGAAAGATATTTAGGTTAAACAAATACATTTTTTAATTATTCGTACCTTTTAAACCGTAACTTCGATTTGAATATGTTATATATGAAATTTGATTAGAAAAATGTGTAGAATATGAATATGATGTTGTTTTTACATGTTAAATATTTTTAAAATATTATTTTATTTTCAAAGCAAACTTATAATCTATAGCACACAATCTGTTTTTCTTTCGTACCAACGGCGATCCGGATTGCAAATAAACACCCACTAAAACCATATAGGAAAAAGAAAACATCGTTAACTACACGTGCATACCTCTGAAAAATGTCCCAGAGGAAAATAACAGATTTCTCGTCCCAAGACTGAGAGAGAGAGAGAGAGAGAGAGAGAGAGAGAGAGGAAGGAGAGACGCCTTAGGATTAACAACATTCAAATATGTTTTGGTTTGTGTGAACACTGAAGCCACCGCCGACGAGGGTGAGAAATAGGATAAGAGGCAACACAAATATGATGCCTCGCTGAAATAAAAATGATGGACCTATTGTTTTTGTCTTGAGTGATGGTTGTTAAGTTAAGAGCGTGTGTTATTTTTTCTCCCGTTGTAACGCATGGACTCTTTTGCTAGCGTGTGATTAATTCCCTAACAATTAATTACTGAAATGTCCTACGACAACAAAAATCTGATATTAATACTGTCCATTGGATCAGTTATATACTACCCACTATTTTCGGTAATATGATATACCGTAAAAACTCTCTATTCCTGATGGAAGTCGCATATAGCGAAGGTTCAATTCCCTTGGGAACCAGCCCCTTAAGCCATTTGTGGTGCCAGAACTTAGCGGTTGCCCAGTCCCCAAGCGAGATATCCGTGGCTGCGTTGAAGAGTTCGCAGTCCACATCATCGCAGGGGAGGTTAGAGCATACCCATGGCCTATTGGGCTCTCTCCATGCGAGCGACTTCCATGCACGCCCAAAGTTGAGGAGGTCTAGGACACCTAGACCACCCAGGCATCTCGGCCGGCACAGTGTGGCCCGTTGTACCCTACAATGGCCGCCGTTGCAGGTTCCTTCACCTCGCCATAACCAAGCACGGCAACATTGTATAATTATTTTTAGCGCCCAGGCCGGCAGGTTTGTGAATAGTTTGCATATGGGAAAGTAGTGACTGAACCCAGCTCACTGCACCCACGCTACACCCACGCAAAAAAAACATACCAAAACATTTCAAAAAAATCTGAAACTTTGTGTAATGATCATCAATAAATGTTAGAGAGGCTTGCCAAGTTTGGTGGTCAAATGACATACAGTGAGAACTATACAAGAAACAAAATTACAAATTTTGGTCAAACAGTGCACATACATTTTGAGTAATTTAGTTTTTTTGTATAGAGCACCTCAGATGTCATTTGACCATCAAATTTTGCAAGACTCTAACATTTGTTGATGATCATTCCCATAAAATTTCAGATTTAAAAAAATGTTTTTGGTATGTTTTTTTTTGTGTGGGTGTAGTAGGGGTGCACCGAGTTGGGGTGCAGAAAAACCACTCTCCTTGCATAAAGCTAGAGAGAGCTTTTTTTTGAGCAAGAAGCTAGAGAGAGCTAGCATGACAGTTTTGAGCAGAGTTAGCCTTCCTCCTTTAGGGTGGAGTACCCAGCACGCCACCATGTGAAGGCCTAGTTGAAGGGCTAGAGAGCCCAGCAAGCAGCAGGCATGTGGCTCTAGGAAGCCAGGAAGGCGGCCCATATCCAGGAGGAGAGCGAAGCTCAACTTTGGCAAGTCCACGACCAAGTGTGTTGTATCCAACAGCCCAGGAGACGACACAGCAATCACCTACATGTTTCTCAAAGAAAAAAGTCGATTTTACTACCCTGAATAAAGTTGGCGATTCACATTACCCCCTCATCTATTTTTATGTTCCTTTCACCCCCTAAACAAACACATGCCGGACGAAAGACCCCCTGGGTGAATTGTCACCACTTGCTGCTGATGTGGCATTGGTCAATGGTGGTTTTGACCTGCGGGTGGGCCTCCCTTGTCATGTGCAACTGAGATTGACGGGTGGGGCCTAGAGGAGGCAAGCCCACCTGGCAGGTCTTATCTCCTTCATCTATCGCTCGCCCGCGGGACAAAGAGGAGCTCGGGCACTCGTCTCGGTGGCACATACCACCCCCGGCGGAGCTACGACCATCCGAGTGACCCCTATGATGCGACGCGTCCTCCCATCCGGTTCATGATGTCTAGGAACAACAGGAGCCACGGCGGGATCGGGCAGGGCGGTTGGCGGCGTCGGCAGATGATGGGCATGGCCGCATCAGCAGAGGCCAAGGGAGGGATGGGGAGATGGCTGGACGACAGAGACGGTGTGGCATCGGAGCATGCCAGTGCACTGGTTGTCATGTTCGACTGCAGCAGCAGGCGGCGGAGCATGGACACGCAGGGAGAGGTCCTCGGGGGCGTGTGGCTCCAAATGGACTAGCCTGTCAGCTTTAGGGGAGCGCCATGGTGACTGGGAACCAGAAGAGGAGAATCAGGTGTCACTGGAGGATGAGATCAAGGAGGCGGCGCTCGATGTCGGGGGCGGGAAAGAAGACATGGCAAGGGCAATTTACAGCGATTCAAACTAATTCCTTTGGCAAGAATGTGTATTAGATAAAGGTGAAGCTCTCAGACAAGGTTTCACATCGAGGAGGAGGCACTGGACGCGCGGGCAAATAACTACAGCGGGCACCAGAGCTTGGCCATGCAGGAAGAGGTCCTTGGGGACGCGCTGCTCTAGATGGAGGGGATGATTAGCTTCAGGGGAGCACGATGGTGCTCGGGAAGATGAGGAGGAGATTCGGGGGTCACCGGACGAAGAGATCGAGGTGGCAGTGGTTGATGCCTGAGGCAGGGAAGAAGACATGGGAGACGGTGATTTGCGGCGACCAGAAGAAATTCATTTTCCAGGAATGTATAGCTGAGCGAGGTGAACCTCTTGGACAAGATTTCAACATGAGGACGAGGCGCTAGCCGCGCAGACGAAGAACGGCAACACCATCAGCATGAACTGAGCGCCGGCTCCGTTCTTCACCTGACCACAGGGCCCCGTTGGTCAACAAACCATTTTGACAATGTCCACGTCAGCAAACCACCCAAGAAAATCCGCCCAAGATTATTTTTAAACGGTACTGGATAGATCAGGGGGTTAAGTGAACCAAAAAAGTTCAAGGGGTTATGCGAACAACCCATTTTCTGCAAGGGAGTAAAATGGACTTTTTTCTTTCTCAAAAAGAAAAAGAAAAATCAGTCACTGTAACACCCACGATGCGGCTATATCTCCCACGTATCGAGGCTAGACTTACAGGCATAACCGCATGGTGGTTTAGTCGCAAGTGGGCTAATCTTCACACAATCCCATGTACTGAATAAGAAAGGGATAAAGAGTTGGCTTACAATCGCCACTTCACACAAATGACAAATTAAACATACATCATCCAGAGTACAATCAACGTCCGACTACGGAACAAAAATAAAAGAAGACAACCCCACATGTTAGACCCCCGATCGTCCCAACTGGGCTCCACTACTGGTCACTCGGAAAAGACGTATAACAACGATCAAGATCTTCATCGAGCTCCCACTTGAGCTCGGTCGCGTCAGCTGCACTGGTATCGTCGGCACCTGCAACTATTTGGAAGTATCCGTGAGTCACGAAGACTCAGCAATCTCACACCCGCGAGATCAAGACTATTTAAGCTTATGGGTAGGATAAGGTAATGAGGTGGAGCTGCAACAAGCTCTAAGCAAAATATGATGGCTAACATACGCAAATAAGAGTGAGAAGAGAAGCAACGCAATGGTCGAGAAGTTAGAAATGATCAAGAAGTGATCATGAAACTACTTACGTTCAAGCATAACACAAGACCGTGTTCACTCCCCGAACTCCGCGAAAAGACACCATCACGGCTACACACGAGGTTGATTCATTTTAATTAAGTTAAGTGTCAAGTTCTCTACAACTGGATATTTATAAATTCCCATCTGCCACATAACCACGAGCATGGCTCTCGAAAGTTTATACCCTGCAGTGGTGTCCCAATTTAGCCCATCACAAGCTCTCATGGTCAACGAAGGATATTCCTTCTCTCGGGAAGACCCGATCAGTCTCGGAATCCCGGTAACAAGACATTTCGACAATGGTAAAACAAGACCAGCAAAGCTGATAACCCACAAGTATAGGGGATCACAACAGTTTTCGATATGTAAGAGTGTCGAACCCAACGAGGAGCTAAAGGCAGAACAAATATTCCCTCAAGTTCTATCAACCACCGATAGAACTCTACGCACGCTTGATGTTTGCTTTACCTAGAACAAGTATGAAACTAGAGGTACTTTGTAGGTGTTGTTGGATAGGTTTGCAATACAATAAAGATTACGTAAACAAAAAGCAGGGGCTGTTTGGGTAAAGACACAACTAAGTTAGTTTTAGTAAAGAGCTTTTTGTTACGAGAAAGTTATTTGTCCCTAGGCAATCGATAACTAGACCGGTAATCATTATTGCAATTTTATATGAGGGAGAGGCATAAGCTAACATACTTTCTCTACTTGGATCATATGCGCTTATGATTGGAACTCTAGCAAGCATTCGCAACTACTAAAGATCATTAAGGTAAATCCCAACCATAGCATTAAAGCATCAAGTCCTCTTTATCCCATACGCAACAACCCCCTTACTCGGGTTTGTGTTTCAGTCACTCATGCAACCCACTATAAGAGAATCATGAACGTATTGCAACACCCTACAGCGGGGATCCGTCACGCTTGTGCGACACGGAGAGCACCATAGGACAGCACCAATAATAAAACATGCAACTCAAACCAATCTTGATCATCAAATAGCCCATAGGACAAAACAGATCTACTCAAACATCATAGGATAGCCATACATCATTGGGAAATAATGTATAGCGTTGAGCACCATGTTTAAGTAGAGATTACAGCGGGTAAGAGAGAGGTTACACCGCTGCATAGAGGGGGGAAGAGTTGGTGATGATGGCGGTGAAGTTGTTGGTGAAGATTGCGGTGATGATGATGGCCACGGTAGCGTTCCGGCGCCACCGGAAGAGAAGGGGAGAGGGGGCCCCTTCGTCTTCTTCTTCCTTGACCTCCTCCCTAGATGGGAGAAGGGTTTCCCCTCTGGTCCTTGGCCTCCATGGTGTGGGAGGGACGAGATCGCCAATGAGATTGGATCTGTCTCTCTGTCTCTCTCTGTTTCTGCGTTCTCAGATTCTACCCTTTCATCGTTTCTTATATTTCCGGAGATCCGTAACTCCGAATGGGCTGAAGTTTTAACACGATCTCTATCCAGATATTAGCTTTCTTGCAGCGAAAGAAGGGCATCAACCGCCTTACGGGGTGGCCACGAGGGTCTGGGGCGCGCTCAGGGGGTGGGGCGTGCCCCCCTGCCTTGTGCCTCCCTCGGGCACCGTCTCGCGTGGATTTTTCTTCCCAAAAATCATATATATTCCAAAAAAACTCTGTCAATTTTTATCCCATTTGGACTTCATTTGAGATGGATATTCCGCGAAACAAAAAACATGCAATAAACAGGAACTGGCACTGGGCACTGGATCAATATGTTAGTCCCAAAAATAGTATAAAAAGTTGCCAAAAGTGTATGAAAGTTGTAGAATATTGGCATGGAACAATAAAAAATTATAGATACGACGGAGACATATCAGCATCCCCAAGCTTAATTCATGCCCGCCCTCGAGTAGGTAAATGATAAAAAAGATAATTTTTGATGTGGAATACAACCTAGCATAATCTTGATCACATATCTAATCATGGCATAAATATTAAGATACGAGTGATTCAAAGCAATAGTCTATCATTTGACATAAAAACAATAATACTTCAAGCCTACTAATAAAGCAATCATGTCTTTTCAAAATAACATGGCCAAAGACAGTTATCCCTACAAAATCATATAGTCTGGCTATGCTCCATCTTCACCATGCAAAATATTCACATCATGCACAACCCTGATGACAAGCCAAGCAATTGTTTCATACTTTTGATGTTCTCAAACCTTTTCAACTTTCACGCAATACATGAGCGTGAGCCATGGACATAGCACTATAGGTGGAATAAAATGGTGGTTGTGGAGAAGACAAAAAGGAGAAGATAGTCTCACATCAACTAGGCGTATCAACGGGCTATGGAGATGCCCATCAATAGATATCAATGTGAGTGAGTAGGGATTGCCATGCAACAGATGCACTACGAGCTATAAGTGTATGAAAGCTCAAACTGGAAACTAAGTGGGTGTGCATCCAACTTGCTTGCTCATGAATACCTCGGGCATTTTAGGAAGCCCATCATCGGAATATACAAGCCAAGTTCTATAATGAAAATTACCACTAGTATATGAAAGTGATAACTCAAGAGACTCTCTATATGAAGAACATGGTGCTACTCTGAAGCACAAGTGTGGTAAAAGGATAGTAACATTGTCCCTTCTCTCTTTTTCTTTCATTTTTTTGTTTATTTTGGGCCTTCTATTTTTTGTCCTTTCTCTTTTTTTTCGTCCGGAGTCTCATCCCGACTTGTGGGGGAATCATAGTCTCCATCATCCTTTCCTCACTGGGACAATGCTCTAATAATGATGATCATAACACTTTTATTTACTTACAACTCATTATTACAACTCGATGCTAGAACAAAGATATGAATCTATATGAATGCCTCCGGTGGTGTACCGTGATGTGCAATGATCTAGCATAGCAATGACATCAAAAACGGACAAGCCACGAAAACATAGCGCTAGCTATCTTACTATCATGCAAAGCAATATGACAATGAATGTTCAAGTCATGTATATGATGATGATGGAAGTTGCATGGCAATATATCTCGGAATGGCTATGGAAATGCCATGATAGGTAGGTATGGTGGTTGTTTTGAGGAAGGTATATGGTGGGTTTAAGGTACCAGCGAAAGTTGCGCGATACTAGAGAGGCTAGCAATGGTGTAAGGGTGAGAGTGCGTATAATCCATGGACTCAACATTAGTCTTTAAGAACTCACATACTTATTGCAAAAATCTATTAGTCATTGAAACAAAGTACTACGTGCATGCTCCTAGGGGGATAGATTGGTAGGAAAAGACCATCGCTTATACCCGACCGCCACTCATAAGGAAGACAATCAATAAATAAATCATGCTCCGACTTCATTACATAACAGTTCACCATACGTGCATGCTACGGGAATCACAAACCTCAACACAAGTATTTCTACTAATCCACAACTACCCACTAGCATGACTCTAATATCACCACCTTTATATCGCAAAACTACTGCAAGGAATCAAACATATCATATTCAGTGATCTACAAGTTTTATGTAGGATTTTATGACTAACCATGTGAATGACCAGTTCCTGTCATCTCTCTAAATAAATATAAGTGAAGCAAGAGAGTTTAAATCTTTCTACAAAATATATGCCCACGCTCTAACAAATATAAGTGAAGCAAAAGAACATTCTATAAATGGCGGTTTTCTATGTAAAGAGAAACATGCAATCCAAACTTCAAATGATATAAGTGAAGCACATGAAGCATTCTATAAAGCCATACTCAAAACATATAAGTGAAGTGCAATGAGCATTCTATAAATCAACCAAGTGCTATCTCATACCAGCATGGTGCATCAAAGAAAAGTGAAAACTAAATGCAAAAGACGCTCCAAGATTGCACATATCGCATGAACGAAACGAATTCGAAAACATCCCGATACTTGTTGAAGAAAGAGGGGATGCCTTCCGGGGCATCCCCAAGCTTAGACGCTTAAGTCTCCTTGAATATTTACTTGGGGTGCCTCGGGCATCCACAATCTTGAGCTCTTGCCTCTCCTCCTTCTTCTCACATCGAGACCTTCTCGATCAGCGAACACTTCATCCACACAAAACTTCAACAGAAAACTCGGTAAGATCCGTTAATATAATAAAGCAAATCACTACTCTAAGTAATGTTGCAAACCAATTCATATTTTGTTTTTGCATTATAGCTACTGTAATATAACTTTTCCATTGCTTAATCCACTGATATAAATTGAAAGTTTCATCAAAACAAGCAAACTATGCATCAAAAACAGAATCTGTCTAAAACAGAACAGTCTGTAATAATATGAACATTCACCATACATATGTTACTTGAAAAATTCTGCCAAAATTAGGAAAAATAAAAAAAAATTGTATATAAAGACAGTGAAAAAGAAACAGAACCATTTGACGTTCCAGTAGAAAATGTAAAATCGCGCACTACGGCCAAAGTTTCTATCCTGCACCGTACAAACCAACAAGCAAAGTAAACATCCTAAAGGCAAATCTTGGCACATTATTTTTACTTTTAAACCTTATAAAAGAACACAACATAAATAAATGACTCTCTAAAACTTCCGGGTTATCTCCCTGACAGCGCTTTCTTTAAAGCCATTAAGCTAGGCATATAGTTCTCGAGTAATGGATCCACTCGGATCCCAAGGTATATCAAAGCCAATTTTAATTAACAATGATTTATAATTTAATAGTGAGCACAAAGTAACATATATCATGCAACAACGAAGTCTAACTCTCTTCCTATGCATCGGCATGTCATAAAAGAACAATTCATGCACACATAGTAAAGGCCAATGCATAGTATAAACAGTTTCTTGCAATTTTATCGTATTGGAAACATAGAGAGGTGGATATATAGTTTCTATCTCATAATAATTGCAAGTAGGAGCAGCAAGCACATACATATTATATTCATCAAAATCATCATGTGTAATAGTAAAACGCAACCCATCAATATAATCCTTAATAAGTGCAAACTTCTCCGATATAGTGTAGTCGGGAGAATTCAAAAAGATAATAGGACTATCATGCGTGGGTACAATAGCAACAATTTCATGTTTAACATAAGGAACTATAGCAAGTTCATCTCCATAATCATAATTTATATTGGCATCTTGGCCACAAGCATCATCAAAAAGGGATATTTCAAGAGAATCAACGGGATCATAACAGTCATCATAGCAATCATCCTTCGGTAAGCACGAAGGGAAATTAAACAATGTATGAGTTGAAGAGTTACTCTCATTAGAAGGTGGGCACGGGTAGCTAATCCGCTCTTCCTTGTTTTATTCTTCGCTCTCCTCGTCATCTTTTTTATCCAATGAGCTCACAGTTTCATCAATTTCTTCTTCCATAGACTCCTGCAAAATATTAGTCTCTTCTTTGACAACGGAGGAGTCCTCAATATATGGTTTAACATAGGCATTAGAAGCATAATTATCATAACAATATTCAAGTATGGCAATATTTTCAGACTTGTAAAGAGTAGCATCATACTTTTCAATCAAAGAAGCAATTTCATAAGCACCCTTATAAGCAACAAATTCTTCAATTTGTTGAACATCATAGTAATTATAAACACCCTTAGCATAAGAAGATACGATTCCATTGCCACTAAACAAACATTGGTAGGGAAGATGTTTCTTAGGGTATCCAGAACAACAAGTATAATCATATATTTCGCATAAATTCCAAGCATAGCATTGCAAACGATGAATTTGATCCAGTAAACGTTTCCCTTTTTAAGATATGTGGTGTCGCACATAACAAGCATGCTCATCTAAAGATTTGCCCTCAACTAAGCTAGTTGGGGTTTCAGCACGAGCACATAGGGATCGAAGATGATCCAAGTAATAAGCTTCAGGAGTGTGATAGATTTTGAGTGGTTATTCAACCATTGGTTCAGTAGGTACAACTAAGTTTTTTGGTATTTTGCGTTTCCTACCCATAACTAAAGATAAAAAACAACTAAGAACACTAAATAAAAATTACTTGGTGATAAAGCAAACAAGCACACACGAGAATATTCACCCCACGCTATTGCTCCCCGGCAACGGCGCCAGAAAAAGGTCTTGATAACCCACAAGTATAGCGGATCGCAACAGTTTTCGATCAGTAAGAGTGTCGAACCCAACGAGGGGCTAAAGGAAGAACAAATATTCCCTCAAGTTCTATCGACCACCGATACAACTCTACACACGCTTGATGTTCGCTTTACCTAGAACAAGTATGAAACTAGAAGTACTTTGTAGGTGTTGTTGGATAGGTTTGCAAGATAATAAAGATTACGTAAATAAAAAGTAGGGGCTGTTTATGTAAAGACACAACTAAGTTAGTTTTAGTAAAGAGCTTTTTGTTACGAGAAATTTATTTGTCCCTAGGCAATCGATAACTAGAGCAGTAATCATTATTGCAATTTTATATGAGGGACAGGCATAAGCTAACATACTTTCTCTAATTGGATCATATGCACTTATGATTGGAACTCTAGAAAGCATCCGCAACTACTAAAGATCATTAAGGTAAAACAAAACCATAGCATTAAAGCATCAAGTCCTCTTTATCCCATACGCAACAACCCTCTTACTCGGGTTTGTGTTTCAGTCACTCACGCAACCCACTATAAGAGAATCATGAACGTATTGCAACATCCTACAGCGGGGATCCCTCATGCTTGCGCCACACGGAGAGCACCATAGGACAGCACCAATAATAAAACATGCAACTCAAACCAATCTTGATCATCAAATAGCCCATAGGACAAAACAGATCTACTCAAACATTATAGGATAGCCATACATTATTGGGAAATAATATATAGCGTTGAGCACCATGTTTAAGTAGAGATTACAGCGGGTAAGAGAGATGTTACACCGCTGCATAGAGGGGGGGAGAGTTGGTGATGATGGCGGTGAACTTGTTGGTGAAGATTGCGGTGATGATGATGGCCACGGCAGCGTTCCGGCGCCACCGGAAGAGAAGGGTGTCGGTGTCAAAACCAGCGAATCTCGGGTAGGGGGTCTCGAACTGTGCGTCTAAGGCTGATGGTAACAGGAGGCCGGGGACACAATGTTTACCCAGGTTCGGGCCCTCTCGATGGAGGTAATACCCTACTTCCTGCTTGATTGATCTTGATGATATGAGTATTACAAGAGTTGATCTACCACAAGATCGTAGAGGCTAAACCCTAGAAGCTAGTCTATGATTATGATTGTTGTTGTCCTACGGACTAAACCCTCCGGTTTATATAGACACCAGAGGGGGCTAGGGTTACACAGAGTCGGTTACAGAGAAGGAGATCTACATATCTGAATCGCCAAGCTTGCCTTCCACGCAAAGGAGAGTCCCACCCGGACACGGGACGAAGCCTTCAATCTTGTATCTTCATAGGCTGACAGTCCGGCCAAAGTATATAGTCCAGCTATCTGAGGACCCCCTAATCCAGGACTCCCTCAGTAGCCCCTGAACCAGGGTTCAATGACGATTAGTCCGGCGCGCAAATTGTCTTCAACATTGTAAGGCGGGTTCTTCTCCAAATCCCGAGTACCTGCCGTAACGAGCAGTGTCCGGCTTCCCATGAATGTTGCACTCCTCGGATTCTGTGATTTAAAATGGTTATCTTCCACGTGTCGAGAGAATGCGAGAAGTCGGGGCATTTTTACATTTGCCATCCTAACCATGTAGGTAAATCGTCTATTTAAAGAGTCGGGGATTTTCAGATCCAGATCACACCATCCTCCCACAGCGAGTATCCATCGGAGCGCGCCTGAAAAAGTCCATCCCATCATGGCCGGCCCTCGCCACTCCTCCTCTCGCTCCCGTAGCACTAAGCCAGGCAATTGGGAGAAGTGTTCCATCCCCCACAGCCAATTAGTAGAGTTGCAGACCCAGTGGTTTCTCCCTCCTGCGTATATGGTCCCCGTCCGAGCTAGACTAGCCACTTATAATGGCGGGGACCCATCCAGGGGGGCGGGTATGCCTTGTCCCTTACTTATTAAGGGGACTCGGATTTCCAATCCATCCGTTCCTTCGCGGGCTCCTGGAGTTCTATGGCGTCCAGCTGCATAACTTTACTCCCGCCTCCATATTACACATCGCTGGCTACGTCGCCTTTTGCGAGCTGTTTCTGGGCTGCGAAGCTCATTTCGAGCTATGGAAGAGGCTATTCTGCCTCGTACCCCGTACACAGGAGGGGTCGAAATATGGCGCATCGCCGGGACCGGATACCTGTTCGGTACTCCGAAGAAGACATCCGAAGACTGGCCTTCGGAGTGGTTTTATATGGAGGACGTCCCCCTTCCGGACCCTATTCGGATGGGCCTTCCTGAGTTTAATAATGCCCCTTTGAAGAAACGCTGCAACTGGCGCCCTCGGAGCCCCCAGGACAAAGATAATAGAGAGGTCCTTTACCTGATGGGCAGGATAAAAACGCTGGCCAAATCAGGACTGGCAATAATCGAGGTTATGTCAATACGTATAATGCGGGGGGTGCAGCCACTTCAGTACCGGGGGATACCCATGTGGCACTTCAATGGAGAAGACGATGCCACCCGCTGCGGCCATAAAAGTCCGGACTCCGCCGCTGCTCTAGCGAAAATACTGTCCAATTTATACAAAGGAGAGGAAGAGGAGTTCATCTGCATTAAGCCACGGGATGGATTCTCCATGTACAACCCCCCAAACTGGGTGAGCTGCTACCTTTTACTCCAGACCTTCCCGCATTCTTCATCATAAATATCTACCTTTGCTATTTCATAGCAGGAACTATGAAAAGCTGTGAGGGAGGTCCACAGCCCGTCTCCAGAGCCAGAGGACCCTGACTGGGCCGTCGACCCCGGACTCGAAGAAGATCCGGACATATTTGTGGAGCTCATCGACATGACGTTCTATCAGTTAAGCTGCGACGGTGCCTTGGTGGCCATCATAGCCGATTATCCGGGCCTACTCCCTGCATCACATGTAAGTAAAACCGGAGTCCCAACTTCTGAGAAGGATCCCTTTTTTGCACTTCACCCACCGCACACATATGGTGTCTTACAGGGAAGGCCCTCGGGACGCCATACCGAACCCGCGGTGACTCACCAACAAGGGGCACCGAAGACGGCTAGGCTTAAAAGGAAGGTGGTCAGGACTGAGACGCCGTCACAGAGGTATGAAAAAAACCTGCTCCGTGGTTGTTGTCTTTAAAATATAATAACGTCCATGGTTCCTGGCAGAAAAAATGCTCACCGGACCGGGTCCGGAGAGCCCACCGGCCACGCCTCCACCAGCTGGACTTAGGGGCAGATGCTAACATGGGGACAACACTAGATGTTCCTCCTATAGAGGATGCGGATAGGTTGTCCGCTACAAATTCCGAAGTGGAGAGTGGCATGAATCACAGGCGTCGCCGGGCCGTACTCCGTGACACTGGTTTCTCCGAAGAGGCGTTTGATGCCTTCAACTCAGGAGACGCGTCCATCCGAGCTGCTCAAAATGGCCTTGCCAGAGGCACAAACCGGTATGTAAAGGATATACGGGTAAGAAAATCTGATAATTATGTTGGGGAACGTAGTAATTTCAAAAAAATTCCTACGCACACGCAAGTTCATGGTGATGCATAGCAACGAGAGGGGATAGTGTGATCTACGAACCCTTGTAGATCGACAACGGAAGCGTTTGGTTGATGTAGTCATACGTCTCCACAGCCCGACCGATCAAGCACCGAAACTACGGCACCTCCGAGTTCTAGCACACGTTCAGCTCGATGACTATCCCCGGACTCCGATCCAGCAAAGTGTCGGGGAAGAGTTCCGTCAGCACGCGACGTGGTGACGATCTTGATGCACTACTGTCGCAGGGCTTCGCCTAAGCACCGCTACAATATTATCGAGGACTATGGTGGCAGGGGGCGCCGCACACGGCTAAGAATATGATCATGTGGATCAACTTGTGTTCCTCTGGGGTGCCCCTGCCTCCGTATATAAAGGCTCAAAGGGGGGGGGGGGGCGGCCGGCCTAGGAGAGGCGCGCCAGGAGGAGTCCTACTCCCTCCGGGTGTAGGATTCCCCCCCCCCCCAATCCTAGTTGGAATAGGATTCACGGAGGGGGGAAAGAGGAAGGGGGCCGGCCCCCTCTCCTTGTCCTATTCGGACCAAGGGAGGGGAGGGGCGCGCGGCCCATCTCCGGCTGCCTCTTCTCTTTTCCACTAAAGCCCACTAAGGCCCATATACCTCCCGGGGGGTTCCGGTAACCTCCCGGTACTCCGGTAAAATCCCGATTTCTCTCGGAACACTTCCGATATCCAAACATAGGCTTCCAATATATCAATCTTTATGTCTCGACCATTTCGAGACTCCTCGTCATGTCCGTGATCACATCCGGGACTCCGAACAACCTTCGGTACATCAAAACGTATAAACTCATAATATAACTGTCATCGAAACCTTAAGCGTGCGGACCATACGGGTTCGAGAACAATGTACACATGACCGAGACACGTCTCCGGTCAATAACCAATAGCGGGACCTGGATGCCCATATTGGCTCCTACATATTCTACGAAGATCTTTATCGGTCAGACCGCATAACAACATACGTTGTTCCCTTTGTCATCGGTATGTTACTTGCCCGAGATTCGATCGTCGGTATCCAATACCTAGTTCAATCTCGTTACCGGCAAGTCTCTTTACTCGTTCCGTAATACATCATCTCGCAACTAACTCATTAGCTGCAATGCTTGCAAGGCTTAAGTGATGTGCATTACCGAGAGGGCCCAGAGATACCTCTCCGATGATCGGAGTGACAAATCCTAATCTCGAAATACGTCAACCCAACATGTACCTTTGGAGACACCTGTAGAGCACCTTTATGATCACCCAGTTACGTTGTGAAGTTTGGTAGCACACAAAGTGTTCCTCCGGCACACGGGAGTTACATAATCTCATAGTCATAGGAACATGTATAAGTCATGAAGAAAGCAATAGCAACATACTAAACGATCGGGTGCTAAGCTAATGGAATGGGTCATGTCAATCAGATCATTCAACTAATGATGTGATCCCGTTAATCAAATGACAACTCTTTGTCCATGGTTAGGAAACATAACCATCTTTGATTAACGAGCTAGTCAAGTAGAGGCATACTAGTGACACTTTGTTTGTCTATATATTAACACATGTATTATGTTTCCGGTTAATACAATTCTAGCATGAATAATAAACCTTTATCATGATATAAGGAAATAAATAATAACTTTATTATTGCCTCTAGGGCATGTTTCCTTCAGTCTCCCACTTGCACTAGAGTCAATAATCTAGATTACACAGTAATGATTCTAACACCCATGGAGCTTTGGTGTTGATCATGTTTTGCTCGTGGAAGAGGCTTAGTCAACGGGTCTGCTACATTCAGCTCCGTATGTATCTTGCAAATCTCTATGTCTCCCACCTGGACTAGATCCCGGATGGAATTGAAGTGTCTCTTGATGTGTTTGGTTCTCTTGTGAAATCTGGATTCCTTTGCCAAGGCAATTGCACCAGTATTGTCACAAAAGATTTTCATTGGACCCGATGCACTAGGTATGACACCTAGATCGGATATGAACTCCTTCATCCAGACTCCTTCGTTTGCTGCTTCCGAAGCAGCTATGTACTCCGCTTCACATGTAGATCCCGCCACGATGCTTTGTTTAGAACTGCACCAACTGACAGCTCCACCGTTTAATGTAAACACGTATCCGGTTTGCGATTTAGAATCGTCCGGATCAGTGTCAAAGCTTGCATCAACGTAACCGTTTACGATGAGCTCTTTGTCACCTCCATATACGAGAAACATATCCTTAGTATTTTTCAGGTATTTCAGGATGTTCTTGACCGCTGTCCAGTGATCCACTCCTAGATTACTTTGGTACCTCCCTGCTAAACTTATAGCAAGGCACACATCGGGTCTGGTACACAGCATTGCATACATGATAGAGCCTATGGCTGAAGCATAGGGAACATCTTTCATTTTCTCTCTATCTTCTGCAGTGGTCGGGCATTGAGTCTGACTCAACTTCACACCTTGTAATACAGGCAAGAACCCTTTCTTTGCTTGATCCATTTTGAACTTCTTCAAAATCTTGTCAAGGTATGTGCTTTGTGAAAGTCCAATTAAGCGTCTTGATCTATCTCTATAGATCTTTATGCCTAATATGTAAGCAGCTTCACCGAGGTCTTTCATTGAAAAAATCTTATTCAAGTATCCCTTTATGCTATCCAGAAATTCTATATCATTTCCAATCAGTAATATGTCATCCACATATAATATCAGAAATGCTACAGAGCTCCCACTCACTTTCTTGTAAATACAGGCTTCTCCGAAAGTCTGTATAAAACCAAATGCTTTGATCACACTATCAAAGCGTTTATTCCAACTCTGAGAGGCTTGCACCAGTCCATAAATGGATCGCTGGAGCTTGCACACTTTGTTAGCTCCCTTTGGATCGACAAAACCTTCCGGTTGCATCATATACAACTCTTCTTCCAGAAATCCATTCAGGAATGCAGTTTTGACATCCATCTGCCAAATTTCATAATCATAAAATGCGGCAATTGCTAACATGATTCGGACAGACTTAAGCATCGCTACGGGTTAGAAGGTCTCATCGTAGTCAACCCCTTGAACTTGTCGAAAACCTTTTGCGACAAGTCGAGCTTTGTAGACAGTAATATTACCGTCAACGTCAGTCTTCTTCTTGAAGATCCACTTATTCTCAATTGCTTGCCGATCATCAGGCAAGTCAACCAAAGTCCATACTTTGTTCTCATACATGGATCCCATCTCAGATTTCATGGCTTCAAGCCATTTTGCGGAATCTGGGCTCACCATCGCTTCTTCATAGTTCGTAGGTTCATCATGATCTAGTAGCATGATTTCCAGAACAGGATTACCGTACCACTCTGGCGCGGATCTTACTCTGGTTGATCTACGAGGTTCACTAGTATCTTGTTCTGAAGTTTCATGATCATTATCATTAGCTTCCTCACTAATTGGTGTAGGTGTCACAGAAACAGGTTTCTGTGATGTACTACTTTCCAATAATGGAGCAGGTACAGTTACCTCGTCAAGTTCTACTTTCCTCGCACTCACTTCTTTCGAGAGAAACTCCTTCTCTAGAAAGGATCCATTCTTAGCAACGAATATCTTGCCTTCGGATCTGTGATAGAAGGTGTACCCAACAGTCTCCTTTGGGTATCCTATGAAGACACATTTCTCCGATTTGGGTTCGAGCTTATCAGGTTGAAGCTTTTTCACATAAGCATCGCAGCCCCAAACTTTAAGAAACGACAACTTTGGTTTCTTGCCAAACCATAGTTCATAAGGCGTCGTTTCAACGGATTTTGATGGTGCCCTATTTAACGTGAATGCGGCCGTCTCTAAAGCATAACCCCAAAACGATAGTGGTAAATCAGTAAGAGACATCATAGATCGCACCATATCTAGTAAAGTACGATTACGATGTTCGGACACACCATTACGCTGTGGTGTTCCGGGTGGCGTGAGTTGCGAAACTATTCCGCATTGTTTCAAATGTATACCAAACTCGTAACTCAAATATTCTCCTCCACGATCAGATCGTAGAAACTTTATTTTCTTGTTACGATGATTTTCAACTTCACTCTAAAATTCTTTGAACTTTTCAAATGTTTCAGACTTATGTTTCATTAAGTAGATATACCCATATCTACTTAAGTCATCTGTGAAGGTGAGAAAATAACGATATCCGCCACGAGCCTCAATATTCATCGGACCACATACATCTGTATGTATGATTTCCAACAAATCTGTTGCTCTCTCCATAGTATCGGAGAACAGTGTTTTAGTCATCTTGCCCATGAGGCACGGTTCGCAAGTACCAAGTGATTCATAATCAAGTGGTTCCAAAAGTCCATCAGTATGGAGTTTCTTCATGCGCTTTACACCGATATGACCTAAACGGCAGTGCCACAAATAAGTTGCACTATCATTATCAACTCTGCATCTTTTGGCTTCAACATTATGAATATGTGTGTTACTACTATCAAGATTCATCAAAAATAGACCACTCTTCAAAGGTGCATGACCATAAAAGATATTACTCATATAAATAGAACAACCATTATTCTCTGATTTAAATGAATAACCGTCTCGCATTAAACAAGATCCAGATATAATGTTCATGCTCAACGCTGGCACCAAATAACAATTATTTAGGTCTAATATTAATCCCGAAGGTAGATGTAGAGGTAGCGTGCCGACCGCGGTCACATCGACTTTGGAACCGTTTCCCACACGCATCGTCACCTCGTCCTTTGCCAGTGTTCGCTTAATCTGTAGTCCCTGTTTCGAGTTGCAAATATTAGCAACAGAACCAGTATCAAATACCCAGGTGCTACTGCGAGCTCTAGTAAGGTACACATCAATAACATGTATATCACATATACCTTTGTTCACCTTGCCATCCTTCTTATCCGCCAAATACTTGGGGTAGTTCCGCTTCCAGTGACCAGTCTGCTTGCAGTAGAAGCACTCAGTTTCAGGCTTAGGTCCAGACTTGGGTTTCTTCTCTTGAGCAGCAACTTGCTTGCTGTTCTTCTTGAAGTTCCCCTTCTTCTTCCCTTTGCCCTTTTTCTTGAAACTAGTGGTCTTGTTGACCATCAACACTTGATGCTCCTTTTTGATTTCTACCTCCGCAGCTTTCAGCATTGCAAGAGCTCGGGAATAGTCTTATTCATCCCTTGCATATTATAGTTCATCACGAAGCTCTTGTAGCTTGGCGGCAGTGATTGGAGAATTCTGTCAATGACGCAATCATCTGGAAGATTAACTCCCATCTGAATCAAGTGATTATTATACCCAGACATTTTGAGTATATGCTCACTGACAGAACTATTCTCCTCCATCTTGCAGCTATAGAACTTATTGGAGACTTCATATCTCTCAATCCGGGCATTTGCTTGAAATATTAACTTCAACTCCTGGAACATCTCATATGCTCCATGACGTTCAAAACGTCGTTGAAGTCCCGATTCTAAGCTGTAAAGCATGGCACACTGAACTATCGAGTAGTCATCAGCTTTGCTCTGCCAGACGTTCATAACATCTGGTGTTGCTCCAGCAGCAGGCCTGGCACCCAGCGGTGCTTCCAGGACGTAATTATTCTGTGCAGCAATGAGGATAATCCTCAAGTTACGGACCCAGTCCGTGTAATTGCTACCATCATCTTTCAACTTTGCTTTCTCAAGGAGCGCATTAAAATTCAACGGAGCAACAGCACGGGCCATCTATCTACAATCAAACATACATAAGCAAGATACTATCAGGTACTAAGTTCATGATAAATTTAAGTTCAATTAATCATATTACTTAAGAACTCCCACTTAGATAGACATCCCTCTAATCTTCTAAGTGATCACGTGATCCAAATCAACTAAACCATAACCGATCATCACGTGAAATGGAGTAGTTTTCAATGGTGAACATCACTATGTTGATCATATCTTCTATATGACTCACGCTCGATCTTTCGATCTCAGTGTTCCGAGGCCATATCTGCATATGCTAGGCTCGTCAAGTTTAACCTGAGTATTCTGCATGTGCAAAACTGGCTTGCACCCGTTGTAGATGGACGTAGAGCTTATCACACCCGATCATCACGTGGTGTCTGGGCACGACGAACTTTGGCAACGGTGCATACTCAGGGAGAACACTTTTATCTTGATAATTTAGTGAGAGATCATCTTATAATGCTACCGTCAATCAAAGCAAGATAAGATGCATAGAAGATAAACATCACATGCAATCAATATAAGTGATATGATATGGCCATTATCATCTTGTGCTTGTGATCTCCATCTCCGAAGCACCATCATGATCACCATCGTCACCGGCGCGACACCTTGATCTCCATCGTAGCATCGTTGTCGTCTCGCCAATCTTATGCTTCCACGACTATGGCTACCGCTTAGTGATAAAGTAAAGCATTACAGCGCGATTGCATTGCATACAATAAAGCGACAACCATATGGCTCCTGCCAGTTGCCGACAACTCGGTTACAAAACATGATCATCTCATACAATAAAATTCAGCATCATGTCTTGACCATATCACATCACAACATGCCCTGCGAATACAAGTTAGACGTCCTCTACTTTGTTGTTGCAAGTTTTACATGGCTGCTACGGGCTTAAGCAAGAACCAATCTTACCTACGCATCAAAACCACAACGATAGTTTGTCAAGTTGGTGCTGTTTTAACCTTCGCAAGGACCGGGCGTAGCCACACTTGGTTCAACTAAAGTTGGAGAAACTGTCACCCGCAAGCCACCTATGTGCAAAGCACGTCGGGAGAACCGGTCTCGCGTAAGCGTACGCGTAATGTCAGTCCGGGCCGCTTCATCCAACAATACCGCCGAACCAAAGTATGACATGCTGGTAAGCAGTATGACTTATATCGCCCACAACTCACTTGTGTTCTACTCGTGCATATAACATCAACACATAAAACCTAGGCTCGGATGCCACTGTTGGGGAACGTAGTAATTTCAAAAAAATTCCTACGCACACGCAAGATCATGGTGATGCATAGCAAAGAGAGGGGAGAGTGTGATCTGCGTACCCTTGTAGATCGACAACGGAAGCGTTTGGTTGATGTAGTCGTACGTCTCCACGGCCCGACCGATCAAGCACCGAAACTACGGCACCTCCGAGTTCAAGCACACGTTCAGCTCGATGACGATCCCCGGACTCCGATCCAGCAAAGTGTCGGGGAAGAGTTTCGTCAGCACGACGGCGTGGTGACGATCTTGATGCACTACTGTCGCAGGGCTTCGCCTAAGCACACGTCTAAGAATATGATCACGTGGATCAACTTGTGTTCCTCTGGGGTGCCCCTGCCTCCGTATATAAAGGCTCAAAGGGGGGGTGCGGCCGGCCTAGGAGAGGCGCGCCAGGAGGAGTCCTACTCCCTCCGGGAGTAGGATCCCCCCCCCCAATCCTAGTTGGAATAGGATTCGTGGAGGGGGGGAAAGAGGAAGGGGGGCCGGCCCCCTCTCCTTGTCCTATTCGGACCAAGGGAGGGGAGGGGAGCGCGGCCCATCTCCGGCTGCCTCTTCTCTTTTCCACTAAGGCCCACTAAGGCCCATATACCTCCCGGGGGGTTCCGGTAACCTCCCAGTACTCCGGTAAAATCCCGATTTCACTCGGAACACTTCCAATATCCAAACATAGGCTTACAATATATCAATCTTTATGTCTCGACCATTTTGAGACTCCTCGTCATGTCTGTGATCACATCCGGGACTCCGAACAACCTTCGGTACATCAAAACGTATAAACTCATAATATAACTGTCATCGAAACCTTAAGCGTGCGGACCCTACGGGTTCGAGAACAATGTAGACATGACCGAGACACGTCTCCGTTCAATAACCAATAGCGGGACCTGGATGCCCATATTGGCTCCTACATATTCTACGAAGATCTTTATCGGTCAGACCGCATAACAACATATGTTGTTCCCTTTGTCATCGGTATGTTACTTGCCCGAGATTCGATCGTCGGTATCCAATACCTAGTTCAATCTCATTACCGGCAAGTCTCTTTACTCGTTCGTAATACATCATCTCGCAACTAACTCATTAGCTGCAATGCTTGCAAGGCTTAAGTGATGTGCATTACCGAGAGGGCCCAGAGATACCTCTCCGACGATCGGAGTGACAAATCCTAATCTCGAAATACGTCAACCCAACATGTACCTTTGGAGACACCTGTAGAGCACCTTTATGATCACCCAGTTACGTTGTGACGTTTGGTAGCACACAAAGTGTTCCTCCGGCACACGGGAGTTACATAATCTCATAGTCATAGAACATGTATAAGTCATGAAGAAAGCAATAGCAACATACTAAACGATCGGGTGCTAAGCTAATGGCATGGGTCATGTCAATCAGATCAATCAACTAATGATGTGATCCCATTAATCAAATGACAACTCTTTGTCCATGGTTAGGAAACATAACCATCTTTGATTAACGAGCTAGTCAAGTAGAGGCATACTAGTGACACTTTGTTTGTCTATATATTCACACATGTATTATGTTTCCGGTTAATACAATTCTAGCATGAATAATAAACCTTTATCATGATATAAGGAAATAAATAATAACTTTATTATTGCCTCTAGGGGATGTTTCCTTAAAATTATGTATATCAGTAGCCCCTGAGACTTGAAACAGTTGGCACAACTGATTTAAGGATCATTATATGTGTAGGTTCTTACAGAGAAGAATACCCAGTTGTCTCAAGAGCTGGAGGAGTGGAAAGCCCAGCTACGGGCCGCAGTTGCCGGAATCGAGGAGTCCAAGAAGGCCCCATCTGGTAATACTTGTCCTCATCGAAAAGAATGAGATGACATGTACCAGTTAGTATTCGTCATGCATGCAAATCTAACAATATATTCTGTAGATGATCCCGGAGTGAATCCGAAGATCTTGCGAGGGGATGAGCAACGTGCTACACGACAGCTAGAGGCTGGCGACCGCGTGCTTACGCGGGTTAGGCGGGAGAAAAACGATCTCCAAGATGCCAATACCCGGCTGGGCGTTGAACTGAAAGATGTTCGGGCCCAGCTAGCTGACTCCGTAAAGGAGAATAAGAGGCTTCGATGCGGCATTTTTAGTAAGTGCTTGAACGAACTTTTATAGAATTCGGCGAAGAAACCGGCTAACAGAGTTATATCTGTAGGTATACTGACGGGTCGTCCCGAAGAGGAGATGCCCGGATCTGCGGGCGATCTTCCGCCGGAGCTCTCACAACTGCACGAACAAGTTCGGCAGGTGATGCAGGGCATTGCCTAGGCCTTGTGGCCATCAGCCTCCCTGCCAGGAGGCATGGGGGAAGTCGGAGAGATGCTCAAGGGAGTGTGGCGACCCTTCCGATTATGGTAGATTTCTACTTGCCGACAAGGTGCAAGGGAAGCCCGGGCCATGGTGAAGACGCGATATACCAAGGCTGACCCGAACCACATGGCCGAGGTCGGACCTGTAGGGTCTGATGGGAAAGAGATCCACGTTAGTCTGGTATATGACCAGGTAAAATTAGCCGCAAAGTATTCCCAACAGGATTGTAGGCTAGACAACCTGTTGGATGGTATAGAAGAAGAATTTAGCCAGTCTAGGTGACTGTGTACTTCAAGTGACATATTTTGTCCCTAGCCGGATTGTAAATCATTTGTCATGGCGGACCTTTTCGCTTCGACCTTCGGACCCGACAGTCCGGAGTGTATCCGAATACCCGCTTAGTTATGTAAAAACCGGGGTACGCGTGGAAACCAGGCATAGGGGTCATAAGTGCTTGAACAGACAAGTACCCAACTAGCTATGTTATATTACATGGATAGTAAGAAACATCTTCCAGGGAGAATAGTTTCGTTAAGGGTTCCTTTCCCTGGGTACGCATGCATTAATGTGCATGTCCGAACTACGAAAGGAGACGCGGGATATAAACATCTGGGGGCATGTATTGCAATAAGTAAAAGTCATCTTTTGTTCACCGACCGAATATTCCCTTAAGAACGCTAGCTTTCGGCTTCACCCAGTCTGAGGTACACATCCGACTGACCTGGCAGTAACAATCGCAGAGGTGCTCCCCTTATTCCCTAGCCGAATTAACGGGAACGTAGGGCATAAACACACGAGCCAGGCAACCCAGCTTGGCCAAACATTAAGTCATATCGATGCATATAATGGCAAAGAAAAGGTACATGTGGAAAAGTAACACATGTGCAGGGGGCATAGAGCCCGGAACATAATTATATTAAGCTTCTGTATAAGAAGCCCCCAGGTGTAATGAGCACTCATGGCGCGTCAAGATTGTGTAGAAAGAAAGAAAAATGGAAGAAATAAAGAAACAAAGACAGATAGCGGATATATATATATATAAAAAGGCGGAGGTAAGGAGACGAACACAGTCCGGCACTAGGCGTAGAACCTTTGGGGTCTGGCCGCGTTCCATGGGTTTGGCTCGAGTTGATTGTCCGATGCATCCCGCAGATGGTACGCTCCACCGGTTAGAACTTTGTCAATGACGAAGGGACCCTCCCATTTGGGCTTGAGCTTGTCCTTTTTCTTCTCTGGTAGGCGTAGAACGAGTTCGCCAATGTTATAAGTTTTGGCCCGTACTTCTCTGCTTTGATACCATGGAGCCTGTTGCTGATAGAATGCGGAGCGAGCTTTTGCAACGTCACGCTCCTCCTCCAGGGCGTCTAAATTGTCCTGCCAATCAAGCTCGGCTTCTTTATCTCCGTACATGCGCACTCGAGGTGAGTCCTGAATGATGTCGCAGGGCAGTACCGCCTCTGCGTGGTACACCATAAAAAACGGTATGTATCCGGTAGTGCGATTCGGCGTGGTCTGCAGCCCCCATAGTATGGAGTCGAGCTCCTCAACCCGGTGCGTACCTGATTCCTTCAAGGATCGCACTAATCTGGGTTTAATGCCGCTCATTCGACTTGACTGTTTTGTTTGGGGGTGATAGACGGAGGCATAATCGAGCTTAATGCCAATGTTGACGCACCAAGTTTTTACCTCGTCAGCTGTGAAGTTCGAGCCGTTATCGGTGATGATGCTGTGGGGGACACCATAACGGTGTACAACCCCTAATATGAAGTCTATCACTGGTCCGTACTCGGCCGTTTTAACTGGTTTGGCTTCTATCCATTTGGTGAATTTATCCACCATGACCAATAGGTACTTTTTCTTACGCCCTCCTCCTTTAAGGGGCCCGACCATATCAAGCCCCCAGACCGCAAAGGGCCAAGTAATGGGGATTGTTTTGAGAGCGGTAGGTGGCATGTGGCTTTGGTTTGCAAAAAGCTGGCAACCGACGCAATGTTGGACGAGGTCCTGTGCGTCTGCTCGGGCTTTCGGCCAGTAGAAACCTGTACGGAAGGCCTTGCTTACAAGGGCACGAGCTGCGGCGTGCTGGCCGCCGAGTCCAGCATGAATTTCTGCCAAAAGTTTCCGTCCTTCCTCTTCGAAGATGCAACTTTGAAGTAATCCGATAGCGCTTTTCTTATAAAGCTCTCCCTCGTGGACCTTGTAGGCTTTAGACCGCCGCACAATGCAACATGCCTCGTTTGGGTCCTCAGGGAGTTCTTGCCTATTTAGGTAAGCCAAGAAGGGTTCTGTCCACGGGGAGATGACAGCCATTATCACGTGGGCCGAAGGTGTTATTTCGGTGGTGGAGCCTCCGATTACGTTAGAGTGTTCAGGATCTGGTGTTGTGGACGAATCCGAACTGTTGTTGCCGGTCTCCCCTTCCGACACCATGGATGGCTTAAACAGCCTTTACAAGAAGATATTGGGTGGGACAGGGTCGCGCTTAGCGCCGATGCGGGCGAGGATATCCGCCACTTGATTGTTTTCTCGGACCACATGGTGGAATTCGAGCCCCTCGAACCGAGCTTAGATTTTGAGGACGGCATTGCGGTAAGCCGCCATTTTTGGGTCCTTGGTGTCAAAGTCTCCATTTATTTGAGATATTGCGAGGTTCGAATCCCCACGCACCTCTAGGCGTTGAATGCCCATGGAGACTGCCATCCGGAGACCATGCAAGAGGGCCTCATATTCTGCTGCATTATTGGAGTCTATGTATAATATTTGGAGTATGTATTGGACTGTATCTCCGGTGGGGGATGTCAGGACGACGCCTGCCCCCAGACCAGCCAGCATCTTAGAGTCGTCGAAGTGCATGATCCAATTGGAGTACGCGCCGTACTCTTTAGGGAGTTCGGGTTCTGTCGATTCAGCGACGAAATCAGCCAGTACTTGCGACTTAATGGATCGCCGTGGTTTGTATGTTATGTCGAACGGGAGGAGCTCAATAGCCCATTTAGCAATCCGGCCCATGGCATCACGGTTATTTATTATGTCTTTGAGGGGTATTTCAGAGGCCACCGTAATTGAACACTCTTGAAAGTAGTGTCGTAGTTTTCGGGATGCCATGAAGACCACGTATGCTATCTTTTGATAATGTGGGTACCGTCATTTGCATGGAGTGAGGACAGTGGATACGTAGTATACCGGCTTTTGAAGCGGGAACTTATGTCCGTCCGTCTCTCGTTCGACGACGAGCACTGCGCTTACAACCTGGTGTGTTGCCGCTATATATAACAGCATTGGTTCGCCGATATTTGGCGTGGCCAAGATTGGGTTCTGGCCAAGAGGGCTTTTATTTCTTCCAATCCGGTTGTGGCCGCATCCGTCCACTCGAAGTGTTCGGTGCGCCGAAGAAGGGGATAAAGAGGTAATGCCTTTTTTCCCAATCGGGAGATAAAGCAGCTTAAGGCGGCCACGCATCCGGTTAATTTCTGGATTTTCTTGAGGTTTGTTGGGATAGCCAACTATGATAGAGCTTGGATTTTAGCCGGATTTGCTTCAATTCCTTTGTTGGTGGCGATGAAGCCCAAGAGCTTTCCGGTGGGCACGCCGAAAACACATTTTTCCGGATTGAGCTTGATGTCATATGTTCGGAGATTGTCGAACGTAAGCCTCAAGTCGTCTATTAAAGATTCGACATGTCTGGTTTTAATGACCACATCGTCTACGTATGCCTCAACTGTTTTGCCGATTTGTGTTTCCAACCATGTCTGAATCATGCGTTGATAGGTTGCACCGGCGTTTTTGAGCCCAAAAGGCATGGTGTTAAAACAGAAGGGGCCGTATGGAGTGATGAATGTCGTTGCGGCTTGATCGGACTCCGCCATCTTGATTTGATGGTATCCGGAGTATGCGTCGAGGAAACACAATGAGTCGTGTCCCGTGGTAGCGTCGATAATTTGATCGATTCGGGGGAGGGGGAAGGGATCCTTGGGGCAAGCCTTCTTAAGGTCCTTGAAATCGATGCATAGGCGCTAGGATTTATCCTTCTTTGGTACCATCACCAGGTTTGCTAGCTAGTCGGATGTTTTATTTCTCTAATGAATTCGGCCTCGAGTAACTTGGCTAGCTCTTCTCCCATGGTTTGCCGCTTGGGCTCTGAGAAACACCGAAGAGTCTGCTTGACCGGCTTGTATCCCTTTAGAATGTTTAGGCTATGCTCGGCCAGCCTGCGTGGGATTCCTGGCATGTCTGAAGGATGCGAGGCGAAGATGTCCCAATTCTCACGCAAGAACTCCCGCAGTGCGGCGTCTGTTGTGGGGTTCAGGTGTGCCCCGATGGATGCTAATTTTGTAGGGTCCGTTGGGTGGACCTGGAATTTGACTATTTCGTCCGCTGGTTTAAAAGAGGTGGACTTGCGTCTTTTGTTGAGTATCACGTCGTCCCTGTCCACTGTGGAGCGCAGCGCAGTTAGTTCTTCGGCTGCGAGGGCTTCAGATAACGCCTCGAGGGCCAGTGCAGCGGTTTTATTTTTGGTGCGGAGTGCTATGTCCGGATCACTAGCTAGAGTGATGATTCCATTGGGCCCGGGCATCTTGAGCTTCATGTACCTGTAATGGGGTTTAGATTGGAAGATCGTGAATGCCTCCCGCCCTAAAAGGGCGTGGTATCCGCTACTAAACGGGGCCACTTGGAATGTGATTTCTTCGGACCTATAATTCTCCGGCGTGCCAAATACCACATCTAGTGTGATTTTTCCCGCACATCATGCCTCCCGACTAGGGATGATTCCTCTGAAGGCCGTGCTGCTTTGCTCAATGCGGCTCTTGTCTATTTCCATTTTGCTAAGAGTCTCCTCGTAGATGAGGTTTAATCCGCTGCCACCATCCATGAGCACTTTAGTAAGATGGAAGCCGTCCACAATTGGACTAAGGACCAAAGCGGCTGGTGCTCTGGCTGTTCGGAATTGAGATTCGTCACTGGCATTGAAGGTTATAGCTGTATCGTTCCATGGATTTATTGTTGCAACATGGCAGACTTCAGCGAGGCTGCGGAGTGCTTTCTTGCGCCTATTATTTGAGGCGAAAGTCTCGAAGACTGTCAGTACTGTATTGGTATTTTCCACGGGATGGTGGTTTGTGGTATTGTTGATGAGAAGATCCTCGCCGCTCTTGGCCACCTGCCGGAGTATCCAACATGCTCTAAGGCTATGTTTTGGTATGGTATCCGGTGTACTATGAATTTTGCATGGTCCATTGAGCCATCCCTCCAATACGGCTCCACGCCCTGTAGTGGGCTTTGGTTTCTTTGTAATTGGATCGGGTGACTTATGAGAGTACACCCTTTTAGTTTGGACGGAGGGTTTAGTGAGAGCCAGAGGATCCCAGAATTTTATTTGGGTTTTCCAGGTGCTTTCCATCGCACAGTACTTCTGTACTATGGACGCCAAGTTGGCGAAGTGTGCTATGTCACGGCGACTTATGGCGTTGAGGATTCCCTTGTCCGTGCAATTTTTGCAAAAGAATGAAATTGAGTCTTCCTCGCGACAGTCCTTGACCTTGCTCATTGCAAGGAGAAATCTGGCCCAATAGTGATGTACTGTGTCTTGGGGATCTTGTCTAATGTGGGAAAGATCACTTATGTGAGGGTGGGTGGGTAGATTTAGGTCCAAACCCTGACCCGATCTGAGACCCAGGGGCAGAGGAGTTTCCGAGCTTGGCAGTTCGGGCTCCTGGACATTGCCCAATAGTTCTAGCCCGCTGTCCGATTCTAGGTTCGAAGCTTGGGCCATGTCCTCCCATAGACGGATATCCGGCTCAGAGAGCTCGAGAATCCAGACATAGTTCGTCCTCAAAATAGAGGAAGAATCGCTGCATTGCTCCTCCACCACCGCTATCTGGTGGGTGACCAGCGGAGAGTTAATCTCCCTTTGGTCGGGTTTAAGCCCGATCCGATCATAGTCCATAGCGACTCCCAAGGCGGCGATGCGATCCAAGAGCTCATTCAAGGAAGAGAGCTCCATTGGATCCATCTGCCCGGTGAATGCCGAGCCGACGTGCAGGCTGTTTTTGATAGCCCGAGAAGTCATCATTGGCACGACGGCCGAACGGGTGGTCATGACGAAGCCGCCTAGTCGAAGAGTTTGGCCTACAACCAGGGCTCCCCCAGAGGTAATGTTGTCCTTGAGAACAAGACGAGCCATCAAGTCTTATCATGACGGCACAGTGGAACTCTCAATGAAAGCACCAATGTCGGTGTCAAAACCGGCGGATCTCGGGTAGGGGGTCCCGGACTGTGCGTCTAAGGCTGATGGTAACAGGAGGCGGGGGACACAATGTTTACCCAGGTTCGGGCCCTCTCGATGGAGGTAATACCCTACTTCCTGCTTGATTGATCTTGATGATATGAGTATTACAAGAGTTGATCTACCACGAGATCATAGAGGCTAAACCCTAGAAGCTAGCCTATGATTATGATTGTTGTTGTCCTACGGACTAAACCCTCCGGTTTATATAGACACCAGAGGAGGATAGGGTTACACAGAGTCGGTTACAGAGAAGGAGATCTACATATCCAAATCGCCAAGCTTGCCTTCCACGCAAAGGAGAGTCCCACCCGGACATGGGACGAAGCCTTCAATCTTGTATCTTCATAGTCCAACAGTCCGGCCAAAGTATATAGTCCGGCTATCTGAGGACCCCCTAATCCAGGACTCCCTCAATGGGGAGAGGGGGCCCCTTCGTCTTCTTCTTCCTTGACCTCCTCCCTAGATGGGAGAAGGGTTTCCCCTCTGGTCCTTGGCCTCCATGGCATGGGAGGGGCGAGAGCCCCTTCGAGATTGGATCTGTCTCTCTGTCTCTCTGTTTCCGCGTTCTCAGATTCTACCCTTTCAGCGTTTCTTATATTCCTGGAGATCCGTAACTCCAATTGGGCTGAAATTGTAACACGATCTCAATCCGGATAATAGCTTTCTTGCGGCGAAAGAAGGGCATCAACCGCCTTACGGGGTGGCCACGAGGGTCAGGGGCGCACCCAGGGGGTGGGGCGCGGCCCCCTGCCTCGTGCCTCCCTCGGGCACCGTCTCGCGTGGTTTTTTCTTCCCAAAAATCATATATATTCCAAAAAAATCTCCGCCAGTTTTTATCCCGTTTGGACTCCGTTTGAGATGGATATTCTGCGAAACAAAAAGCGTGCAACAAACAGGAATTGGCATTGGATCAATATATTAGTCCCAAAAATAGTATAAAAAGTTGCCAAAAGTATATGAAAGTTGTAGAATATTGGCATGGGACAATCAAACATTATAGATACGACAGAGACGTATCAAAAGCCGCCCAATGTGCCGACAAATCTCGATAGGGGTCGCACGTATCTCGTTCTCAAGGCACACCAGATGAACACTACATACGGCAACCGACGATACCCCAAATTGCCTAGGGGCGGCTCCGCAAGTGGCTCTGTTTTGGGCCAACACTCAGAGGAGCACTGGCCCGGGGGTTGACACTTGAGTCTGCAGAACCCAAGGAAAAAAGGCTTAGGAGGAAAATTTAAAACCAAGGTTGGGCCTTGCTGGATGAGTTTTATTCAAAGCGAACTATCAAGGGGTTCCCATAACACCCAACCGCGTAAGGAACACATAATCAAGGAACATAACACCGGTATGACGGAAACTAGGGAGGCAAGAGTGGAAAAAAACACCAGGCATAAGGCCGAGCCTTCCACCCTTTACCAAGTATATAGGTGCATTAATTAAATAAGAGATATTGTGATATCCCAACATATCCATGTTCCAACATGGAACAAACTTCAATTTCACCTGAAACTAGCAACACAATAAGAGGGGCTGAGCAAAAGCGGTAACATAGCCAAACAACGGTTTGCTAGGACGGTGGGTTAGATGCTTGACATGGCAATATGGGAGGCATGATATAACAAGTGGTAGGTAGCGCGACATAGAGATAAAGCGAACAATTAGCAAGCAAAGATAGAAGTGATTTTGAGGGTATGATCATCTTGCCTGAAATCCCGCAAGGAACAAGAACGAGTCCATAAAGAAGACAAATGGACGTAGTCGAACGGATCCTTAGAACTCCGGAACAAAACCGAAGCTAACGAGAGAAGCAACCCGGAAAGAAGCAAGCAATATGGTAAACACACAAGAATAAACATGGCATGATGCACAAATAAGTATGATGCATGTCCGGTTTAAATATGCATGGCACGGCAGGACGCATAAACAATACTACAAACTAAGTGAAGCTCAATATGCAACGAGTTGCATATTGACGAAACACCACATTCATTTAGTTAGTTCTCTCCGGTTTTATGTACCCAACAATATTAAATGTTATTAGACATGGCAAGAGGTGAAGCATAAGTAAACTAAACATTTAGGCAAGTTTAAATGAGGCCAGAAATAACAACAACCATTCCAAAAAAATCCCCATGTGCATAAGCAATTTAATGCAACAACAATTTTAAACATTTTAAATGTTATTATCATGTTGCAGATGACATGTTCAAGTTATATGCAATTTTATGAAGATGTTGGCAAGTTATAAGATGTGGAGCATTTTGGTTACCACGGCGGAAAGAATGGGGTGCCACTGCAACGACAACAAAAATGACGCACGACAACATTTCGATGATCCGACAACTCATCGAGATGTCGGTGCAAAAGAAAGTGGATGTGCAAAACATGCAAGAGTGACGGGGAGTGATCCCGATAACCGGGTTCCCACGGGTCAACGGCAAAGCAAACGAGGAGGAACGTGCAAGCGACAGTTCGGGCACGGTGCAAACACGGGCATCTCATACAACACACATGCATTCGTTCTCGAAAGGTCGTCTCGGCGGTTATACCTTCGAAGCATGCGTTTTCAAAGCGGATCAGGTTTGATGCGGTGTAGGGGAAGTGGATGTTCTCGAGACGGTCGTGGTGGAAGTAGTGGTTCACGAGTCGAAGAGAACTAGTCATTCATGTCCATAAATGTTCGGGGTCACAACAAGGAACTTACGTCCACAGGGTCTTCCCGGGTCGACGGTAGTGGTACAGGGTGATCGAGGAACTTGACGAATCTGTGGTCTTCAAGGTTCGGCGGTACAGGTACTTACGTTTCGTTCAGTACTCGTTCGAGCATCCGTGTAGTCTTGCCGGTGGTGTACTTGGCGATATCCGAGGCGGCCTTGACGAAAACCGGAGGGGGGGGGGGGGGGGGGGGGGGGGGGGGGGGGGGGGGGGGGGGGGGGGGGGGGGGGGGGGGGGGTGGTGGTTGACGAAATCTTCGTTAGTCGTCCAACTTGGCGTTAACAGCAGGAGCACGCGGAGGTGCACCAGGACAGCGGAGACCACCGGCAGGGGACGGTGGCTGCCGGGGCTGTTGCAGGGACTCGGGCAGGAGGTGAAGAAGACGCAGCGACGCGATCTTCGGCGAGAAGGCGAAGCAGAGGAGGGCAGCGGCAGTGCGCTTGAGGCTGAATGGAGGGAGGAAGAGGCGCGGGCGCGAGGTGGCCCTCGGCTGCCATGGACGGAGGCGAGGTCGGGGCAGAGGAACGCGGCGCAGCTCGACGGCGGCAAGGCGGCGCCGGACTTGGGCTCCGGTGGGGCAAGGGAGGTGAGGAGGTTCGCCGGGGAGAGTGGCAGTGGCGTGCAACAGCAGGAGAGGCGCACGAGGTAGCAGGCCAGCAGGGGCGGCTGGAGGGTCAAGGAGCTCCTATCCATGGCGGGCAGAGGAGCTCCAGTAGGGCCGAGGCGGCGGCAGGGGAGGACCCCGGCGAAGCGCAGCCTGATCCGGCGGCGGCGACGGGCTCCGGAGGCCAGCTGGTGGTGTGGAGGCGACGTGGTCGACGGGGAGGCGCGGGGTCGCGTGGGCTTGAAGGGGAACGGGGGAGACATGGCGCTGAGGGGGAGCGAGACGAAGGGGGATGTGGGGATCGTGGGATGGGGTTCTGGCGGCGCGAGGGGAGACGAGGGAGAGGGAGAGAGTGGAGGGATCTCTAGGGTTACGGGGGCAAGACTGGGCCTTGGGCCACTGGAGGCTGGGCCTGGGAGGTCCAAGAGGTCGGACTGGCTGCTGGGCTCTCTCTCCCTTAAGTCTTAAAAAAACCTTTTCAGAAAACAGAAAATCGCAAAGAAAGAAAGGAGAGAAAAGAAAGGGTTAGAGGAAGGATTTGAGCACGCGAATTATTTTCCCAGAGTCGCAAAAATGTGTATGATTCCAGAAAAATGGAGTGGCAAGATTGCAAAAATTGAATTCAAATTCATTTGAATTTAATTCAAAGGATTTGAACAAAGTGTAGGATTTATAAGTGTCTAAAAATGTTGAGAATTTTGCTGGAGCTCCGGAAAGTGAAGAAAGAATTTATAGGAAAAGTTTGGGGACCAAACTTAAAGCAGAAAAAGGCATGTGATTACTTGCAAGTGTGTTTATGGGTGATTCCACAAAATAACGGGATATTTATTATAGCTCCTAAATATTTGGAGGATATGTTTTAAAGAGAATTTCACCATGTGAATTTCCCTCGATTTAAATGGATCCGAGATCCATGCAATCTATTTATTTGAGTTGCAAAAATTAATGATATGATACATGATGACATGATGCAATGCAAAATATGCAATGATGAATGCAACAAGAAAAACAAAACACACGACGAAACTCGAAATCCAAGGAAGGCATCTGGAGCGCCGGCCTCGGGATGTTACAACACTCCACCACTACAAGAGGATCTCGTCCCGAGATCTAGGATGGCACTGGAGGGAAACGGAAGAGGAAGAGAAGAGGTAAAACTAAGTTGCTTCTTGGACAAACGAGTGAAACCACGAACCTTGTGAGGTTGAACAAATTGAAAGAAAGAATACATCGAAGATGAACAAAGTTGAAAACACTCCGGTAGAAAAGAGGAACATGGAGCTTTACTAGAACCTTGTAGGTTGAAAGACATAAGAAAAGGGTTGCAATGGACAAGAAGTATATGCAAGCACTCCGGTTGAAACGAGATGTACAAGGAACGATAAAGATCAATTATGACAACACTTTGGTTAAAACAAGATAGAGAAGGAATGAGAATGATATAATTTGGATAGCACTCCGACTGTAATTGGAAGGAATTGAACATGAACTTGACAAGATGAGAGGATACTTGATGAAATCAACAACACACTGCCTTCGGAACTATTGAAAGAATGGCACAAGGGGTAAGAAAGATCTCAAACATCACTCCGTTTGAGAAGAGATGCAAGACTTGATGAGATGAAAAGAACTTGAGCAGATGACACAACCCTTAGATTAATTGGATAAGCACGAAATGAACATGATCCACACAATTCGAGATGATGAGTGAAAAGAGCAACATCACAAAGCCTCCGGGAAAAGAATAGAGGACCGATCATTGGAATAAGAATGGAGAAGAAAAAGCCAACTTCTGCCACAAATGAGCTTGGAAAGCACCCTTCCAAGAAGGTTATAACGGAGTTGTTGGAAAAACCCGTCAACGAAATGAATAAGCTTGTAGTGGGCTTATGGACAACTACTCAAAATTATGAGGTGAAATTATTCCACTAATAGAAACGATAGATTGGATTGACATGAACAAGGAAACGAGAAACTTATTTCACCAGGAGGATAAATGAAGAACTTGGGTCATTTACAAGCACCATAAGTAGCAACAATCCTTAGGGAAAGCTTTACGTGAAATATAACCCAAGATAACTCCAATGACGAGATTGATGGGTTTCAAAGGATCTCATGACCGAATTGAAAATGATGGGTTTAAAATATGTCATTCTGGACAACTTGTGAATCATGAAGCATGAAGGGAAACTATCAAGAATGACATAACACCACCTCAACAGATAAGATAGAAAGAGTTGCATTTCAGAATGCAAGATGAAGAATGCTTGAACTCCTCAAAACAAGACATGTGTTGAGCACCATGTTTATTTGAGAGTATAGCTTGGTGGATCATAACTTCGAGAGAAAACTTGAGGACAATTGAAGAATGAAAAAAAACCTTGACGAACCACCATGAAGAAAATTCTCGAAGAACTCCAGATAGATAAAAAGAAGGTCGCAAGGAAAAGAAGCTTGAAAAGAATAAGATGAATCCTTGCATTGATTAGATGGATCTTCACGATGATATAACCGAGAAAACTTGGAACTCTGGAAAGAAAGACGAACAAATGAAATCAAGAATTTTGATGAACCTTTGGAATAAGGAATTAATCACTTGGATGAAACAAGAATAAGGATTACATTATGCTTATCCTTCTTCAATTAAATTGATGACAAGCAATGGATTTGGCATACTACTCATTCTCATTGGAAATGATAAAGAAGAGATATAGCGTAATCTTGGGAAGGTCTTGATGGAACCGCCGATGGGATTTGGAAACAACGAATGAATTGATATGATAATGAAGGAAGAGAAATGTCGAACCATACCACCGTAAGAATTGAAAATGAAGGTAGCAAAGGAACAATTCACCGAGAAGAATTGGAAAATGAATGAAGATACTTGAGGGAATTTAGATCCATGAGAACGAAGAGATCACGAACTGATTAGAGAATACTTGAATGATGCACCGGTAAGATTTCGAGAACAATAGCTGAAAGCTGAGAATGAATAATTCTGAGATGATGGGCTCCGGAGAATCAAACTAAAAAGACTCCTGAATTGCTCTGGATGGGTGAAAAGAATTCTCACAATCGAAAAACAATTATGAGAGGATGGCATCAAGCTTGAAGTATACATCATCAAGAGAATGGACAAGATTAAGAGAAACTCTTCTTCGATCTTCAAAAACCGAGAATGACGATGAGAAACACTACCAAAATTGTTGAGATACTCCCGGAGAATGAAAAACAAATAGGTTGAACAAACAATGAAATGATTTCAAAGTGATCTTGGAGAAGTTATCTGACTGATGATGATTCATTCTTACGTCAAACTTTGAAAAGATTTTGAGATTAACTCCGGAAAAATTAGAAGAGTCAGGTGAGATCCTAGGAAAGGACCTATGGGTTAGGGCCCACTCGAAAAAAAACACCATTGAAATGATTTAAAAGAGAGATTGCACCAGTTGAATTAAATGGATTGAATGAGATAACAACCTCGAAATGGTTGAACGGATCTTGAATGAAAAGACGAGTCTTCTGAGATATCTTCAGCACTCCAGAACAAATGAATAGCGAGAAGTGGATGATTAAGAGGTGCACCGGCATGAGAAAACATTTGAAAGGAGGAAAAGGGATATGATCAACACCAAAAGCTTGAATTGAATCCACCGGAGAAGAAAACGAGTGAAGAGTGACGAACTTGAAGCTTCCTTAGTATCTTCCCGAGAATCACCGGATAAGAATATTGAAAGAAATGAATGAAGAGACTTCACATCAAAAAAAGATACTTGATTAAGAAATCTGAGTCCAAGAAGAAAAGGGGGGGAGGGGGGGAAAAACAAAGACAACTTGGGATGGATGAAACAAACACCGTTGAGAAAACTTAGAGTTGATCTTGCGGACTTTGAAGGGATCGGCTTAACTTCAAGAGAAGCAAGCTGGTTGAGAAGAAATTGAGATGGCAAACTTGATGATCGAAAGGATTTGCTTTCATATCGAAGTATGAGAACACCGCATCAGAAAGGTGCGGAATCAACACTTGACTTTGAAGCAACTCGAATACCACAATGAAAACAAAAACAAAGGATTTGGCTTGCAGAATAAGCCGGAAACAAACATATGATAGATCCCATATCGTATCATGTGTCTGTTGGAGAGATATTCTAGGAGCTACTTGAATTCCCACTTATAAACTCCCAAAACTTTCTGGTTATGCAATCAGGTGTTGGGGATACAGGGGAAGCATAATATCTCAGCCAAACTAACAATCCCTACATCCAGCTGTATCCATCCTTCAACACATAACCAAGAAACCTTTGGAAATCATGTACCTCAACCTTCGAAAAGCATCCATTATACGAGTTATGGCAATACCCCCAAACTCCCGCCCCAGTACTGGGTGGCGTCAAGGTTATCTCACCAACAACTGCATAAAAGAGATTTTCGATGTCGGCGAACTCAGGTATTCCACAACTGCAACGATAAAATTGTGACAACAACACCTCGGAGCTCAACTCCCCGGGACATTGCCACAACCCCTAAATGTCAGGAGGCACCAAGAACAATGTTCTCGTCACAAGAATGTCGGAACGATTCCAAAATACCCGCGTGATCCTATTTTTTTGTGAAATTTGAGGAGAGGAAAGTCAAAACTTCTACGTCAGGAGGCCTCACCAGAGCGACGAAAGGACTGAGGAGTAAAAAGAATCCTACTCTCCGATATATATAATCCTAAGACTCAAAACATTTTGTTCTAGACTCAACAACGTCAGCGATTCGATCAAGCAGGGGGCTCCTAAGTCGGGGATGGCTCTGATTACCAACTTGTAACACCCACGATGTGGCTATATCTCCCACGTGTCGAGGCACGACTTAGAGGCATAACCGCATGGTGGTTTAGTCGCAAGTGGCACTACAAGGATACCCCCTATAAAGCAACACATGTTCTACAATGTTTTAACTATATGGTGCAAAAATCATGATATATACGAATATAAACGATGCAACATATGCGTTGTAGACTTGCACCTCGTGAGACCCTATTGCGTGCAACAGATCTTATATGTTGCCATTTATTGTTGCAAATTATATGTGTTATAAAACTACAAATATACATAATTAAAAATAGAAATTAATTCAGAGAAAAAAAGGACATGCCGGTACACATGGTTAATAATGTGGCGCGAAAATCTGTGCTGACCGTCCTAGACAAACCAAATCGCGCGAACAAACAAATCTTCCTCTTCTATTCTCCGATCCAGATTTGATATTGCCCTTCATATCCGAATTGATCTAGGTCTCTCCCTCCGACTACGACACAAATCAATCATCCAATCTCCTCTCGTTAGGCTTGAAGGCGGACGGAAAGGGGAGCGGCAAAAAGGCGGTGACGGACTGGCGAGCGGCGGGAAGGCGGCGATGGACAGGGGAACGGCGGCTTTGCGGACATCACAGAAAGGAGAAGCAGCAAGGACGCGCTAGGAGGGCTGGAAGTCGTCTGCTGGCGTCCACTGCTCCTCCGGCCACCACTCCGACCTGCCCGCCGTTGGTGCGCTGCTCCTCCGGCCGGCCATCTTCTCCCTCGTCGTGCAGGACGGCAAGACTGACCACCGAGGTAACCCTCCCTCCTTCCCTTCTCCTCTCATCTAGTCAACTTATTTGTGCGCACCTGGAGACATGGCCGTGGGATGTAGGGGGATTTGGTAGATGACGAAGGGGATGAATTTCAGAGCTGTACAGTACCACCTGGGCTATGTTCAGTTGTTTGGACTACCCTCGTTGTTCAGACCAATTTCAAAAGTCCATGAAGGGACTACCAACATAAGTTATATAATTGTTTGGACTACTCCGTCAGCTCCCGTGACTGCCAGAATAAGTGCCATAATATTTTTGAAGCTAACCTGACTACCCTGGCTGTGTTGTTTTGTTCTGTAGTTGCTTTTTGTGTGTAGATTACTACTGGAGGTAGTATTGTAACTAAATGTGTTACCATCTGAGTATTTCACACTGATGTTATTTGGGTACTTCTGACTAGATTATAGATTTTTTAGAAACATCTCTATTGCTCTGCTCTTTGTAGGACTTCAACTTTGACGTAAGTGAATTATAGCTGTAGCTATGTAACTAAATCTGTTATTTTAGAACACCATTGGCGTTAATTGGGTACTGTCTTCTCGAAAGTGCAGTCGACTTCAGATTTTGGTTGTATTGATTTTCTGAACAATTGGAGAAATGACTCATATGATTTTTTGAGGAAAATGTCTAGTCAGATGCCAATGATATGGTTTGTGTATAGTTTCCGTTGATATTTTTTCTCCACATTTTAAGCTTGTTGTTCCAGTTCACAACTGCAGTCTGCTAGGCAATGGTTTGACTGCTTCTAAACTCGTGTTTGTTTCCTAATCAGATACTACAAACGATGAATGTGCCACTTTTTTTTTCTAGTTGCACTTTGAGTACAGATTACAGAAGAACGTGTCCACTCTGTTTGTTTCTAATCTCTTATCTTTTTAGGGATTTTCTAGCCTATATTGATCTGCTCTCTCCAGAACTTCAAGCCTAGATGTTCCAACTCCCAACCGCAGTCTGTTAGCCTAGTACTGAAAATGGACATTGGCTGACGATTTATCCGCGCTTTATTGATGTCAGAAAATTAATGCCTTTTCATTGACAGTAGTGACTTATGCCTGATGGATTAACAAGTGTTACTCTGAATTGGCTAACATAGGCATCGGCTACATGATCTTGTCAGTTTGTTAGCTGCCTTTCGAGATGGAATTGCTGCTGTAACTACATCTGTTATGTGCTTGCATCATTGATGTTATTTCGACACTGCTGTAAAAGGATTCAGATTGTACTATATGGTCTTTGGGACTAACTGGAACTTTTGCAGCTGCTGCTGGTGTTGTATCATGGTGAAAATTCAATTGGTCAACAATTGAATTGGACTATTTGAACTTGCTAGCTGCTCTCGTACAAGAGGTGAATGCTAGTTATACTATTTGTTGCTTGTGGTGTATCATGTGTTCACCGATTTTACGTACCCGTACTATGCGCTCACAAATTTACTGTCATTCTGTGTTGTTGGATGTCAAGTTCACATTGTTAGGAAATAGTGTACAATCTGGTTGCCTTTTCTTTGAACCAAAGATATATTAAGATGACTTCACTAGTTTTGTAGCCTAAATAACTTGCAATCATGTTTGCCTATAACATGTAGTTTATGAACTGGAAACAACTATACATTTCTTATATATTGTTGAAAAATGATATAATTTTGAATTTATGTTGTACAACGATAGGAACTTAAATCGCAAATCAGATATTTAAGCTAAGCTTTTGCAATTACGTAAGCGTTACAACTGCAGTAATATTTGTTATTTTTATGCAGTGTGCAATGGATTTAGAATCCACCAAATTACTATTGAGATTTCCAAGGGAAAGTACACAATACTCAGCTGGTGTAGATGAATTTCTGGAGTTTGCATATAAAGATATACCAGCAGAAGCAACGATCCGATGTCCATGTGAAGATTGTGTTCACACTTCAGTACTATCAAGGGACGATGTCCGTGGCCATTTGATGTGGTATGGAATGCTTCAGAGCTATGACAAATGGGTTTTTCATGGTGAGTCTTCATCCGATCACAATGATGATCAACAACCACAACCTGAAACTGAAGGAAATGCTAATATGCAAGAAATGATTATGGATTCAATTAGGAAAATATATGATGGTGATGTGCCTATGAGTGATAGTACAAAATTTTCAAATCCACTTCCAGATGAAGCGACTAAAGAAGCAGAAGCATTGTACAAATTAATTCAAGATTCAGAGAAGCCTTTGTGGCCAGGATGTGAATTGTCTCACCTTTCCTTACTTGCGCTTCTGTTCAATACAAAATCCATGAACAAATGGTCTGATAAGTCATTTGGAGATCTACTTAATATTCTGCACATGGCTATTCCAAATGGAAAAGATCTGCCCCAAAAATTTTACGACGCCAAGAAGATCATATCGAAGTTTGGATTAGGATATCAAAAAATTCATGTGTGCCCAAATAACTGCCAGTTGTTCTGGAAAGAGACAGAAAATGATGATTTTTGCTCTAAATGCAAGGCTTCTAGGTGGAAAGATAAAATGCATGAAACCAAGTTAACTAAAAAGGAAAGAAAGAGAGCTACGCCAATGAAAGTTCTGAGATACTTTCCAATCAAAGAGTGGCTGAAAAGGATATTCATGTGCAAAGAAACAGCAACTCTAGCTAGATGGCACGATGAAGGGCACACCAAGCAGCATGGAGTGATACGGCATCTAGCAGATTCCAAGGCATGGAAGAAATTTGATGAGAAGCATGGATTTGCAGATGATTGTCGTAATATTCGGTTTGGAATAGCGACAGATGGATTTAATCCATATGGGATGCTGAGCAATAAATATAGTTGTTGGCCAGTTGTGCTAGTCATGTATAACCTGCCTCCATGGCTATGCATGAAGAAATCTTATCTGTCATTGCCTTTAATTATTCCTGGACCTAAGAGCCCTGGAGATCAGATTCATGTTTTTATGCAGCCTCTTTTAGAAGATTTGAGAGATCTTTTTGTGAATGGGATGACAACCTATGATGCATCTAAACAGAGAACATTTAAACTCAGAGCGGCTGTCTTGTGGACCATAAATGACTTCCCAGCATTAGGAATGCTTGCTAAATATATGGTGCATGGAGATTATGCATGTCCACCTTGCGGTGCAAATGTATGGACCAAGCGCTTGAAATATGGCAAGAAAGCTTGTTTTATGGGTCACCGGCGATTTCTGCCACCTGATCATGAATTTCGTAATGATGCTTCTGCTTTTGATGGAATAGCTGAGATTAGAACAGAGCCTATAACCTATTATGGCCGTTCCGTATTAGATGACATAGCTGCATGTGGAGATTTTAGTACCTCAAAAACTTACAAAGGAAAAAGTAGTTTATTCACATTACCATATTGGGACAGTAATCTCCTTCGACATAATCTGGATGTGATGCATATAGAGAAGAATGTGTGTGATAATATTTTGGGCACACTTCTCAATTTGGATGGGAAGTCAAAAGATAATGTACAGGCTCGTCAAGATCTTGAAGATATGAACATTAGAGGGGAGCTCCATCCACAGAAAAAACCTTCAGGCAAGTATTACTTGCCACCAGCTATCTTTACCATGTCTAAGGAAGAAAAGCAATTATTTTGCAAAGTTATTTATGGTATAAAAGTTCCTGATGGATATTGTAGAAATATATCGAAATGTGTGAACTTTTCTGAATGAAAAATTCATGGGCTCAAAACACATGATTGTCATGTCCTATTGCATCAATTTCTGCCAATTTCTGCGAGAGTTATTCTTCCAGATGATGTCACAGCCGTACTATTTGAACTGTCGTCATATTTTCGAGGCATATGTTCAAAAGTTCTTCATGTTGATGAGCTTGACCGTTTGGAAGAAAGAATCAAACTTACACTCTGCAAAATGGAGATGATATTTCCTCCTGGTTTTTTCACTGTTATGGTGCACTTAGTTGTCCATTTAGCGAGTGAATGTAAAATAGCAGGACCAGTTGCATATCGGTGGATGTACTTCATTGAAAGGTAATTTATTGCATATACATTGATAACTTATTACAATCTTTCTCTCCTAAACTTATTACAATCTTTAATTTTTGCATATGCATTTATAACTTATTGGATATATATCTGCTATAGGTATCTTGGTGAGCTAAAGTCCTTTGTTCGGAACAAAGCTCGTCCAGAGGGTTCAATTGCAGAATCTTTTCTAGCGGATGAGTGCATGACATATTGTTCAAGATATCTACAGGGTTTCTCCACCAAGCATAATCAACCATCAAGGAATGATGACAACCCAGAGGACTCTGAATCTTCAATATTTTCACAACAATCTATGTTGTTTCCTCCAGTAGGGAAACCATTGGGAAGACCAATGGTATACACTTTAACGGATAAGGAGGCAACACAAGCCCACAGATATGTGTTGTTCAACTGTGATGCCGTGAAGCCATATTTGGAGTAAATTTCATGTCACTACCTCTTCATTTGTTAATTAATAAATTTTGAACTGAAATAGTGGTCTTTGTATTTTGTAGAGAACATGGGGCTTATTTGAGAAGGAAGAATCGCAAGAAACGCATAGATCCAAGGACCTTTGAGAAGATGCAACATGAACAATTTCCTCAATGGTTCAAGGATCATGTAAGTACAATGATTCTATTTATTTAGGATTAGAATGTAGCTTATGCACTCTATTATTTGTGTTCCTGTAGGTGATGCAGTTGGAGAGGGAGAAAGGTAGTGACAGCATCGATGAGGAAATTAGATGGTTGGCCCGTGGTCCACTTGAGGTTGCAACGAAACATAGAGCATTCAATATTCAAGGATACAGATTTAGACCAAAGCGTTATGACAAAGTAACTCAAAATAGTGGAGTTGCTGTGACAGCAAAAACATCAAGCTACTCTTCTGCACGTGATAGAAATCCTATTCTTGGAAATGTCATGTACTTTGGAAGGATTGTGGACATAATTGAGTTAGACTATTTCCGAAAATTTTCAGTGGTGCTATTTAAATGTGAATGGGTTGATGTTACCGAAGGAAAAGGTGTGCAAATAGATAAGTATGGGTGTAGACTTGTGAATTTCTCGAGTCTAACTCACACTGGTGAAAAGGCAGCGGATGAACCTTTTGTATTTGCCAATCAAGTTGACCAAGTGTTCTACGTGGATGACCATCTTTATCCAGGATGGCCAATTGTTTTGAAGATGATGCCTTGAGATAATTTTGATATGGGTGAAGAATGGAATGATGTGGAAACAGAACCTTATCATGTCAGCAAATTCTTTGAGCTTTTTGATACTGCCCATCAGAAACAAAATTGGATGAGAAGAGATATAGAGGGAGAAACTGTAGATGCTCCTGTAGTGTCAAGTGATGACACAGTACCTGAATAAAGGTCAGGTTCCAATGTGATTCTGTTCTTTACATTCTTAGTATCATTGCTGCAACTTATGTTATTCTGGACATGAAGCTTACCACTCTATTCCTTCTGAATGCAGGTTCGATGGATCATGAAAAGTCACCTATCTGAAAATGTGGAGCCTAGTTGAAGTGACAAACTCATTATTGTTATTGCTATTTTTTCTTTGATGTGTCTGGCAATTTCTGTTTGGTGGTTCAGGGAATTGCGGCTGCAATAGTTGATACCTGGAAAAACCGATCTTGCTCGTTACACATAAGTTCTGAGGTCCCAGGGGACACAGGTCTTTTTTCATATTTCCATGTATCAGAAGGGTCGGATCTTGGAATTCCTGCCCTTACTTCAAAGACAGGAACTGCAATTAAACTGTTTTCTGTTGGGCACACTTGTTCATCATGCTGTTTCTGAACTGCTTATGTGTCATGGTTTGTGGAAGAGAGGCAACTCTCTACTCGATCTAGTTTTCTTCTGTTATTGTTCTCCTTAACACCTGAATATGAAACAGTAACGAGATTCACAGAAAATATATTGTGATAAACATCATAGAAGTGTTAAATAGGCTGGTTCCATGAACTCGATCAATAGATAGGTGTCACGCGCAAGACCAGACATCCTCGCTGTTGTGTCTTCTTCCTTCGATCCAAGAAAAAATAAATAAACAGACATAAATTGAAATAAAAAGCAAAATTAAGAATACTGGACTTCAGTCGTAGACATAATATTCCCTCTGTTTCCAACTTCAGTCGTAGACATAATATTCCCTCTGTTTCCAAATATATGTCTTTCTAGAGATTCCAACGACTACATACGAAGGAAAATGAGTGAATCTATACTTTAAAATATGTCTACATACATATGCATGTTGTAATTCATTTGAAATGTCTAAAAAGACTTATATTTAGGAACGGAGGGAGTATTTTTTAGCGGCAGGGAAATATTACGAGGTCACAAATAATGAGGCATGACCAAAAATAAGAACAAATTTATACTTTTTTAATATGATGCATTAATGGTATTAATGAGAGTTCACTGATATTTTCGCAAAAAAAGTGAGAGTTCGCTGATGGGCGATTTTGAAATCGTACGGACGCGGGAGCGGCGACTGCAAAGGCGCTCCCCATGCCCGTGCGCCCGTCGCTGGTGGCCCTGCCGTCATGATGGAGTCCGCCGCCGCCGCGCCTGCCTACAGGGCCACGCCTATGGGGCTGCTCGGCTGGGTGGGCCGGCCCATGTGTCCCTAGTGGATGCGCCGATTCCCTATCGGCCACCACCCGCCCATGTGTCCCTGACGGGATGCTCGTCTGCCCCCGCACCTGCGAGGAGACGATGTGCATCAACTGCGGATGCGCCGAGCACTTCCGGTCAGAGTGTATCGCCCCCTAGGTGCCTCTCCACCCTTGCCTACTTGGGGTACGGGGTGCCTGATGGAGCATTCTTTCTACTACGTGGACGCGACCCTAGAAGATCGGCCCGTTTGGTCTCGCTTGGCCTTGACTGTCGAGGTCATCAAGGCCGAGCTGTCAGCACACGTTGGCGATTACAAAGACAACGTCTTCTCGTGGGAGGTCACTGAGACGGCGGATGGTCTTCTCGGTGCCCTTCCCCTAGGCGGAGAGGCTCAACGTTTGCACCTGAGACAGCGTCAAGTGTCCTATCGACAAGTTCACGATCTCTATTCAGAAGGCTGTGGTGAAGCCGGACCTGGTGCCTCCTCTTGAGCGGGTGTGGTTGTTAACCTATGGACTCCTAGAAGAGGGAAAGTAGGAACACATCCTCAAGGCCATGTCGGAGCTGATTGGTAAGCTGTGGATGGTCCATATGGACTCCATGATTGCCGTGTGGCGCCGCCCTCATTGACTCCCCGCTGCCATCACCGCCATGTCGTTGTCCGGATCACCATGAAGCAGAAGCCCTAACTGGCGCTTGATAACGCATGCAGATGCCTTATGCATTACCTGGGACGCGGCGACGGGACAACGTCACCGTAGTGCGACCGAGTGAGCGGAGCGGTGCAACGCGTACCACCGCACCGTGTTCGCGATGTCGGCAGCGGCCGAGTGAGCGGAGCGGTGCAACGCGTACCACCGCACCGTGTTTGCGATGTCGGACATCCCGCCGGACTGGGTCCTCGCAACAGCCGTGTTGGCGGAGGCCTGCCATCTGCTGATCCAACACCACCGCGGAGATGTCTGAGTGGCGCCAGTGCCGCCTCAAGGGGAGGGTAGGCGGAACGGGGCGGCGTCCTCGACCAACACGGCCCTGCGCGCGGCGCTGGAATTTATATGACAAATATATGTACAAGTGCGTGTCAAGGGCCAGATGATAATAACAAATAATATAATTTATTTCTCTTCAAATTTTTACTCCCTCATTTTCTTTTTAGGTTTCACACCGATTTTTTCCTTTCCCTCCCCTGTCTCCCGCCAATAGTGACTAATTCTAGTCAGAAGAAATTAAGCTCGCGCGCTTGATTACCATGGCCCCACCTGTCATACTAATTAATGACGGAGACTAACATCAGGTCTCGGAGTTAACTGTGCCATGAAAATAGGAAGCCTCCCGCCCCTCCCCCCATATCAACTCAGATCCCTTCCTCGTCTTGTACGAAGGATCCCTCTCTTGAGCAGATCGATCATGGCGTGCCCTCCCTCATGAACCTCATAGCTCCACCCCCATTCCACGATTGAAGGTTGAGGGCAAAGGAGGCGTGTCTTGTTCAGCATCTGGGACGGAAAGCATATCAATCCCCACCCCCGATTTCGTAGAAACAACAGGTAAATACTAGTAAGATTTGAAGATTTTGCCTCCACCCCTTTTTGCTTGAGATCTGGCCCTTCTAAGCCTTCTAATTACTCTTCTCTTGAGTGAATCTGATAGTGCACACCAAGTGTTTGATAGTTGTCCTCTGTTATTTGTTTAGATTAGAATTTTGGGGACCCTTCAGATAGATGTGGTTGTTCCTGATTCTTCCTATACTTCTTCTATAAGGTTACACCTTACATATACTTGATTGAAATTAGCATTTTAGAGTTTATTCATTAGTATTTACAAAAACTGCATTAATTTCTCTGTATAAAAAAGAACACTAAACCTCTTTTTTTTAAAGAGAGCAAGCGAAAGAAAGGAGTCCCGTCTTGGCTGTTCCCTTATGCATACGAGATAGCTAGGCTCAGAATCTTGTCTGCAATTATGCAGGCAATAGGCACCCATGTCTGCAATGATTGTTGTCTATATAATGATTCAGAGGCTGTTTTCATCACATTTTACTAGGTGGTAATTGTTTCATTTGATTTTCATCAGATTGCTCAGAGGTCATGTGCTATTTACTCCGCCACTGTCGCTGCTGATAGTCATTATTAGTCTAATCAATCCATAGATTCTAATACCGCAACATGCAACAGGAAACAGTACACAACCGGCCAGCTGCGCTTGTTTTCATTGCTACCACAACGGCTAGGTAGATGCGACTGCCTAACTGGCTAGCCAACAAATGTTACAACATTCTGTACTGTAGTCAAACACGCTGCTCTCTATTCTGAATACTCCAAAAAACTCTGTTAAGCTAAAACCATGGTATTGTGCACCTATTGACTAAAGTACTTGAGTGTAGCTCAGTTCGGTTCAGCTAGCTATCTTCAAGATTATCCATGCAATGAACAGTCAAAACCATAAAACTGAGAAAACCAACACTTGCCAAACACGTTGGTTGTTTTGCTAAAACTGGAAAAACAAAACTATGTTTTTTGGAAAACATAGTATTCATTGCCCACATATTCATGTTGCAGCAGATATGTCATGGACAAGAATTAATGTTGTTGAATCCAGTGAAGAATATATGATGGAAGAACCGGTCGAACATCACAATTCTATTGAAAAAGATGTCGAATCATCTGATGTTCATGAAAGAAGTACTAATGATGAAGAAGGCTTCACAGTTCGTGATGATGCTGATGCGGATGAAAATGAAGATGGTAAGTTTGTTGCTGATTCCTTACCGTCTGCAATAAATGATTATTCATCATCGTAATATATAATTCATGCTTCTATATATTCAGCTGAAAATGCAGAAACAAAAGAGCGTAAGAAGAGGAAGCTGAAATATATTTGGAACCTTCCAAAAGGGAAAAGGATAATGGTTCGATGCAATGACATAGATCAGCCAGTTGGAAAAGAGGCTAAACATCTTGGGGACTTTCTTGGCTCGGTTGCAAGGAATGGGTCATTGTGTTGCTTGAGCTACAAGGATTGGAGATTGCTCAAAACTAAAACAAACGTAAAGGCTATACTAGATCAAGTGAAGGTAAATTTTATTCCACTCAATATCCTTTACTAGCTTGTTCTATGTTGCCTTACATTGCAGTCACCCTATTTATGTTGTAATGGTTCTGTAGATGAGGTTCCTTTATCCTCCTTGCATGGAAAAGTATATATTGAAGACAATTGGAGACAGATGGAGGCAACATAAGTCCGATTTGAAAGCAATTTATTTTGATGAGAAAAAAAGCACCGAAGCCAATGAAAACAATAAACCAAAATGGGTGACTCCGGATCAGTGGAGATCTCTAGTTAATCATTGGACAACCCAGAAAGCGAAGGTACTTACAGAATTCCATTTTCAACTTTCTTTGTTGGACTTTATATATATATATATATATATTGTCTTGCAGATACCATGAAAGATATGCACATAATTGTTTTGATTCAATCTTTGATAGGAAACTAGTGCTGCAAATAGGAATAATTGTTCACTGAGGAAGTCTACACACACTACTGGGACAAAAAGTTTCGCTCGACAGAGGGAAGAAATGGTAAAATTCTACTAACTTCATGCATCTCTCTTCCATTCATGTTTTGTAATGTAATTCATGTTTACGTTACATATCAACAGAAAGATGCAGATCCTGAAAAGAAGTATCCTCATAGGGCTCACTTGTTCATCCATACGCACAAGCCAAAAACTTGCAAGAACAAACTAATTAATGCTCATGTGGTATATTTACAACTCTCAACCAGTCATTTTTGAATTTGATATTATATATGTTCTTCTTATTTACATTCTTTATGTATATTTAGGAAGAGTTGAAGGATATTATGGGAAAAAACCCTGAATTAGCAGATAACAGTGATGGCAAGATTGCATGGAAAGGAGATGCGTTAAACAGAGTATTAGGAGATGACAAGCCTGGTCATGTACATGGTTTGGGACTAGTTCCATACCCGAAAAAACTTTTTGATGTTTCTACTTCACGTATATTCCAGAATACACATTTTACTTCGGTGGAGGACACACCAAATGAAGATATGCTAGCATTTAGAGTTGAACTGGAAAAGTTACAGCAAGATAAGAAAAATCAAGATGCTAAAATTATGGAACTACAGGAGCAGATGAGAAGAATGGAAAGACAACCAAATCAGGTAAATTTCTATGAACTATAAGCTTCATTTAGTTTGTGGACTAACCTTTCTGAATTTATATCATAGGAAATTTCAGATCCAATGGCTACAATTGGGCTTGAACCTTCGGTTGATGGACATAACTCAAACAGAAAAGTTTGTATCATAAAATCCTAAAATTTCACTCTAGAAATTATGTCTCAACTAATATTTATGTTATGCTATATGTAGAGGGTGCTTGCTCCTCCCGTTGATGGACTCTGACTTGTTAAAACACGACCAAGTAATTTACAGAACAAGCGAAGTGGTTCGAATGGTGCAGATTTGGAAACATCAAACAACAATTCTGTTTCAGATAAGGTTTGTCTACTTAAGTACTCTTTGGAACCTGTCATTGCTGAGTTTTAAGTTGTTACTCTTGCACTTTTTGCAATTGCATGTATAATACCCAAAAGTTGATTTGTACCATTTTATACTAGAACAAACAAAACTATGGTTCATAATGGTGGCAGTGCACGACAACTAGAACAATGTTCTGCTGCACCCAAGGTATCATCATAGTCTCATATCCAAAATTATGATCAAACTATATTGCTCCCATGTTTATGTGGTTACTTGTTGCTATCAGAATGTTGTCCAGAACCATGAAACTTCTGATCATAATTTTAGTGCATGGCAAGGGGAGATAAATTCTGCTGCGCAAAAGGTACATTTCCATTACCATATTCAATATGTTCAAAAAATATTGTTTCCGATGGTTATGTATCTACTGGTCATCGTGCTATCAGAACGCTGTCCAAAACAAAGAAAATTTACTTGAGGATGTCAGTGCGCGTCAGGGGGAAAAAACTTCTGCTTCAAATAAGCTGGTATCTTTTCATAATCACAAACAAATTTGTGTTCAAACTATGGTGTTAGCTGTTTATTACTTCTTCTTTGGATGATGTTCCTCCTGTAATAACCACTATTAGACTGTTGTCCAGCCCAAAAAACAAAAAAAAGGTGCTAATGCAAGCAGTAAGAGTTCTCAAAGTGCTTCCCTGAGTTGGTTGGGTGCCAATGAACTACCTGTAAGAGTACTCATTCATTTCATATGCTCCCCTGTTCTTTTTTCTGTTTTCTCATATGGTAACTTTGGTTTTCTCTAACAGGTAGGAACTAAAGTATTCTTGTAGAGCCTGAAAAAACATAACAGGGACGTAGCTCTTGCTACAATTGTAAGTTATGATCCTAAATTTAAACTTGATGGTGCTGAAATTGGAAACGAATTCTGGGCGGTGCATGTCGATATGGCACTTGAGAAAACTGAAAATTTGGTACGGAGTCGCAAAAATTGCAATACTCTCGGTAATGCTGAAAAAACAAAGATTGCATGGCCTTCAACCTTTGTACGTGACTAATCTTGCCTCCGTTAGTACTTGCATCATGTCAATGCATTGTGTGTTAACAATTCATTTTATTTTCTTGTTTGTAGATTCAGAAGATAAATGGATGAGTATATGGGTGTGTGGCAACTCAACTGCAAAGAAAGATGTTGATGGTCTGTTTCGTCATGATGATGATGATGTTGATCGATGGATGCTATTAGTTTTAGTTATGTCGTAGGGATAACGTTCCTGTTGGATGTTGTTCCTTGGTTAAGTTTTAATTAAGTTGTAGGGATGTTGACGGATGCTTTCGTTTAAGTTTCAGTGTCAGAAAATAGTTAGATTATGCATCACATTTGGATGATGTTCTCCTGTAATAACCACTATTGTAATCCGACAATTTTATCTAATATATGATTTCTTTGTCTCGTCAGTATATTCTCTTGTTTTTCCTTCACTTGAAATACATAATTATCACCTCTACATGGAGCATTACTTTAATTGCTAGCAATAATAATAATAATAAATAATAATAGTAATAATAATAATAATAATAATAACACTATATGTACCAACACTTGGAGCGTTGGAAATACTCCGTTGCCAAGCAATGGGATTTTGATTCTTGTACATTACGCACCAACATATAAAAGTGTTGTAGATGTCTGTTTTAACTATTGTAGTCTTGCAACGGTCCCTTTTACCAACGGCAATATAAGCGTTGCATTATGCGCTAGCAACACTGGATAAGGCTACGCATCCCAAACCGTTGGTAAAGACACTGGCAACGCATATATGGAATTTTAGATACGGAAAAATGCCTTGCTATAGGAGGGGTCCTGTTGTAGTGTGGGGTAATCTTCACACAATCCCATGTACCGAATAAGAAAGGGATAACGAGTTGGCTTACAATCGCCACTTCACACAAATGACAAATTAAACATACATCATCCAGAGTACAATCAAGGTCCGACTACGAAACCAAAATAAAAGAAGACAACCCCAAATGCTAGATCCCCGACCGTCCCAATAGGGCTCCACTACTAATCAACCGGAAAAGATGCATAACAACGATAAAGATCTTCATCGAGCTCCCACTTGAGCTCGGTCGCGTCACCTGCACTGGTATCATTGTCACCTGCAATTATTTGTAAGTATCCGTGAGTCACGAGGACTCAGCAATCTCACACCCGTGAGATCAAGACTATTTAAGCTTATGGGTAGGATAAGGTAATGAGGTGGAGCTGCAGCAAGCGCTAAACAAAATATGGTGGCTTACATACGCAAATAAGAGCGAGAAGAGAAGCAACGCAACGGTCCAGAAGTTAGAAATGATCAAGAAGTGATCCTGAAACTACTTACGTTCAAGCATAACACAAGACCGTGTTCACTTCCCGGACTCTGCTGAAAAGAGACCATCACGGCTACACATGCGGTTGATTCATTTTAATTAAGTTAAGTTTCAAGTTCTCTACAATCAGATATTAACAAATTCCCATCTGCCACATAACCGCGAGCATAGCTCTTGAAAGTTTATACCCTGAAGTGGTGTCCCAACTTAGCCCATCACAAGCTCTCACAGTCAACGAAGGATATTCCTTCTACCGGGAAGACCCGATTAGTCTCGGAATCCCGATTACAAGATATTTCAATAGTGGTAAAACAAGACCAGCAAAGCCGCCTGATGTGCCGACAAATCCCGATAGGAGCTGCACATATCTCATTCTCAGGGCACACCGGATGAACACTACGTACGGCAACCGACGATACCCCAAGTTGCCTAGGGGCGGCACCGCATGTGGCTCCGTTCTAGACCAACACTCAGAGGAGTGTTGGCCCGGGGGTTAAAGTAAAGATGACCCTTGAGTCTGCAGAACCCAAGGGAAAAAGGCTTAGGTGGCAAATGTGAAACCAAGGTTGGGCCTTGCTGGAGGAGTTTTATTCAAAGCGAACTGTCAAGGGGTTCCCATAACACCCAACGGCGTAAGGAATGCATAATCAAGGAACATAACACCAGTATGACGGAAACTAGGGCGGCAAGAGTGCAATAACACACTAGGCATAAGGCCGAGCCTTCCACCCTTTACCAAGTATATAGATGCATTAATTAAATAAGAGATATTGTGATATCCCAACATATCCATGTTCCAACATGGAACAAACTTCAACTTCACCTGCAACTAGCAACGCTATAAGAGGGGCTGAGCAAAAGCGGTAACATAGCCAAACAACGGTTTGCTAGGAAGGTGGGTTAGAGGCTTGACATGGCAATATGGGAGGCATGATATAACAAGTGGTAGGTAGCGTGACATAGCGATAGAGCGAACAACTAGCAAGCAAAGATAGAAGTGATTTCGAGGGTATGGTCATCTTGCCTGAAATACCGCAAGGAAGAAGAACGAGTCCATGAAGAAGACAAACGGACGTAGTCGAACGAATCCTCACAACTCTGGAATGAAACCAAAGCTAACGAGAGAAGCAACCCGAAAAGAAGCAAGCAACATGGTAAACACACAAGCATAAACATGGCATGACGCACAAACAAGTATGATGCATGTCCGGTTTAAATATGCATGGCATGGCAAGATGCACAAACAATACTACAAATTAAGTGGAGCTCAATATGCAACGAGTTGCATATTGACGAAACACCACATTCATTTATTTAGTTCTCTCCCGTTTATGTACCTAACAATATTAAATGTTATTAGAGATGGCAAGAGGTGAAGCATAAGTAAACTAGAACATTTAGGCAAGTTTAAATGAGGCCGCAAATAACAACAACCATTCTGAAAAATCCCCATGTGCATTAAGTAATTTAATGCAACAACAATTTTAAACATTTTAAATGTTATTATCATGATGCGGATGACATGTTCAAGTTAGATGCAATTTTAGGAAGACGTTGGCAAGTTATAATATGTGGAGCATTTTGGTCACCATGGCGGAAATAAAGGGGTGCCACGGCAACGACAACAGAAATGATGGACGACAACATTCCGATGATCCGACAACTCGTCGAGATGTCGGTGCAAAAGAAAGTGGATGTGCGAAACATGCAAGAGTGACGGAGAGTGATCCCGATAACCGGGTTCCCACGGGTCAATGGCAACGCAAACGAGGAGGAACGTGCGAGCGACAGTTCAGACACGATGCAAACACGGGCATCTCATACAACACACATGCATTCATTCTCGAAAGGTTGTCTTGCCAGTTATACCTTCGAAGCGTGCGTTTTCAAAGCCCATCGGGTTCGATGCGGTGTAGGGGAAGTAGACGTTCTCGAGACGGTCGTAGTGTAAGTAGTGGTTCACGAGTCAAAGAGGAACTAGTCATTCATGTCCGTAGATGTTCGGGGTCACAACAAGGAACTTGACATCCACGGGGTCCTCGCGGGTCGACGGTAGTGGTACAGGGTGATCGAGGAACCGTACGAATCCACGGTCTTCGAGGTTCGGCGGTAGTGGTACTTGCGTTTCGTTCAGTACTCATTCGAGCATCCGTGTGGTCTTGCCGGTGGTCTACTTGACAATATCCGAGGCATCCTTGACGCATCCGTTCATAGAGCTAGTTGGCGGTTTCGTGTAGTCGGTCTTGCCGGTCTCTGTAGCGTAGTTGTACAGGAGCGTCATCGAACTTCTTGAATCCAAACTCTTGGAGGGCCATCGTGGTACTTGGCGCTTGCGATGTGGTGTTTGGCAAAAATAGGGGGTGCTTGACGAAATCTTCAACGATCGAACTTGGCGCTATTCCCTGTTCGTTAGGTTTCCAACTTGGCGTCAACGGCAGCAGCACGCGGAGGTGCACCAGGACAGCGGAGACCACCGGCAGCGGACGGCTGCTACCGGGGCTGTTGCAGGGACTCGAGCAGGAGGTGAAGAAGACGCAGCGACGCGATCTTCGGCGAGAAGGCGAAGTAGAGGAGGGCAGCGGCGGTGCGCTTGAGACCGAACAGAGAGAGGAAGAGGCGCGGGCGCGGGATGACCCTCGGCTGCCGTGGACGGAGGCGAGGTCGGGGCAGAGGAACATGGCGCAACTCAACGGCGGCAAGGCGACACCGGACTTGGGCTCCGGTAGGGCAAGGGAGTTGAGGAGGTTTGCCGGGGGGAGTGGCAGTGGCGTGCAACAGCAGGAGAGGCGCACGAGGTAGCAGGCCGGCAGGGGCGGCTGGAGGGTCAAGGAGCTCCCGTCTATGGCGGGCAGTGGAGCTCCAGCAGGGCCGAGGCGGCGGCAGGGGAGGACCCCGGCGAAGCGCAGCCTGATCTGGCGGCGGTGACTGGCTCCAGAGGCCAGCTGTTGGTGTGGAGGCGACGTGGTCGACGGGGAGGCGCGGGGTCGCGTGGGCTTGAAGGGGATCTGGGGAGAGATGGCGCTGAGGGGTGATGTCTACTACGCAAGCTTCTTCTTGTAGACCTTGTTGGGCCTCCAAGTGCAGAGGTTTGTAGGACAGTAGCAAATTTCCCTCAAGTGGATGACCTAAGGTTTATCAATCTGTGGGAGGCGTAGGTTGAAGATGGTCTCTCTCAAACAACCCTGCAACCAAATAACAAAGAGTCTCTTGTGTCCCCAACACACCCAATACAATGGTAAATTGTATAGGTGTACTAGTTCGGCGAAGAGATGGTGATACAAGTGCAATATGGATAGTAGATATAGGTTTTTGTAATCTGAAAATATAAAAACAACAAGGTAACTAATGATAAAAGTGAGCGTAAACGGTATTGCAATGCTAGGAAACAAGGCCTAAGGTTCATACTTTCACTAGTGCAAGTTCTCTCAACAATAATAACATAATTTGATCATATAACTATCCCTCAACATGCAACAAAGAGTCACTCCAAAGTCACTAATAGCGGAGAACAAACGAATAGATTATTGTAGGGTACAAAACCACCTCAAAGTTATCCTTTCTGATCGATCTATTTAAGAGTCCATAGTAAAATAGCATGAAGCTATTCTTTCCGCTCGATCTATCATAGAGTTGTACTAGAATAACACCTTAAGACACAAATCAACCAAAACCCTAATGTCACCTAGATACTCCAATGTCACCTCAAGTATCCGTGGGTATGATTATACGATATGCATCATACAATCTTGAATTCATCTATTCAACCAACACAAAGAACTTCAAAAGAGTGCCCCAAAGTTTCTACCGGAGAGTCAAGACGAAAACGTGTGCCAACCCCTATGCATAAGTTCACAAGGTCATGGAACTTGCAAGTTGATCACCAAAACAAACATCAAGTGGATCACGTGATATCCTATTGTCAACACAAATAAGCACATGCAAGACATACATCAAGTGTTCTCAAATCCTTAAAGACTCAATCCGATAAGATAATTTCAAAGGGAAAACTCAATCCATTACAAGAGAGTAGAGGCGGAGAAACATCATAAGATCCAACTATAATAGCAAAGCTCACGATACATCAAGATCGTACCACCTCAAGAACACGAGAGAGAGAGAGATCAAACACAAAGCTACTGGTACATACCCTCAGCCCTGAGGGTGGACTACTCACTCCTCGTCATGGAGAGCACTGGGATGATGAAGATGGCCACCGGAGAGGGATTCCCCCCTCCGTCAGGGTGCTGGAATGGGCCAAGATTGGTTTTCGGTGGCTACGGAGGCTTCTGGCGGTGGAACTCCCGATCTAGGTTTGTTTCTGGAAGTTTTTGGTTATATAAGAGGTGTTAGAGTCGGGGACAAGTCAGGGGGGTTCCTGAGGCGGCCACGAGACAGGGGGGCACGCCCAGGGGGTAGGGCGTGCCCCCCACCCTCGTGGTGGCCTCAGGACTCTTTTGGCCCACCTCCGGTACTCCGTGGGCTTCTTCTGGTCCAAAAATGATCTCCGTGAGGTTTTAGGTCAATTGGACTCCGTTTGATTTTCATTTTCTATGATACTTAAAAACAAGGAAAAAACAGAAACTGGCACTAGGCTCTAGGTTGATAGGGTAGTCCCAAAAATCATATAAAGTAGCATATAAATGCATATAAAACATCCATGGTTGATAATATAATAGCATGGAACAATAAAAAATTATAGATACGTTGGAGACGTATCAAGCATCCCCAAGCTTAATTCCTGCTCGTCCTCGAGTAGGTAAATGATAAAAACATAATTTTTGATGTGGAATGCTACCTAACATATTTATCAATGTAATTTTCTTTATTTTGGCAAGAATATTCAGATCCATAAGATTCAAGACAAAAGTTTAATATTGACATAAAAATAATAATACTTCAAGCATACTAACTAAGCAATTATGTCTTCTCAAAATAACATGGCAAAAGAATGTTCATCCCTACAAAATCATATAGTTTGGTCATGCTCCATTTTCATCACACAAGAATGCTCTCATCATGCACAACCACGATGACAAGCCAAGCAATTGTTTCATACTTTAGTAATCTCAAACTTTTTTCAACTTTCACGCAATATTTGAGCGTGAGCCATGGATATAGCACTATGGGTGGAATAGAATATGATGATGGGGATTATGTCGAGAAGACAAAAAAGGAGAAAGTCTCACATCGGCGCGGCTAATCAATGGGCTAGGGAGGTGCCCATCAATTGATGTCAATGCAAGGAGTAGGGATTTCCATGCAACGGATGCACTAGAGCTATAAATGCATGCATGAAAGCTCAACAAAAGAAACTAAGTGGGTGTGCATCCAACTTGCTTGCTCACGAAGACCTAGGGCATTTGAGGAAGCCCATTGTTGGAATATACAAGCCAAGTTCTATAATGAAAAATTCCCAATAGTATATGAAAGTGACAAAACAAGAGACTCTCTATCATGAAGACCATGGTGCTACTTTGAAGCACAAGTGTGGAAAAAAGGATAGTAGCATTGTCCCTTTTATTTTTTTATTTTTTATTTGGCCCTTCTTTTTTTATTTGGCCTTTCTTTTTTTCTTTTTTTGGGACAATGCTCTATTAATGATGATCATCACACCTCTATTTATTTACAACTCAAAGATTACAACTCGATACTAGAACAAAGTATGACTCTATATGAATGCCTCCGGTGGTGTACCGGGATGTGCAATGACTCATGAGTGACATGTATGAAAGAATTATGGACGGTGGCTTTGCCACAAATACGATGTCAACTACATGATCATGCAAGGCAATATGACAATGATGATGCGTGTCATAATAAATGGAACGGTGGAAAGTTGCATGGCAATATATCTCGGAATGGCTATGGAAATGCCATAATAGGTAGGTATGGTGGCTGTTTTGAGGAAGATATAAGGAGGCTTATGTGTGATAGAGTGTATCATATCACGGGGTTTGGATGTGTCGGGACCGGTTTTCCAATAAAACATTTATTGAAAAGCCGACCCTTGTATTGACCAGTCCAGAAGAATTCTTCTTACTGGCAGACAAAACCTTGATACAGAAGTCCAGCAGTACTAAATATTATAGAAGGTTGAGCTGAGGATGCTCAACAATTTATTACAAGCATGCCGATATTATACATAAAGGCGGATATGACACAAGGGTATGGTGGCATAACTACTGACTCGTAATAAAAGTGGTGGTGGATATGTCACAGTGAAGTGGGTGACATGACTCCTGTATCTTACAACTCATCAAGCGTCGGAGTGAAGCTCGATGATTTTATTTGGGTAGCAGAAGCGTGTATAACACAAGTGACCAATTCCAGGATCGCACGGGACTGATTGGGACTCCTCTAGGCGTCGGACTCGCTATCGAACTCTTCATCCATAAGATCGCCTTCGTCAACATCTGGCCAAATCAACAAGCCTGGTGAGTACTTTGAATGTACTTGCAAGACAGTTTGGACATAAGATATAGCAAATGTAAACATGATGCACATGAGCAGGTTAGAATGCACAATCAAATAATAAATTTTGCTCTGCACGATAAATAAAAGGAAGTCAGGCGGTAGTCCTCCCAAAATCCCATTAAAAATAACTGAAGACCGATCGGGTGTCTGAAGCGACGCCTCGAAAGGTAAAAAATAAAATTAAACATTGCCACAGTAGGGCGTCAGGGCGACACCACATAAAAGGGCTTATATCAAAAGTAAATAACAATAATGCCACAGTCGGACGTCTGGGCGACATCACATAAAGGGCTTATATCAAAAGTAAATAACAATAATGCCACAGTCGGACGTCTGAGCGACATCACATAAAGGGCTTATATCAAAAGTAAATAACAAAAATGCCACAGTCGGACGTCTGAGCGACATCACATAAAGGGCTTATGTCAAAAGTAAATAACAATAATGCCACAGTTGGACGTCTGAGCGACATCACATAAAGGGCTTATATCGAAAGTAAATAACAAGAGTGCCATAGTCGGACGTCTGAGTGACATCACATAAAGGGCTTATATCGAAAGTAAATAACAAGAGTGCCACAGTCGGACATCTGAGCGACATCACATAAAGGGCTTATATTTCGTCATTCATATTCAACTAGTTCATAAATTTAAATCATCTCAAGGAAACACTCAGCTCATAATAATCAATTGGTTGGATCATTCACATGAATGACGTTCAGCCGGTTTACCACTCTCGATTGTCCTGCTTATACCTCCGGAGACTGACACTGGTGTTGATACCGAGATTGATACTGAGACTAACTCTGACATTGAGATGATGTCCAAGTCCTTGATCGTGGACATGTAAATTCGAATGGTTTTGACTCTGCAGAGTTTGTACTCTTTAACCATAGCCAACGGATTTCAGTAGTCATAAGGACTAGTTCCGTTTATGGTGTTTTAGAAGAAACACATCTGACCAGTAGACACCCATTCCACATTCTGCTGCCAGGGGTCACCCTAGGCAACGTTCAAGAAAAACTTTGAGACAGGGAGGCTACAACCTCGAATAGCATGGGATCAAATTTATATTCGCGCGCTCTATGGGGTGCCCCCCTCTCGGTCCCAACCGGAAACACCCATGCCCGCTGACCGGATGACGGGCTTTAATCCAGGGCCATGGAACCCTCATCACGACCCCTCTATTTGGTGTGTACAAGGAGAGAGGTTTGCAACTTACTAAACCGCATTCTTTGCAGAAAGCATGTGGTGGCACGGACGGGGACGAACGGGAACAGAACTTGTTCCACATTAACACTGGAGTTACGCGGTTGACGTAAGACTGTCATGCTTCAACAATACCAGCTTACAACCTATCATGCCACCACATGATCAGGTTATCTTATCATCATATGGACATATCAACTTCGAAGCTCACCTGTAGCTTGCCTTGCATGCAATATAACATTCACAAAATGCTTATATAAACATGCCATGAGAAAACTACTCAAGCAAACATGCAAAACACTCATCATATCAAAGGTTCAAACATGCTTGCCTGGTTCGGATTAGTCGGAGTCTAGCTCGGTGAAGTTTGCGGTTCCGTCACCTCCTCCGGTATCTATGGTATAAAGAAAGTCGCATACTAACGTAAATACCGTGTGTGTATAAAAGTTGTTCCAAATTTTTTTCAAATAAATATGACAAAAAACTAGACAGAAAAATAAAGATGACAGAAAAAGAATCAAGTCAAAATCATCTTTTGTTAAAAAGTTATAAGGGTTTTAGTCCAGGGACTTTTCTGTAATGAAATAGAAAGTTTCCAGGGGCTAGATTATAAAAACAGAAAGCGTTTCAGTTATAAATACGCCAGTCCAGAGGGGAGGCGTATTTTGCCCGAAGGCGTTTTCAGAAACGGTTTGAATAAACAGAATAGAGGCTGACGTGGGGGTCCCACCTGTCAGGTTCAACTATTTGAAAAGAAAAAATGGAGTACGCCGGCGCCCGAAGCTCGCGGTGGTCGCCGGCGTTGATCCACGGCGAGGAAGGGGGATCGGAGGGTACCTACGTGCTCACGGAGCTCTTCCGCACCTGAGGGTGGTGGAGTTGGCCGTCGGCGAGCACCACGTCGGCGGTGGCCTTAGCTCCGGCGGACAACGGTTCGGGAGGTGGTGGATCTCGTAGGGGGAAGTTGCAGACGTCAAATTTGAGGCTCGGGTTAGATGATTGAGTGCACTAGGAGGCTACTGGCAAGATTTGGGAGGCGGGGATGCCCTCACCGGAGCGAATCGTGCCGGAGCCCGAAGCGGATCGGGGCAGACGGAGACGGAGAAGAAGACCTCCTCGAGGTCCTCCTAGTGGCTGGGCGTGGCTCTGGTGAGGTGGAGGACTGATGCTGAGTCGAGAACAAGCTCGAGGGCTCCTATTATAGCCGGTTCGAGGCAGTGCCTGAGAACGGGATAACCCCGGTGATGATTACGGCGAGGCAGTGGTCGGTCAGGTGGATTAGGGGGTTAGGCATCATCGCGATGGTCTACTGGTTCTGTTCAAGGGTTAAACTTGGCCTGACTTGGGTGGTACTCCAAGTCCCCGACGGAACGGCTTCATGGGGCTCGTCGGCGGTAGAGAGCGCGCTCTGCGCCTCTCTGGCTGCGGTGACCGTACTGCAGCGTGCACAGGGGAGGGGGTGGACACGCGAAGGCTCCGGGTGGCTTGGGCGGTGCGGGTCGGCGCCGAAAGGCAAGGATGGCCCCCTGTCGACCGCCATGGGTGGTTCTGCCACCGCAGAAGACGCCGGCGATGAGGTGCCACGTTGCCACCGACACTTGCGCCCGGCCAAGCGACCTTGCGGCGCTCTGGATAAGGAGGAGGAGCAGTGCGCAAGAGGCCAGCGCGAGCACTGGCGATATTGACGCTGCGCTCCGAACGACACCGTCGACTGAACCCAGACACTGAAACCTGAACATTTCTGAATTTTGACAAAAACAGTGCATGCCAAGTGTTCGATGAAATGTTTTTGGCATGTGGAATTTTTTTTTCTGGAGCTGATCTTTGTTGAGGTGACCTCTCAATGCATCTGGGGGCTGCCTGATTTATCTCAGAATTTTTGGAGAAGAAAAACAATGACTTTCATCAAAATTTGTAAATCAGGTCCAAACTTGCAGCAAACATATTTTGAATTTTTTTGAACTGTGGGCCAATGGATATAGTTGGATCTTCGTTGAGGGTGCTAAGGACTAGCCAGAGGAGTTTGTTTGGGACGAAAACTCAAAAGGAAACCTGTAGTTCCTTTGTAAGTCACCTAGGCCCAAAATAAATGACAGACATTGTTTTGAGGATAAAATAAATAGAATAAAAATCAAAAATGGGTTGGAACTTGCTGGAGTTGGATAATTGACTTGAACCAAAGTAAGGAGGTGGATTTGGAAGAAGATATCAACATGTGACATGGCAAAAGAGAAATTTTTGAATGGGAAAAGAATAAACCCATAATCCCTAGGGTTTCTTTTTAATAGAAGGAATTTCAAGAACTTTCAAAAATAAATTTGTGTTGAGTCAAGACAAAATGAAAAGCTCTCAAGACCAAAAATCAAGGTTGATAAGAGCACCAAAAATATTTGTCATAAAAGTTTTGAGAAGGAGAGGTTTTTAAAAATTTGAAGTAGCCTACTTCAAATCCAATAAAGAATTTGATAAAAACCAAATCAAAAATTTTGGAGTGTCACAACACCTACCCCCTTAGGAAAAATCTCGTCCCCGAGATTTCAGCTGATCCTCAAATAGGTGTGGGTACTCTGCCCGGAGTGAGTCCTCTCTTTCCCATGTTGCTTCATCCTCGGTGTGATTGCTCCACTGAACCTTGAAAAACTTAATTATTTTCTGACGGGTCCTCCTTTCATACTCTTCTAATATTTCTATTGGGTGTTCCCTGTAGGTGAGGTCTGGTTGCACGTCAATGCTCTCATGTGACACTTGCTACGGAAGAAAAGTAGCTACGGCTAGGGTCTAATGTATAAATACATAGACTAATTAATAATCTAATTATTTTATCATATTAGTCTAGAAATAATAAACTACGGAAGTATAAAGAAAAATACCTTTATAAGGCGGAGAAAAGATGACTTTAGAGAAAGGAGACAATTTTCAAAAGTCGCGCCGGAGAGGAGAAAAATATTTTTATCTAGTCAAACCAAAATATTGATTTAACCCAAATCGGATGATTTTTGGAGACGCTATGGGTCTATATTTATAGGTAGAAAAAGAGTTTGGAGACGCTAGGCAATGTGGGACTAAATGTAGACGAAAATATACGAAAGATGAAAAGAGACGGCTCGCATCACATGGGCCTAAAGGCCTTCGGCCGGCCGCGTGCACACTGCGGCTGCAGTTTTTTTAAAAGAAAATTCAGCCTAAAAAATGAAAAGGCTGGCTGGGCCTGGCCCATGTAGGAGAGAAGAAACACAAAAATGATTGGGCGCCTGATGCCCCTATGCAGCGCACGTGAGCAACAAATAATTATGGCCGCACGTACAATTTTTTTAAATAAAAACAGAAAGGGAAACTGAATAGCAAAAATGAAATAAAAAATTTATATAGGCATATTATATATCAAAATTTTCAGAAAAATATTTTCTACGACATGAACATTTTTCTAACGTCAAATAAGATCCACAAAAATTTGAGTAAATCAAACAGTGTTATTGGTGCAATAAAAACTCAATAAAATCATTTTAAAAACACCAAAATGATTTCAAATTAATTTTTCTCCAATTTTGTATTGTAGGGAATCATGTTACCCTATTTTCCATATATTTTATTTTTGGAGAAAAATAATTTGAATAAAACCCAAAAAACTCCAAATTGACAATAATTTCAAAAGGATTTTAAATTTTGATCGTTTTAAACTCCCAACTCATATCTCATATAATTTGAAGAACTCATTTTATCTTCTCTCATGAAAATCATTGAGTTGCTTGAAGTTTCTGAATTAAAAATATTACCAAATGAAATTCAAATCTTTTCAAAACCCTTTTCACTTATTTAAATGGAAGAAGTCATGTCATCTTCTCTCAAGGGTTTTGTATTTGAAAATAATTTGAATTCACGGAGATAAAAATGCAAAAGGTGAAAGTTTGGGAAAGTCCTTTTATTCCCTCTCATTTAACTTTCAAATTTTTTCAAATTTCACTCAATCAATCACACAACAATCAAACAATCAATCAATCTATCTATTTATTATAACATTCCAAAATTTAGAATTTTGGGATGTTACAAACCTACCACCCTTAAAATGAATCTCGTCCTCGATATTCGGAGAAGCTAGCAAGAAAGGTTAGGGTTTGGGGGTCTTCTCAAAATCCATCGATCATCACAGGGGTCTGGTGTGCTACCACCCTTAGAAGCATGGTTATGGTTCCATCGAAACTCATATACTTCATCCATATTGTTAACAGTGTCGGTCTTCTTAGATCTTCCGGATAATTCCTTATCTCGGCTCTTCCGGTAGTGGCATAACCTTTACGACAATTCTTCAGTCCTTTCATCTTGGTAAGGTTCTTCCATGACTGGGTCTTCTTAGCTGATGGGTATGGCGCCAATACTAAAAAACTATCGATATCTCATGGCGGTCATCGAATTATGGTTTCTCCTGCAGGGAATGGGTCTAGGCTTCTTTCTCACCGTATGACCTACGATTGGCAACAGCTGCCTTGTACAAGGGAAAATGATTATACCATTCTAAGGTTTAAACAAGGCTTAATATCGTTGTCTCTCTACTATAGGTAAGTCACTCAGATTTACCATCCGATATAGCAAGGCGAATAATAAGAGTAAGTCGGTATGGTGATCAATCCATCCCGCACCCAAATCATTACCTTGTATACGGTTTAGCGAATCTCGCATTCCAACACTCGGTCATCCTCACAAGCATTGCAGAATTTCTCTTGTCCATGAACTGCGTTCGGAATAATCCATTGATTCTGCAAGCCAAACAAACATCTATCGTTCCTTCACAACTCTTAGGTTTTGCGTTACTCCTATAAAATCGTCTGCCGATAAACGTCGTATCTTCCTCCAGGGTTTTTCCATCAGCAAGAATGTGATTGCTTCTTGGCAGGTCCTAGGGCCTGTGGGTTATGGCCCATCTCATCACTTGTAGTCCTTGAACTTATCATCGGGCAACTGATCATTATTCCAACTTCCAACTTCCTAGTATTCTTAAATCCATCCAATTGTACTGTCTTCCTTCCTTCTATTGGCACCAAACTAGGACATGATTACTCAGACTCATCATGGAATTTCCATTGATCCATATTTCCAACATCATACCTCCATTATATCCAATGGTAACTCATCTCTTCATCCTCATGGGATATCCCTCATACCGAGATAAAACTTATACTTATGAAGTCCATATTCCCCTTCGTGGAACATCATTATCCTTTCCAGGGTCAAGCGTCCTTACAGGGGAATATTGGCCATCTTTGCATGGCACTTCTTCAACTAGGAAACGTGAAACACATCATGAACTTCCGACAGTCCTTCGGGTGACTCTAACTTGTTGGCCACTTCTCCCGTACGCTCCAAAACTCGGTATGGTCCTACAATTCTCGGGGCTAACTTTCCCTTAACTCCAATTCGTTTAACTCCTCGCAGAGGGGACACACGAAGACATGCTCTATCTCCAATTTCATAGACTACCTCCTTGCGTTTTTTAGTCTTTATGACTCTTCTGCCTGGACTGAGCTATCTTCAGTCTATCTCGAATCAACTTAACATTCTCTTCTGACTCCTTGATCACATTTGGTCCAAACAACTGACGGTCTCCAACTTCATCCCACATACTCTTGGGGTATCACACATATCGAGACAAAACTCGTATTCATTTTGTTCGAAATCCACTCAGTGGAGTATCCTTATCTTTTCCAGGGGTCAACGGTTCTTACAGTGTACTACCACCCTTAAAATGCACAAATCTTCCATAGACCATATTTCTCATATCCTCAAAAATGGTCAAAATCCTTTTTCATAGAGTAACAACTCATAAAATCCCTATCAATACCAACGATGCTAACTTTATTTATTCTCCAATGATTACAATCTCTCGCTCTTCCATTACATGTCTCAACTCAACACCTTGATACAAAAGAGTTGTTCTCACTTCTACTACTATACTTTTCATGTCTCAACTCAACACCTTGATACAAAAGAGTTGTTCTCACTTCTACTACTATACAAAAGAGTTGTTCCATTACATGACTCAACAATTTATCACAAGTCTCCTTCTCTTTGGGACAATCTCTGGCAAAGTGCCCTGCTTCATTACAACGAAAACATATTACTTCTGACAGGTCTTGAGGTTTCCTTTTTGGGCTGGGCAACTGCTAAGGTAGTGCCCTGACTCCTTGCACCTGTAACAAGTGATATGACTCAGGTCCTTCCTGGAATCCAATCTGCTTCTCTTCCTGGACCTTTCCATGCCGATCATGGCTTCTATTTCTTGTGGGTCATATTCTATTTCCTCCGTCGGGAATTCTACTAGATCCCCATTCATACAATTCTGGGAGATGTGTCCTTCTTCTCCACATGAATAGCATGACTTGGTGCAGGGTTTAATTAGTTCTTCTTTGGGTGTGTCCTCCACCTCTTCCTTCATCACAGTTTCTTCTAAAATTTCCATGAGGGCTCCTTTCATTACTTCTTTCTTCTGCTGGATGGTTCGTTGTACCATGGGGTAAATGTGATACTGAGCAGGATAGTGGGTAGTCCCTTCACACAAGAAACAAGTAATCTGCCTAGTTGGGCATTCTTCAACTGGGTGACTTCCTTCACAATTTGGGCATTCATCCTTGTGTTCTTTATGGTTGTGTCCTATTTCTCCACAAAGCTTGCATGCACAAGGTTTCTTCATATACTTTCTAGAAGGCTTCAATTTCTGGGAAACGAACCGAGACTTTAGCAAAGTCAACTTAAAATCTTTCCAAGTGGTTACTCCTTGCCATCCATTAATGGTTTGGTACATCCTCCACCAAGTAGCAGCACCTCTTTCAAAGCACCAAAGAGCATGCTGGATCATATCCTTTCCAACTATAGGGTTATTCTTCATATGATCCTCCATGTTCTGAATTCATCGGTCCGTCTCCAATTGACTTATCGGTCCAGGAAAACATGAGTTCATCTCCATTCGTCCTCTATTGGGTCCATGGGTTTGGGGTGAGATAAGAGAGATAGAGAGGGATACACACAATGCAAACAATAGTTTTGAAAAGACAGATTTTTGTTGTGGCTGTCGGAGAAACATCAAACAAATGATAGCTCACAAACGTTGCATCTAACGTAGGCATATAATAGGGGTTGGGTCTTCTAAAGGTCAATATATCTTCAAAGTCATCAAGCTCTACGAGTCTTGTTCATGTCTCCGATGGCTTCTTTCGATCGTGCTTGTCCTTCTCAAGTTCTTTTGCCAGATCATCTCTATTGACACGAAGTCTCTCATGACGTCCTTCAATATTTCTAGAGTTGTGTTCCAAACTTCTGGGTTTCAACATCCTTGGCATGAGCCATGGTCCTACTGTCCTTCAGTTCCTGACAATTCTCCGGTATCTCGAGGTTGTAGCTCCTCCAGCTTGGCTACTTTCAGCTTTTGGTTCCTGAGTTCTTCACGAATGGCCTCCTTGTCAAATATGACTTCCTACAAGTCCATCTTAAACTTCTTGATGTATTACTCCAGATCCTGGTGATACACCGGCTAAGGTTAAAACTTCATCTTTTGCTGATAGGTGCTCCATCAGCCTTCTTCCATCCAATCCATTCTAAAGAAATGCATCCTTAACTCAGCATGGTGACAATAGCATCAACGGGCGATATCATCAGGGATAGCCATGTTTCTTCCCTTGTCATTGCCATGAGCTATCTTCCATAATTGATATCTCCTGCCTTAGGGTTTTCTTGACAAAACTTTGAGTTCTTATGCTCCATGTTCCGGTCTTTCTCCGATACACATTGATCTCGGGTATTGACAGCTTCAATAGTCTGCCAAGTTCCATAAGTGGTGCCTTCCTAGGTCATACAAATCTGAAAAATTCTACAGGGCCTTCAAATTCTCCTAGTCTTTGGAGTCTTCAACCATTGTACTTTCCATTATTATAATACACAGTAAAATCCTCTTCATTTCGAAGTGGTCTTAGTTGTCCGATATTTTGTACTTCTTGAAGTGGTCTCATCAGCCGAATCTTCGTGTGGTCAAAAGGGGAAAGGGATATGGTCTCACTAAAGGGAATATTTGAATAAGCTCAGAAGAGAAGAGAAGTAAAAGATCTTTTGAAAATGAAGTTGTAGAGAAAATCTTTCATATGGGCTTTCCAATCTCTAGGGTCACGTCCTAGAGTCAACATGTGCTTTGATACCATCTTGCAGCGACCCGACCCGAATGGATCAAGTCTCTGTGCTTAAGTGTCATCCCTGGATCGGTATGCTGACACACACACAGTACTCAAGGATTTATAACAGAGGTAAACCCCATGTAAAAGTAACGTAATTACTAATACCTCAATCCAAATAGCGGAAGTAACAAGGTTGTGGATTCCCATCAACACCAACGGCAAAGTTGAGTGTAGAAATCGTAACCCTAACATATCACTTACTCATCGTAAGATTTCCTGCAACATGAGACGTTGCAGCCACAAAGGGTCAGTACATTGAATGTACTGGCAAATTCACACCAGAGGATAATGATGAATAAAGGCTATCACTACATGCATATTTGGCTGGTGGAAAGGCTCTAGGGTTATAATGTTTTTGCGAAAAGCCAATTTTTCCCTACTGCAAAGGAATACATTTTAATTAACTATCATGGTGGTTGTTGAACATTGAGAATGGTTGACAGCATTCTCAATCCCAAATAATAACATCATTAAAACCCAACAAAATTAATTAGAGTAACATGATGAGATTCACATGATAATCCAAGTACTAGATACTCAAGATGTCCATAACCGGGGACACGGCTAATCATGATTAGTTTATACACTCTGCAGAGGTTTGTGCACTTTTCCCCACAAGACTCGATCGCCTCCGTTTGATTTCTCGCACTACATGGTGTTTGAGAAACGGATGACCGAGACATAGTCTTTCAGAAGCGCCAGCACCTTACGATCGGGTAGACCGTTACACCTACTTTCCCCTACATCTGCTAGTCTACCACTGTAAGAGTTCACATGACTTAATCAACTATGCTAGAGCCCATAGTAGCTTGTGGCTGCACACGGAAGTTTCTAGTATGAATAATCTCATGATCCCTTTGAGCCTGGGTGGCGGTCCATAAAAAACAGGCAATCGCTAGAATACCCAGGTGCCTAAACAGGCAATCGCCGGAATACCCAGGTGCCTCAATCCACCCAGATGTGTGTTAAAGTTGCCACCTTAAGTAAACCATTAATTAACAATCTCACATCTGTCATGAATACTCTCAAACCCAATCCACGTCTACGAGCATAGCATGGCAATATAAGCATAACGTAAAAGTAACTCCCAAGGTTTGAATGCAAGGCAATAGGTTCCTACCTCATCAACTACTTCCCAATACCCACATGTTATCAATCCTACTCATGCAATGTTTGAGGGTGAAACTAATGCATAAAAACTGGGTATGAAGGGGATATGATCAAAGTGTGAACTTGCCTATACTGTTGATGAAGATGATTCGCACTCAAAACTCTTGATAGTTCTACTCGTCACACTCCGTTCAATCTATCATGAGCAAGCAATAGTAACCACACATAAGCAATCACTCAGAAGATCGGGAAGAACGAAGAAGACAGTTCGGAAAACATCAAAACCAAGCAAATAACTCTTGCAACATAAAACAATTTCTAACAGTACCAAAATTATGTCAATTTGGCCTTATCAGAAAGTTTAGGTCAAGAGCTTCGCTTTGCAAAAAGAATCAACTAAATCGGAGTTATAAAACTCAAGTTATGTTCAAAAGAAGTTTGAATATAAATCTGAACAAAATTTGAAATTTGAAATTTTCAAAAAGTTGATGTGGCAGGTTCACTGGATAGGTAAAAACAAGACGAAGCTATAGGCGTTGGTTTCATCTAATTTGGATAAACGAGTGAAAAGTTATGGCTATTTGAAAAATCAGGGCCAAGCTGTTTTACGGAAGAAAAATAGCTACGGCTAGGGCCTAATGTATAAATACGTAGACTAATTGATAATCTAATTATTTTATCATACTAGTCTAGAAATAATAAACTACGGAAGTATAAAGAAAAATACCTTTATAAGGCGGAGAAAAGATGACTTTGGAGAAAGGAGACAATTTTCAAAAGTCGCGCCGGAGAGGAGAAAAATATTTTTATCTAGCCAAACCAAAATATTGATTTAACCCAAATCAGATGATTTTTGGAGGCTCTATGGGTCTATATTTATAGTTAGAAAAAGAGTTTAGGGGTCATAGGCTAGGCAATGTGGGACTAAACGTAGACGAAAATATACGAAAGATGAAAAGAGACGGCTCGCATCGCATGGGCCTAAAGGCCTTCGGCCGGCCGCGTGCACGTTGCGGCTGCAGTTTTTCTTTTTTTTTAAACAAAATTCAGCCTAAAAATAATGAAAAGGCTGGCTCAGCCTGGCCCATGTAGTAGAGAAGAAACACTAAAATGATTGGGCGCCCGATGCCCCTATGCAGCGCACGCGGGCAACAAATAATTATGGCCGCACGTACATTTTTTTAAATAAAAACAGAAAGGGATTACTGGTGCAATAAAATCTACGTAAGTTTGAGTAAATCAAACAGTGTTATTGGTGCAATAAAAACTCAATAAAATCATTTTAAAAACAGCAAAATGATTTCAAATTAATTTTTATCCAATTTTGTATTGTAGGGAATCATGTTACCCTATTTTCCATATATTTTATTTTTGGAGAAAATAATTTGAATAAAACCCAAATAACTCCAAATTGACAATAATTTCAAAAGGATTTTAAATTTCGATCCTTTTAAACTCCCAACTCATATCTCATATAATTTGAAGAAGTCATTTTATCTTCTCTCATGAAAATCATTGAGTTGCTTGAAGTTTCTGAGTTAAAAATATTTCCAAATGAAATTTAAATCTTTTCAAAACCCTTTTCATTTATTTAAATGGAGGAAGTCATGTCATCTTCTCTCAATGGTCTTGTATTTGAAAAGAATTTGAATTCACGGAGATAAAAATGCAAAAGGTGAAAGTTTGGGAAAGTCCTTTTATTCCCTCTCATTTAACTTTAAAAAAGTTTCAAATTTCACTCAATCAATCACACAACAATCAAACAATCAATCAATCTATCTATTTATTATAACATTCCAAAATTTAGAATTTTGGGATGTTACAAGCCAGAGGCAGGCAATACAGATTCGGTCCACCTCTCAAGCCTCTAGAGAAGTTACCATACGAGAGGACCGTGGAAGAAAACGCGAAGATCGTGGAAAAATAAGTGAATGACTTCTTTGTAGGGGTGAAAGCAAAGAGACATCCACCTCCGGAGGAGAAGGTAGACCGGGTGAAAGCAAAGCGCACACTCGATGCCCTGAGGAAACCACCAAAGTCTCCGCCGAAAACCAACTATGAGCGCATTACTGCAAAGGTATATATCGAAGCGGAGCGGTCGGGAAATACTATCAGTGATCGAAGGTTAGCAAAACGACGAGTTGGGAAAAAATTGCCCAGCTCGGCGAACAAGAGGACCAATCGTGCCCCCCACTCAAGGTGTCTAGCGATATCGTCGCTAATGATCGGGGGATGGTGCCCGGTTATAGAGATCTTGAAGATTACCTGCCCGATGATGTACATTATGATTTCTTGGAGGTGGAAGAACACCAATACCATTACGGGAAGCATCTTGTCCAAGATGAAAAATCTCTAACAACGATGATGCGAAGATTCGATGATTGGTACATGGAAACCTGCAGAGAGTCTGGGGGGATGAATACTTTGTATCTGAGAGTTAAAGAGGAGCACAAACTTGTTGGAATTGATTTGTTGACTGTTCCATTTGAGGAGTTCTTCCAGTGGTTCAATCAAAAGGACCTCGACAAATTAATGGTCACTTGCTACTGTCTGTAAGTAATACTTCTGTTATTAAGTCTCTATATATAGCTCAGCCCTTTCATTGCATGTATATATGATTATCCTCATTATATTATGCAGATTGAAGATCGTCGAGTGCAGAAAAGCAGAAATGTATGATATCGGGTTCATTAAGACAAATCTCATAGATAAATTTGAGGTTGAAAAGAACGCCGATGATGCTGAGGCCAACTTGCTCAAATCATTGATAGTAAATCAAGACAAAGATAAAATACTCTTTCCTTACAACTTCGAGTGAGTGTTATTGTCTTGTGCATATTCGGTTTCCCTTATTACTCGAGCCAGGTTATAGTAATGTAATTGATGAGTTATGCATGCGTGCGCAACTTCCACTATATTCTCATGGAGATTAAGCTTGAGCAGGGACTAGTAATTGTCTTAGACTCGAGACGAAAATCTCCCGAGACCTATGCAGACATGACTAAAATGCTCGAGAAGTAAGTTCAATCGATCATTATCGCACCATATCGGCAACTTTTTGTTCATTTCCTGATATCAAGTAATTGTTTTCTTTGTCTCGCAGGGTTTGGAAAGTATTCACCGCACAAGCTCCGGGACTGCCGGGTGAGCTGCGATGGACATACCCGAAAGTAAGTAGTACTAGCTAGCTAGTTTTGCGCATCTTGATCCCGTTGATTCTAGCGACTTTCATCAATGCCATTTATAATGCTTCATTATCAGTTTGATTGACCTCTATTTCTCGTAAAGTGCTTGTGGCAGGAACAAGGGAATCATTTCTGTGGATACTACGTGTGCGAGTTCATCTACAACGCGACTTGCAAAGATAAGCGGGGCTACTCTAAAAGACAATTTGATGTGCGTAAGCAATAATATTCACAATTTCATTTTATTACACCATCATTTCTGTTGAGTTACATTCATATATATGTATTAACCCCCTTCTTCAAATTAGACGTGGGAGATGCGGAATGAACTCCTACCAGAAGATCGCATGAAAGCAATTCAAGAGGAATTAGCGGGATTCCTTCTTGAGCACGTCATCAATAAAGCCGGAGAATACCATGTGGAACTTGATTTCAGATGCTAGGGGATTGTAACAGATCTTACATATTGTATATGTATGTAGCCAGTAGCGTCGGATAGATAATACGAAAATTTGTTGTTCGACCAATCTCTCGGAGAAGGAGAGGTCGATCACTTCTCTTGGTATGCATGACGAACTTCTGTACTTAATGGTTTCCTTCATTTTCTTACTAGCTAGCGTGTCGAGGGCCTCTCTATACGTATAGTACGTAGCGTCGACCAAGCACGGAGATAAGAGAGGACACTTCTCTCTATTAATTAATTAGCTACCTAACACAATATATGAAACACCTTAATTAACCATACAAAAAACCCAAATCCACCCCCCTTTCAGAAAAAAACAAAAACCCTAGCCCCTGAACAGCTGACGCGTGGATGCCTATTGGTCCCGGTTGGTGCCACCAACCGGGACTAAAGGCCCTCCTGCCTAGGCTCGCCACAGCGGCCACGTGGAGGCCCATCTGTCCAGGTTCATATAAGAACCGGGACTAAAGGCCAAGGGCATTAATAACGACCCTTTAGTCCCGGTTCCGCAACCGGGACAGATGTGCCTTATGAACCGGGACAAATGGCCCTTTTTCTACTAGTGGAATACCAAATTCACATGACTACTAATAGCAAGACTTCTCCCATGTCCTCAGGAACAAACATAACTACTCACAAAGCATATTCATGTTCATAATCAGAGAGGTATTAATATGCATAATGGATCTGAACATATGATCTTCCACCAAGTAAACCAACTAGCGTCAACTACAAGGAGTAATCAACACTACTAGCAACCCACAGGTACCAATCTGAGGTTTGGATACAAAGATTGGATACAAGAGATGAACTAGGGTTTGAGATGAGATGGTGCTGGTGAAGATGTTGATGGAGATTGACCCCCTCACGATGAGAGGACCATTGGTGATGACAATGGTGATGATTTCCCCATCCCGGAGGGAAGTTTCCCCAGCAGAACAGCTCCGCCAGAGCCCTAGATTGGTTCCACCAAGGTTCCGCCTTGTGGCAGCAGAGTCTTGTCCCGAAAGCTGACTTATGATTTTTTCCTCGACGAAAGACTCCATATAGCAGAAGATGGGCATCGGAGGGCAACCAGGGGGGCCCACGAGGCAGGGGGCGCGCCGAGGGGGGTAGGGCACGCCCCCACCCTCGTGGCCAGGGTGTGGCCCCCCTCTGGAACTTCTTGTGATCAGTATTTTTTTATATATTCTGGAAATAGCTTCCGTGAAGTTTCAGGAATTTTGGAGCTATGCAGAATAGGTCTCTAATATTTGCTCCTTTTCCAGCCCAGAATCTTAGCTGCCGGCATTCTCCCTCTTTATGTAAACCTTATAAAATAAGAGAGAATAGGCATAAGTATTGTGACATAATGTGTAATAACAGCCCATAATGCAACAAATATCGATATAAAGGCATGATGCAAAATGGACGTATCAAGCACAGCTAGGTGCCAAACCCGCTGCAAGAGCAATACCAGATGTTATGAACGTCTGCCAAAGCAAAGCTGATGACTACTCGATAGTTCAGTGTGCCATGCTTTACGCCTTAGAACCAGGACTTCAACGACGTTTTGAACATCATGGAGCATATGAGATGTTTCAAGAGTTGAAGTTAATATTTCAAGCAAATGCCCAAGATTGAGAGATATGAAGTCTCCAATAAGTTCTATAGCTGCAAAATGTAGGAGAATAGTTTTGTGAGTGAACATATACTCAGAATGTCTGGGTACCACAACCACTTGACTCAACAGGGAGTTAATTTTCCTGATGATAGTGTCATTGACAGAGTTCTTCAATCATTGCCACCAAGCTAAAAAAGCTTCATGATGAACTATAATATGCAAGAGATGGATAAGACAATTCCCGAGCTCTTCGCAATGCTGAAAGCTGCGGAGGTAGAAATCAAGAAGGATCATCAAGTGTTGATGGTCAACAAGACCACCCGTTTCAAGAAAAAGGGCAAAGGGAAGAAGGGGAACTTCTAGAAGAACAACAACCAATTTGCTGCTCAAGTGAAGAAACCCAAGTCTGCACCTAAGCCTGAGACTGAGTGCTTCTATTGCAAAGGGACTGGTCACTGGAAGCGGAACTTCCCCAAGTATTTGGCGAAGAAGAAGGATGGCAAAGTGAAAGATATATTTGATATACATATTATTGCTGTGTACTTAACTAATCCTCACAATAGCGCCTGGTTATTTGATACTGGTTTTGTTGCTAATATTTGCAACTCGAAACAGGGGCTATGGATTAAGCGAAGATTGGCTAAGGATGAGGTGACGATGCACATGGGAAATGGTTCCAAAGTCGATGTGATCGCCGTCGGCACGCTACCTCTACATCTACCTTCAGGATTAGTTTTAGACCTAAATAATTGTTATTTGGTGCCAGCGTTGAGCATGAACATTATATCTGGATCTTGTTTGATGCGAGACGGTTATTCATTTAAATCAGAGAATAATGGTTGTTCTATTTATATGAGTAATATCTTTTATGGTCCTGCACCCTTGATGAGTGGTCTATTTTACTAAATCTTGATAGTAGTGATACACATGTTCATAGTATTGAAGCCAAAAGATATAAGTTTAATAATGATAGTGCAACTTATTTGTGGCACTGCCGTTTAGGTCATATTGGTGTAAAATGCATGAAGAAACTCCATGGTGATGGACTTTTGGAATCACTTGATGATGAATCACTTGATGCTTGCGAACCATGCCTCATGGGCAAGATAACTAAGACTCCGTTCTCCGGAACAATGGAGCGAGCAACAAACTTGTTGGAAATAATACATACTGATGTATGCGGTATGATGAGTGTTGATGCTCGCGGCAGGTATCTTTATTTTCTTAAATTCACAGATTATTTGAGCAGATATGGGTATATCTACTTGATGAAACATAAGTCTGAAACATTTGAAAAGTTCAAAGAATTTCAGAGTGAAGTGGAAAATCATCGTAACAAGAAAATAAAGTTTCTACGATCTGATAGTGGAGGAGAATATTTGAGTTACGAGTTTGGTCTTCATTTGAAACAATGCGGAATAGTTTCGCAACTCACGCCACCCGGAACACCACAGCGTAATGGTGTGGCCGAACGTCGTAGTCGTGCTTTACTAGATATGGTACGATCTATGATGTCTCTTACTGATTTACCACTATCGTTTTGGGGTTATGCTTTAGAGACAGCTACATTCACGTTAAATAAGGCACCATCTAAATCTGTTGAGAGAACACCTTATGAACCGTGGTTCGGCAAGAAACCCAAGTTGTCATTTCTTGTAGTTTGGGGCTGCGATGCTTATGTGAAAAAGCATCAACTTGATAAGCTCGAACCCAAATCGGAGAAATGTGTCTTCATAGGATACCCAAAAGAGATTGTTGGGTACACCTTCTATCACAGATCCGAAGGCAAGATATTCATTGCTAAGAATGGATCCTTTCTAGAGAAGGAGTTTATCTCTAAAGAAGTGACTGGGAGGAAAGTAGAACCTGATGAGGTAATTGTACCTTCTCGCAAGTTGGAAAGTAGTACATCACAGAAGTCTGTTCCAGTGATTCCTACACCAACTAGTGAGGAAGATAATGATGATGATCATGAAACTTCAGATCAAGTTACTACCGAACCTCATAGGTCAACCAGAATAAGATCCGCACTAGAGTGGTACGGTAATCCTGTTCTGGAGGTCATGTTACTTGACCATGACGAGCCTACGAACTATGAGGAAGCGATGATGAGCCCAGATTCTGCAAAATGGCTTGAGGCCACGAAATCTGAGATGAGATCCATGTATGAGAACAAAGTATGTACTTTGGTTGACTTGACCGATGATCGGCAAGCCATAGAGATTAAATGGATCTTCAAGAAGAGGACTGACGCTGACGGTAAAGTTACTGTCTACAAAGCTCGACTTGTTGTGAAAGGTTTTCGACAAGTTCAAGGAGTTGACTACGATGAAACCTTCTCACCCATAGCGATGCTTAAGTCCGTCCGAATCATGTTAGTAATTGCTGCATTTTATGATTATGAAATTTGGCAAATGGATGTCAAAATTGCATTCCTTAATGGATATCTTAAAGAAGAGTTGTATATGATGCAACCAGAAGGTTTTTTGATCCAAAAGTTGCTAACAAAGTGTGTAAGCTCCAACGATCTATTTATGGACTAGTGCAAGCATCTCGGAGTTGCAATATACGCTTTGATAGTGTGATCAAATCATATAGTTTTATATAGACTTTTGGAGAAGTCTGTATTTACACGAAAGTGAGTGGGAGCCCTGTAGCATTTCTGATATTATATGTGGATGACAGATTGTTGATGGGAAATGATACTGAATTTCGGAATAGCATAAAAGGATACTTGAATAAGAATTTTTTAATGAAAGACCTCGGTGAAGCTGCTTATATATTGGGCATCAAGATCTATAGAGATAGATCAAGATGCTTAATTGGACTTTCACAAAGCACATACCTTGATAACGTTTTGAAGAAGTTCAAAATGGATCAAGCAAAGATAGGGTTCTTGCCTATGTTACAAGGTGTGGAGTTGAGTCAGACTCAATGCCCGACCACTGCAGAAGATAGATAGAAAATGAAAGTCATTCCCTATGCTTCAGCCATAGGTTCTATCATGTATGCGATGTTGTGTACCAGACCTGATGTGTGCCTTGCTATTAGTTTAGCAGGGAGGTACCAATGTAATCTAGGAGTGGATCGCTAGACAGTGGTCAAGAACATCCTGAAATACCTGAAAAGGACTAAGGATATGTTTCTCGTTTATGGAGGTGACAAAGAGCTCGTCGTAAATGGTTACGTCGATGCAAGCTTTGACATTGATCTGGATGACTCTAAGTCACAAACCAGATACGTATTTTTATTGAATGTTGGATCTGTCAGTTGGTGCAGTTCCAAGAAGAGCGTCGTGGCGGGAACTACGTGTGAAGTGGATGAAGGAGTTCATATCCGATCTAGGTGTCATACCTAGTGCATCGGATCCAATGAAAATCTTTTGTGACAATACCGGTGCAATTGCTTTGGCAAAGGAATCCAGATTTCACAAGAGAACCAAGCACATCAAGAGCCGCTTCAATGCCATCTGCGATCAAGTCAAGGAAGGAGACAGAGAGATTTGCAAGATACATACGCATCCGAATGTTGCAGACCCATTGACTAAGCCTCTCTCACGAGCAAAACATAATCAACACCAAGACTCCATGGGTGTTAGAATCATTACAATGTAATCTAGATTATTGAATCTAGTGCAAGTGGGAGACTGAAGGAAATATGCCCTAGAGGCAACAATAAAGTTGTTATTTATATTTCCTTATATCATGATAAATGTTTATTATTCATGCTAGAATTGTATTAACCGAAAACTTAGTACATGTGTGAATACATAGACAAACTGAGTGTCACTAGTATGCCTCTACTTGACTAGCTCATTAATCAAAGATGGTTGAGTTTCCTAGCCATGGACATGAGTTGTCATCTGATTATCGGGATCACATCATTAGAGAATGAGATGTGATTGACTTGACCCATCCGTTAGCTTAGCACTATTATCGTTTAGTTTATTGTTATTGCTTTCTTCATAACTTATACATGTTCCTATGACTATGAGATTATGAAACTCCCAAATACCGGAGGAACACTTCGTGTGCTATAAAATGTCACAATGTAACTGGGTGACTATAAAGATGCTCTACAGGTGTCTCCGATGGTGTTTGTTGAGTTGGCATAGATCGAGATTAGGATTTGTCACTCCGATTGTCGGAGAGGTATCTCCAGGCCCTCTTGGTAATGCACATCACTATAAGCCTTGCAAACAATGTGACTAATGAGTTAGTTACGGGATGATGCATTACGGGACGAATAAAGAGACTTGCCAGTAACGAGATTGAACTAGGTATTGAGATACCGACAATCGAATCTCGGGCAAGTAACATACTGATGACAAGGGGAACAACGTATGTTGTTATGTGGTTTTACCGATAAAGATCTTCGTAGAATATGTAGGAACCAATATGATCATCCAGGTTCCGATGTTGGTTATTGACCGGAGATGAAGCTCGGTCATATCCACATAGTTCTCGAACCCGTAGGGTCCGCATGCTTAACGTTCGATGACGATTGGTATTATGAGTTTATGTGTTTTGATGTACCGAAGGTTGTTCGGAGTCCCAGATATGATCATGGACATGACGAGAAGTCTCGAAATGGTCGAGACATAAAGATCGATATATTGGAAGGCTATGTATGGACATCAGAATGGTTTCAGGTGAGCTCGGGCATTTACCGGAGTACCAGGGGGTTACCGGAACCCCCCGAGTCTATGGGCCTTATTGGGCCTTAGTGGGAGAGAGGAGGAGGCGGCCAAGGTGGGGGTGCCCCCCCAAGCCCAATCCAAATTGAGGTGGGGCCGGCCCCCCGTTCCTTCTCCCTCTCTCCTTCTTCCTTCTTCTCCTAATCCAACTAGGGAAGGGGGAATCCTACTCCCACCAGGAGTAGGACTCCCCCCTTGGGCGCGCCATGAGAGGGCCAGCCCTCCCCCTCCTCCACTCCTTTATATACGGGGGAGGGGGCACCCCATAGACACACAAGTTGATTGTTTAGTCGTGTGCGGTGGCCCCCTCCACAGATTTCCACCTCGGTCATATCGTTGCAGTGCTTAAGCGAAGCCCTGCACCGGTAGCTTCATCATCACCGTCACCACGCCGTTGTGCTGACGAAACTCTCTCTCGACCTCCGCTAGACCTAGAGTTCGTGGGATGTCACCGAGCTGAATGTGTGCAGATCACGGAGGTGCCGTACCTTCAGTGCGAGGATCAGTCGGATCATGAAGACAAGCGACTACATCAACCGCGTTGTCATAATGCTTCCGCTTACGGTCTACGAGGGTACGTGGATAACACTCTCCCCTCTCGTTGCTATGCATCACCTAGATACATCTTGCGTGTGCCTAGGAATTTTTTTGAAATTACTGCGTTACCCAACAGCTCCCCTCCTGATGAAACGACAATGACATATGCGTCTTCCCCGGGAAGAGCTCCTCCCCGGTGCGTGGTTGGTGGGCCAACGAGGCGGACGACTGCGAGCTTGCCCATCCCTAGGTTAGGGGCGAGGGAAATGGGCATGACGGCATGCGAGTTGGGGTAGCACTGGTGTGGCTGCGCACACCAATGAGGAACACGAGAGGGGCCGAGAAGCAAAGAAGGTGGTGAGGGGCTGAGAAGCAAAGAAGATGGTGAGGGTCCGAGCTCGCGAGGGTTGGGAGCCGCCAGATGCTGGCATGCCCCCTTTTTAGCTGCCTGCTACACCGATGGAATCAGGAGACATCGCACATCTTAATCAAGAAAGGCAGACGGAAATGAAAGGGACAACAGCTTACGAACATCGGCGGGGCAAGAAGAGGCCCGCCACTCCTCCTGCAACCCCTTTGTAAGATGCAAGAGAAGGAAGACTGGTAGGGAGGGGCAAGAGGAAGCCGACGAGGAGGAGAAGAAGAGCGGTGGGATGGTGGCCGACGGGAGGCGAGGGGGCTAGGGTGGCTGGCGGCGGCGCTCAAGAGATTAGAGATGCGAGGGGAAGGAGTAGGGATGGCAACCGCAGCCCTAAGCGTCTCATCGATTGGGGACAGAGCAATGAATCGAAGGAAGGCACGTTACCTAGGGGTAAGTGAAATGTCGAAAGTGCTCTCAGCGGCAACCCAAATTTACGGCGCGGTGGCACGCCCCATGTGCATATTTGCCGTTGGAGCACAAACGAAGGCCGAAGGAAACGAAACCAATAGTCCAAGTTAAAAAACTATTTCTAAACTATATTTAGATTTAACAGTTAAATCTGAATTGTTAAGTACAAAAGAGTTGATTTGCTAGGCAGCGCAATATTCAGATGAAAGCAAAAATAAGAAACTGCCAGCTTAAATTTGTAGGGAAGTAACAACAATGCCTTAATCCTGTCAGATGAATAGGAAAATCAATAAGCAGCTACCATGTCCAATCTGGAGCTAGAACCCAAATACTTGAACCTTCATAAAGTAATAAAAACAGAAGTTTCAATGTATCAGCAACCCAAATACCTGAACCTTCATTATTTAACCCTTCTTTTTTGTAGGTAATTTATTTTACACTTTAGTTGGAAGCTTGTTCAAACTGCACTCGACAAACAAATTTTTATTAGTAAAGCTAATGCTGGATTAATGCAAAGCTTCAAATAAAACACAAAATGCTCAAACAGAAGTAGAATTAACACCAAGAATTCAGTAAGCAAAGATTGCAAGTCACATCAGAATGAGCTACCAAGCATACCTGGAGAGGTGGATTTGCTTGCCGGGTAATAACCTTCAATTTGTACTCACTCGTGAAGTTTGCCAGATAGTTGTAGTAATAGTGTAGTATATTGGTAGTGCCTGAAGATAAATAAAATATCAATGAAAAAAAAGTAGAATTAACCTGTAGTGAGCCCATTAACCATTCAACTATGGAATTAGTAATTCATGAGTTATTTCTAAATACAGTTTAGTAGCAAAATCTCGGAAAGAATGCACTAAGAATATTCAATCAAATAAATGTCTATCACATAGATAAATTCATTTAAATGTTCTCATGAATGAGCTGGTGACACAAAATATTTTTTCACTATGCACAACCTAGAACTTCAGGTTAGAATACCATGCTATTTATTTTCTTTTCGTACCCTACTATTTCTGTAAAAAAGAACCTTGATCTAAGCAACCTAGAACTGCAAGTTCAAAACATCCTGCTATTTTAGTAAAAAAGAACGCGAGGCTAATGAAATAATCTCTCATTATAGATGGATTGCATGCACCATAGAACCTCAGACAAATAACCCAAGAACATTACTTGTAAAGAAAGGCCATCAGAGACAAATCTTCTTATGATCCTCATAAAGCATTACAAATAAGGAAAATCCATCACACAAAATAGAGCAAGCTCCTCTTAAATTTGAAGAGATATTATATAAGAGAAGAAATAATAACCCAAGAACACAAACCTAAATTTCAATGGGTGACAGATACGAATCACAAACCAGTAGTGACACAAGAACCGTCTGAAGTAATTAAGGTACCTCAACGGTGACTTTGGACGGCAAGAGAGGTGGCGCGTTGGCCTACATCTCTTCAGGCTCTGCGTGGTGCCTACAAAGCCATCAACAAGGTAATGAGTCCATGAAACCACACATAATTCTGTTGGCCTGTGAAGTGACAACGCATATAGCCATGGGAACTTATTTTCTAGAAAAGGATAAATAATTATAATGGTAGATCTTGGCAACAACAACATAATACATACTTCCAAATGGAAGACCTAAATTCGTTAATTTTGAATCAATGTGATTTTAGAATCTTCTATCTACCAACACCATAGTCTCAGTGCGTGTGCTTTCAGCAACATAAACAATTAGACACATGCAGCAATGGTACTCACAAATGATAAAGTACGAGCCTAGGAAAAGAAACCAATCTGTGTCATACAGCGAAGGAAGAGAGACCTCACCGGCTGAGGTAGGTAGATATATGCTCAACTCAATCTGGACAGAGAAGCAATATAAATTAATTTTCCCGAGAAACACAGCCAACAGAAACTGAATAAAGTAACAGAAGGAACCAATAGATGCCCTTGTCGGTACCCAGTAGATATGGTTCACTTCTGTTTCAACTAAAATACATATGCAAAGGTGAGTCTGGTTACCTTGCATTGAATTAATAGAAATGAAATTTGCTTCTGGTTGAAACACAAACACGAAGATAATTAGTGCATGTTCAGTACATGCTTCAATTCTTTTCAGAAAACAGTATATGCGAAGGTGAGTGTGGTTATCTAGAAGGAATTTAAGAGAAACATTGTTTTTCGTCCCGTTAATATACCAATATAAATGAGCAGGATGAGTGAATAAACAACAGGATGAGACAACATTCAAAAACAGGACAACAAATGTGGGAACCTACCATTTATATTCCACCACCAAGCTAGGATGAAGAATTGAGGTAAGCATTGTTAGTTTACAATCAGCGCAATATAATTTGTAGCATGCTAAACCAGACAATAGACATCACAAATAAATTTCCAATTACAACTGACGCGGGACATCCTTTTCAGCTACCTTCATATTCATAAGACCATATCATGAAATAGCAATAAAAAACTGTTGTTTTGATATTCTTTTCACTAGCTTCCAAATTTTGAGGTCTCCGCAGGTTGGAGCTAGTATGGTAACAAAAGGCAGTTGCAACACATGTAGTACCAAAAGAAATTCAGCTTTGTTTAAGGTACTACCACAATCATGAAAATAGGAGGATTAATAATTATAACCCGACTATCTATACACAATCACATAGAATCTAGAAGGACCATCTAGCCAAATTACAAAAAGTATATAATCCATGTTATTACCTGAAATGGAGTTTCATATATTGAAGCATTTAGTTAAATGATAAACCATTCCATCTTGATTCAGGCCTTGTCGGTATGTGAAAGGACCAAACAATGCTATCTCACAATTTAGCACTCCCTCGGTGTGAGCCTCTCCTGCATTAGCAGTTTTGAAATAAAAAAAGTTAGAGAAGGTCGCCTTCAAACACTTGTTTCAGTCCTTTAGTTATGCATAATGCTTATTGAAATAAAAGAAATATACTTAGCTGGAAGTAAAATTAATTAATGAAATTTCCCGAAAGATGTTGCTCTCACATACATCGGTGAATCCTACATTGCTTAAACAAAAACACATTGTATTCTAGTTCAGTTCGACTACTGTTGTGTTCTGCTAAATGAAAACAAGCCCAAACTCGTGTTGTGTTTTCCAATCTATCTATCTGAAAATATAGCTGCTTGGACAGCAAAATAATCTACAAAAACATCTTATACCCCACATGAAGCAAGCATCATCTATCAAGAAGAGGCCTCACAATCAAAGTTCAAAAAACCGCTAGTCATTAATTATGCATTTGGCCACCTACTTGCGCTTTTCTAGCTTAGGCGTGATTACACGTAATTAGGCAGAATTATGCGTTTTCTATACAATTGTACGGATACATGTTAGAAAGAGAAGTTTGCCATCAAGCAACACATGCTTATGATCTAAGAACACTATCTGCGATGTTGACATTCTAATTACGAAAAAGGGTCCCCTGCTTTATATTATAAAGCACCAACACCAAGCATCCAACAAGTCATGTTCAAAGTACAAGCAAGTATCAAATCAATGCTGGGGGCACAGTAAGACAAGCCCCAAAAGAGAAGAAAAAATATCTAGTCGGGCTCAGGAGGGGGCGGTGGTGGCGGAGGAGCTATTGCTGCGGCCGAGGAGTGGAGACCCATGATGATGTTGTCGATGACATCCCGATCGCGCCGCTTGCTAAGCGGTCTCCATATCTGTAAGAAGCCAAACATTTTATAGATTGAATCAGTCACACGACAAGGAATCACGCGTTCGATGACTAGTTTATTGTGAGAGCACCAGAGGGTCCATGCTACCGGTACCCATAGCAACCCGGGTGGGTGCACGCCTAGGACTCGGAAGCCTACGAATCTCCCCGAATATGTACGGAAGGTTGTCGTGGTAGCAAGTGCCCCCAACAACTTTCCGGAAGCAACTCCAAAGGAACTACGCCACCGGGCACTGGAAAAAGATGTGGTTACAGTCTTCCGGTATCATGCAAATAGGACAAAGGCCATCCCTAGGGCCCTTACACTTACGCACCTCCCTGCCCGATGGCAGTCGACCTCGGACCCATTGCCAAAGGAAAATGCGGATTTTCAAGCGGAGTTTAATCTCCCATATCATCGAGAACTCCATTAGTCCGGGTGTGGGCACAATCTCCCGGTACAATGACCTAGTAGAGAATCGGCCGCTAGGCTCAAGTCGCAAGATAGCGAGTGGGCTCGAGGGAGGGAGTGTGTAGGGCAACACACTCGAGCAGCTCCTCCCATTGAGCACGTTCCACCATATTAGCCAGAGTCGTGGCCACAGAGAGTTGCGGGAGGGCACATATCGAGAACAACGCGTAGAATCGCTCCGCAAAAGGGTCCCGCCCCGTCCCATCTAACAAGCCAAAACAGGGTGCCGACGCCAGAACCCATGCTAATGGAGGTCCCAATATGCAAGACTGGCATCAGTTGGATCACCGATTGACAGAACTGGGAACCTCCAGCTCTAGAGGCAAATGCCAGAGGCTGCCCACGGAGGTACTTGGCACGTATAATCTCCAGCCACAACCCACCATCACTGGTCTGAATTCTCCACAGCCATTTGGAGAGGAGAGCAATATTCATCCGCTTGGATGAGATGACCCCGAGACCACACTGGTCCTTGGGCTTGCAAATCTTAGACTTCTCGACCATGTGGTACTTATGTTTATTATTCTCGCCAGCGCAGAAGAATCCGGAGAGAAGTTTGGTGTCCTCATGATGAAGGGATTCATGTAAACTATAGAATCCCATAACATACATCAAAAGGCTAACAAGGGAAGAGTTCATCAGGACCACTTGTGCGGACTTGGAGAGCCACCTCCCTTGTGAAGGCTCCATCCTAGGTTGGAGCTTGGAAATTACTGGGCAGAAGTCTTTCTCCTATAGACAGGCGTCACTAATTGGCGTGCGGAGGTAGGTAGTCGGGAAGGATCCCAAGCGATAGTTCAAGCGGTTAGCAATTTGTTGGGCTTCCTCCGCGGAGTACCCAAAAACCATCACTTCACTCTTGGCGAAGTTAATTGTGAGGCTCGACATCTCCTGAAAGCAGAGAAGGAGGAATTTGAGGTGTCGTATATCCTCGTCCGAGCCCTGCACCATCATAATGGTGTCGTCCGCATATTGGAGATGGGTCAAACCTCCATTAGCCACGAGATGGTGGCAAATCCCCCTAATGTGGCCTGCCCGCTTGGCCAAGTCAAGGATCGTAGCTACAGCGTCGACCACAAGATTGAATAGGAATGGGGAGACAGGATCACCTTGTCGCACCCCCTGACCAGTCTGGAAGTACGGCCTGACCTCCCCATTTATGTTGACGGCCATGCGTCCACTCGTAACCAGCTGCATAATCGGAGCCACCCAATGGTGGTCGAAGCCACGCCTGATCATCACCTCCCGAAGAAGGACCAATGTACAATGTCGTATGCTTTATGGAAGTCAATCTTAAAGAACACGGCGCGAGGCGCTTGCTCTTGACTTCATGGATAATCTCGTGGAGGATGAGAATCCCATCCAAAATGTATCGACCTTTCGTGAAGGCCATTTGGTTCGGTGATGGATCCGGGGCGCAATTAGGGCCGCCCTAGTGGCGTACCCCTTGGCCAGAATCCAAAACAGCACATTGGGGACCGTGATGGGTCAGAACTACCGAATATCGGTTGCTCCAAGGACCTTCGGGATCAGGGATATGATCCCGTAATTGAGTCGGGAAACGTCCAAAGTTCCTCGAGAGAACTCGAGGAACATGTCAAGGATGATCTCCTTGACCATCGGCCAGAACGCCTGGAAGAAGCGAACCGGTAGGCCATCGGGTCCTGGTGCCGAAGTTGGGTTCATTGCTTTGCCAAAAGTCTCTACATCCGTGGCATCAAAGGGAGCGAGGAACGCAGAATTCTCCGCATGAGATATATGCTGGTCAGCTGATCAAATATGCTCTGCGAGGGCGATCCCACCCATAGGGCGGCCGGCAAAAAGCGATTTGTAAAAGTCATCATCTAGTGATGAGATCGCTGGGGGGGGTCCTGCAAGAGCTGACCTCCTTCCCATAAAAGGGGTATGGAATAGCATCTCAGACGTCCATTAGCAATGACCTGGAAGTAGGCAGTGTTGGCATCACCAAACAACACCCAGTTCAAAGATCCTCGTTGGCGCCAATACTCCTCTTCTTTAGAGTAGATGTCCATAAGAGAGTCTTCCAGATTATATCTATGAGCCTATTCCTCTGCGGAGAGACCTGAAATATCCGCATGGAGGCCAAGGGAGCGGATCTCCTCAAGAAGGGAGGTGTTCTGGACCCGAAGGTCCCTTCCTCTGTTTGCTCTCCAACCCTTCATGAATTTCCTGGAACGTTTAGATAGGTGATGCCACTCATCCAGGATGGACATCTGCCTATGGGGTTCGTTAAGCGACGTGGGCCAGTGAGCCTAGACGGCAACCACAAAGCCCGGCTGTCGAAGCCAGAAAGTGTCGAACCTGAATCGGGGGGGGGGGACAGGGTCTCTCATCCATCGAGGACAAGAGCAGGGGCACATGGTCAGACCCGATGCACGTAATAGCCTGAAGAGAAGCTAAGGGGAATCGAAGCTCCCAATACGGGGAGAAGAATACTCGTCAAGTACACTAAGGGTAGGGGCAACCTATCTATTAGTCCAGGCGAACCTCGCCCCGACCCTGTCAAGCTCCAGAAGGCCTAAGTCAGCAATCCAGTCATTATATCTTCGGATCTCAGCAAGATCGACACGTGAGTTACTCTTCTCAGCGGCGGAGCAGAGAAGGTTAAAATCTCCTCCCACCACCACCGGGAAGGTAGCGGAGGTTATTGATGACCCACAAGTGTAGGGCATTTATAGTAGCTTTTCGATAAGTAAGAGTGTCGAACCCAACGAGGAGCAGAAAGAAATGATAAGCAGTTTTCAGTAAGGTATTCTCTGCAAGCACTGAAATTATCAGTAATAGGTAGTTTTGTGATAAGGTAATTTGTAACAAGTAGAAAGTAATAAAAGTTAATAACGTGCAGCAAGATGGACCAATCCTTTTTGTAGCAAAGGACAAGCCTGGAGAAACTCTTATGTGAAGGAAAGCGCTCCCGGGGACACATGGGAATACCGTCAAGCTAGTTTTCATCACGTTCATATGATTCGCGTTCGGTACTTTGATAATTTGATATGTGGGTGGACCGGTGCTTGGGTACTGTCCTTACTTGGACAAGCATCCCACTTATGATTAACCCCCATTGCAAGCATCCGCAACTACAACAGAAGTGTTAAGGTAAACCTAACCATAGCATGAAACATATGGATCCAAATCAGCCCCTTACGAAGCAACGCATAAACTAGGGTTTAAGCTTCTGTCACTCTAGCAACCCACCATCTACTTATTACTTCCCAATGCCTCCCTCTAGGCCTAAACAATGGTGAAGTGTCATGTAGTCGACGTTCACATGACACCACTAGAGGGATGACAACATACATCTCATCAAAATATCGAACGAATACGAAATTCACATGACTACTAATAGCAAGACTTCTCCCATGTCCTCAGGAACAAACGTAACTACTCACAAAGCATATTCATGTTCATAATCAGAGGGGTATTAATATGCATAATGGATCTGAACATATGGTCTTCCACCAAGTAAACCAACTAGCATCAACTACAAGGAGTAATAAACACTACTAGCAACCGATAGGTACCAATCTGAGGTTTGGATACATAGATTGGATACAAGAGATGAACTAGGGTTTGAGACGAGATGGTGCTGGTGAAGATGCTGATGGATATTGACCCCCTCCCGATGAGAGGATCGTTGGTGATGACGATGGTGATGATTTCCCCCTCCCAGAGGGAAGTTTCCCCAGCAGAACAGCTCTGCCGGAGCCCTAGATAGGTTCTGCCAAGGTTCCGCCTCGTGGCGGCGGAGTTTCTTCCCGAAAGCTTTCTTATGATTTTTGCCTCGATGAAAGACCTCATATAGCAGAAGATGCGCATCGGAGGGCCACCCGGGGCCCACGAGGCAGGGGGTAGGGCGCGCACCCCACCCTCGTGGCTAGGGTGTGGCCCCCCTTTGGAACTTTCTCCGCTCAGTATTTTTTATTAATTCCAAAAAGGACTTCCATGAAGTTTCAAGTCTTTTGGAGCTGTGCTGAATAGGTCTCTAATATTTGCTCCTTTTCCAGCCCCGAATCCCAGCTGCCGGCATTCTCCCTCTTTATATAAACCTTGTAAAATAAGAGAGAATAGACATAAGTATTGTGACATAAGGTGTAATAACAGCCCATAATGCACAAGTATCGATATAAAAGCATGATGCAAAATGGACGTATCAACTCCCCCAAGCTTAGACCTCGCTTGTCCTCAAGCGAAAGCTGAAATCGAAAAATATGTCCACATGTTTAGAGATAGAGGTGTCGATAAAAATAAAATACGGACATGAGGGCATCATGATCATTCTTAGAACAACAACATATATATATATATGTAGTCATATGATCTCTTATGCTAAAGTAACAATTCAATCACAATTTCAAGTATGAATCATAAACTTCATTGAAAGCTAATAAACTCAAATCTCGGTCATTGATGCAATTGCAATTTATCATAACATAGGAAAGAGTCAATATAAGAGCTTTTCAGCAAGTCCACATACTCAACTATCATTTTGTCTTTCACAATTGCTAACACTCACGCAATATTTATGGGTATGGAGTTTTAATCGGACACGGAGAAAGATACGGGCTTATAGTTTTGCCTGCCAACGTTTTACCTCAAGGGTAATGTCGACAATAATAGTTCATGAAAACTCACATCCAATTAGCTATATATATCAGGATCTTTCCAACACATTGTGCTTGCCAAAGGATAAAATGTAAAAGGGAAAGGTGAAGATCACCATGACTCTTTGCATGAAGTATAAAACAAGAATAAAAGATAGGCCATTCGAAGAGGGAAGTAGAGGTTGTCATGCGCTTTTATGGTTGGATGCACTAAATCTTAATGCAAAAGAACGTCACATTATATTGCCACTTGTGATATGGACCTTTATTATGCATTCCATCGCTTTTATTTCTTCCACATCACAAGATCGTATAAGGCTTATTTTCTCCACACTAATAATTCATACATATTTAGAGAGCAATTTTTATTGCTTGCACCGATGACAACTTACTTGAAGGATCTTACTCAATCCATAGGTATATATGGTGGACTCTCATGGAAAAACTGGGTTTAGGGATATTTGGAAGCACAAGTAGTATCTCTACTTGGTGCAAGGAAATTGGCTAGCAAGAGAGGGAAAGGCAAGCTCAACATGTTGGATGATCCATGACAATATAATTTATCTCAGATGTAAGAAAACATAACCCATTATGTTGTCTTCCTTGTCCAACGTCAACTCTTTAGCATATCATAGTTTAATGAGTGCTCACAATCATAAAAGATGTCCAAGATAGTATATTTATATGTGAAACTCTCTTTCTTTATTACTTCCTATTGATTGCAACGATGACCAAAACTATGTTTGTCAACTCTCAACAAATTTTATTCATCATACTCTTTATATGTGAGCTCATTACTCTCAATAAGATCTCTTTATTTCTTTTTATTATTTATGTTTTATTTTATTCCCTCAAGATTATAGCAAAATAATCAAGCCCTGGACTCAAAACTAATCTTTATTATATATAGCTCACGAACTCGATTACATAAGAAGATCATAAAGCAAAACTCACAACTAGATCATACTAAAACTTTATTCTACTAGATCAAGATATTATCAAAAGGATCGAACTAAGAAAAAACGGTAAAGATAAAAGTTGATGGTGATACGATACCGGAGCACTCCCCCAACCTTGGCAGTTGCCAAGGGGAGTGCCTATACCTGTGTGATTATGTCTCCTTCTTCGGGGTGGTGATGTGATATTATTGGCGATGATGCCCCTCAGGATACGATTCTCTTCCTCGAGCTTATTGACTTGCTGCTTGAGGTTCATTATTTCCTTACGGAGCTTGCCAGTGACGGCTAAAGCTCCTTTCACCCAAGGATGTTGCATAGCTGCGGGAGAACAAGTAACACTCGTTTTCATATTTTCATAAGAGAGAAATCTAACATTGGAAGGGATGACCGAGTTTGGAATAGCTGAGCTCTGTAGTTCCCCCATCATGAATCCTGCCCGGAAACGAGAAGTAACTTCTTGATCCTCCTCCATGGCGTCTATCCTTTTCAAGTCAGCTTCCATCTCTTCCTCCGTTGAGGGCTCAAAGTGATAGGCATCGCTGTTTATCCCTGGGCCTGGTGTCGGACGAGACACCCGACTCTCCCCGACTGACTCTTGAGAGGACATCTTGCTCTGATCTGCGGCAGAAACAACTCGAAACAAAGACAGGAGATATTTGCGTGATACGATGGTCAAAACCTTTGGGAGATAATATAATGAATTTTTACCGACCAAGAGAAGTATCGTGCAAGAAAACGGAGTCCGGAGAGCACACGGGGTGCCCACGAGGCAGGGGGGTAGGGCGCGCCCTCCACCCTCCTGGAAGCCCCGTGTCCTTTCCGGTCCGCTTCTTATTTTCCTATTTTCTTAAATATTCCAAAACGGAGAAAAATTGCCATTAGAACTGTTTGGGAGTCGGTTTACTTACCGTACAACGTACCTATTCCTTTTCGGAGTCTGAAACGTTCTGGAAAGTATCCCTTATGTATTCCTCCGAGGTTGCGGTTTCAATAACATTAGTTTCAACATTTATAGGGTTACCTGAGATATAATGTTTGATTCTTTGACCTTAAACCACCCTCGGATTTGTGCCTTCGGAGTTGTTGATTTTTATGGCACCGGAACGATAGACCTCCTCGATGATGTAGGGACCTTCCCATTTAGAGAGAAGTTTGCTAGCAAAAAATCTTAAACGAGAGTTGTATAACAATACATAATCTCCTACATTGAAATCACGCTTTTGTATCCTTTTATCATGCCATCTTTTAACTTTTTCTTTAAACAACTTGGCATTTTCATAGGCCTGGGTTCTCCATTCATCAAGTGAGCTAATATCAAATTACCTCTTCTCCCCGGCAAGTTTGAAATCATAGTCGAGCTCTTTGATAGCCCAATATGCCTTATGTTCTAGTTCGAGAGGTAAGTGACAAGCTTTACCATAAACCATTTTATAAGGAGACATACCCATAGGATATTTATATGCAGTTCTATAAGCCCATAATGCATCATCAAGTTTCTTTGACCAATTCTTTCTAGATCTATTAACAGTCTTTTGCAAAATTAATTTGAGCTCTCTGTTACTCAATTCTACTTGGCCACTAGACTGCGGGTGATAAGGAGATGCAATTCTATTATTAACATCATACTTAGCAAGCATTTTACAAAAGGCACCATGAATAAAATTTGAACCACCATCAGTCATTAAATATCTTGGCACTACAAACCTCGGGAAAATAACTTCTTTAAGCATCTTAATAGAGGTGTTATGATCAACACTACTAGTTGGAATAGCTTCTACCCACTTAGTAACGTAATCAACAGCAACTAAAATATGTATATAACCATTAGAGGAAGGAAACGGTCCGATATAATCAAAGAGCCAAACATCAAATGGTTCAATAACAAGTGAATAATTCATAGGCATTTCTTGGTGATACGTCTCCAACGTATCTATAATTTTTTATTGTTCCATGCTATTATATTATCAACCTTGGATGTTTTATATGCATTTCTATAATTTTTTATTGTTCCATGCTATTATATTTTTTGTCCCCCGAGTTTTGATGAGCAAATTTATTATGATGAAAGCATGCCTCCTATTTATGATGATTATATTGATGAAAGTGGATTCAGAGAGGTCATGACTTCATTTTTGTGATGAATCCACTATTTCGGAAGAGGTTCCAATTGATTATGAGAACAAAGTTGCTATATATGATGATTATTGTGATGACTTGTATTCTATAAAGAATAATGATATCCATGAAACTTGTCATCATGATTTTAGTTTTCAATTGGATTATGCCTCACATGATAATTATTTTGTTGAGTTTGCTCCCACTATTATTCATGAGAAGAATTTTGCTTGTGTGGAGAGTAATAAAATTTCTATGCTTGTAGATCATGAAAAGAATGCTTTAGGTGCTGGTTATATTGTTGAATTCATTCATGATGCTACTGAAAATTATTATGAGGGAGGAACATAGGCTTGTTGGAATTGCAATAATATCAAGTTTCCCCTCTATGTGCTTCAAATTGTGGAGTTATGCTTGTTTTACCTTCCTATGCAAGTTGATTCTTGTTCCCACAAGTTATTTGCTCACAGAATCCCTATGCATAGGAAGTGGGTTAGGCTTAAATGTGTTAGTCATATTCTTCATGATGCTCTGTTTATGTTATAATTCTTGTCTTTTATGTGAGCATCATTGAAATCATCATGCCTAGCTAGGGGCATGAAACGTTGGCACTTGTTGGGAGGCAACCCAATTTTATTCTTGCTCCTTGATTTTTGTTCGTGTTTAGTAATAAATTAATAATCTATCCTCTGTTATGATTGTGTTTTTATGTTTTAATTAGTGTTTCTTCCAAATAAAGCCTTTACGATCTTCTTGGGTGATTGTTATTTGATCTTGCCGTAAAAAACAGAAAGTCTGCGCTCACGAGAATAATTTTCATTTTTTACCAAAGAGCAATAAAATACCAGTGCCACTTGCAGTAGATTAATAAACAAATTTCCTAGGACTTCCTAATTTCTCAGGATTTTTGGAGTTACAGAAGTATTCGAACCCTACAGATTACTACAGACTGTTCTGTTTTTGACAGATTATGTTCTCTATGTGTTGTTTGCTTATTTTGATGAATCTATGAGTAGTATCGGAGGGTATGAACCATAGATGAGTTGTAATACAGTAGATATTACACCAATATGAATTTTGAATGAGTTCACAATAGTACCTAAGTGGTGATTTATTTTCTTATACTAACGGAGCTTACGAGTTTTCTGTTAAGTTTTGTGCTGTGAAGTTTTCAAGTTTTGGGTGAAGATTCGATGGACTATGGAATAAGGAGTGGCAAGAGCCTAAGCTTGGGGATGCCCAAGGCACCCCAAGGTAATATTCAAGGACAACCAAAAGCCTAAGCTTGGGGATGCCCCGGAAGGCATCCCCTCTTTCGTCTTCATTCATCGGTAACTTTACTTGGAGCTATATTTTTATTTACCACATGATATGTGTTTTTCTTGGAGCGTCATTATATTTTATTTAGTTTTGCTTTCTGTTTGAATAAAATACCAAGATCTGAAATTCTTAAATGTTAGAGAGTCTTCGCATAGTTGCATAATTATTGGACTACTCATTGATCTTCACTTATATCTTTCGGAGTAGTTTGTCGTTTGCTCTAGTGCTTCACTTATATCCTTTTAGAGCACGTCGGTGGTTTTATTTTGAAGAAATAGATGAACTCTCGTGCTTCACTTATATTATTTTCAGAGTCTTTAGAACACATGGTAGTTTGCTTTGGTTATGAAACTAGTCCTAATATGATGGGCATCCAAGATGGGTATAATAAAAACTTTCATATAGAGTGCATTGAATACTATGAGAAGTTTGATACTTGATGATTGTTTTGAGATATGAAGATGGTGATATTAGAGTCATGTGAAACGTCTCCAATGTATCAATAATTTTTTATTGCTCCATGTTATATTATCTACTGTTTTGGACATTATTGGGCTTTATTATCCACTTTTATATTTTTTTGGGACTAACCTATTAACCGGAGGCCCAGCCCAGAATTGCTGTTTTTTTGCCTATTTCAGAGTTTCGCAGAAAAGGAATATCAAACGGAGTCCAAACAAAATGAAACCTTCGGGAACGTGATTTTCTCACCGAACATGATCCAGGAGACTTGGACCCTACGTCAAGAAATAAAGGAGGAGGCGACGAGGTAGGGGGGCACGCCTACCCCGCCCCCTGGCACGGCCTCCACCCTCGTGGGCCCCCTATTACTCCACCGACGTACTTCTTCCTCCTATATATACCTACGTACCCCCAAACGATCAGATACCATCTTAATTCCACCGCCGTAACTTTCTGTATCCACGAGATCCCATCTTGGGGCCTGTTCCGGAGCTCCGCCGGAGGGGGCATCCATCACGGAGGGCTTCTACATCAACACCATAGCCTCTCCGATGAAGTGTGAGTAGTTTACCTCAGACCTTCGGGTCCATAGTTATTCGCTAGATGGCTTCTTCAATCTTTTTGGATCTCAATACAATGTTCTCCCCCTCTCTTGTGGAGATCTATTCGATGTAATCTTTGTTTTGCGGTGTGTTTGTTGAGATCGATGAATTGTGGGTTTATGATCAAGAATCTATGAACAATATTTGAATATTCTCTGAATTCTTTTATGTATTATTGGTTATCTTTGCAAGTCTCTTCAAATTATCGGTTTGGTTTAGCCTACTCGATTGATCTTTCTTGCAATGGGATAAGTGCTTAGCTTTGGGTTCAATCTTGCGATGTCCTTTCCTAGTGACAGTAGCGGCAGCAAGGCACGCATTGTATTGTTGCCATCGAGGATAACAAGATGGGTTTTTTATCATATTGTATGAATTTATCCCTCTACATCATGTCATCTTGCTTAAGGCGTTACTCTGTTTCCATGAACTTAATACTCTAGATGCTGGATAGCGGTAGATGAGTGGAGTAATAGTAGTAGATGCAGGCAGGAGTCGGTCTACTTGTCTCGGACGTGATGCCTATATACATGATCATACCTAGATATTCTCATAACTATGCTAAATTCTGTCAATTGCTCAATAGTAATTCGTTCACCCACCGTAAAATACTTATGCCCCCGGGTCTATCTTCATCATATTAATCTTCCAATACTTAGTTATTTCCTTTTCTTTTTACTTTCCTTTTATTTTACTTTGCATTTTTCTCACAAAAATACCAAAAATATTATCCTATCATATCTACCAGATCTCACTCTCGTAAGTGACCGTGAAGGGATTGACAACCCCTTATCGCGTTGGTTGTGAGGAGTTATTTGTTTTGTGCAGGTACGAGGGACTTCGCACGCAGCCTCCTACTGGATTGATACCTTGGTTCTCAAAAACTGAGGGAAATACTTACGCTACTTTGCTGCATCATCCTTTCCTCTTCAAGGAAATCCAAGGCAGTGCTCAAGAGGTAGCACCATGCTAGTTGAGTAGTTGTGAATTTGAGAAATACTTGTGTTAAAGTTTGTGATTCCCGTAGCACGCACGTATGGTGAACCGTTATGTGATGAGGTCGGAGCATGATTTATTTATTGATTGTCTTCCTTATGAGTGGTGGTCGGGGACGAGCAATGGTCTTTTCCTACCAATCTATCCCCCTAGGAGCATGCGCGTAGTTCTTTGTTTCATAACTAATAGATTTTTGCAATAAGTATGTGAGTTCTTTATGAATAATGTTGAGTCCATGGATTATACGCACTCTCACCTTTCCACCATTGCAAGCCCCTCTTGTGCCGCGCAACTTTCGCTGGTACCATAAACCCACCATTATATCTTCCTCAAAACAGCCACCATACCTACCTATTATGGCATTTCCATAGCCATTCCAAGAGATATTGCCATGCAACTTTCCACCATTCCATTTATTATGACACACTCCATCATTGTCATATTGCTTAGCATGATCTTGTAGTTGACATCGTATTTGTGGCAAAGCCACCGTTCATAATTCTTTCATACATGTCACTCATGAGTCATTTCATATCCCGGTACACCGCCAGAGGCATTCATATAGAGTCATATGTTTGTTCTAAGTATCGAGTTGTAATTCTTGAGTTGTAAGAAATTAAAGTGTGATGATCATCATTATTAGAGCATTGTCACAAGTGAGGAAAGGATGATGGAGACTATGATTCCCCCACAAGTCGGGATGAGACTCCGGACGAAAAAAAGAGGCCATAAAAGAGAAGGCCCAAATAACATAAAAATGAGAGAAAAAGAGAGAAGGGGCAAATGCTACTATCCTTTTACCACACTTGTGCTTCAAAGTAGCACCATGATCTTCATGATAAAGAGTCTCCTATGTTGTCACTTTCATACACTACTAGGAATCTTCCATTATAGAACTTGGCTTGTATATTCCAATGATGGGCTTCCTAAAAATGCCCTAGGTCTTCGTGGGCAAGCGAGTTGGATGCACGCCCACTTAGTTTCTTTTTGAGCTTTCATACAATTATAGCTCTAATGCACCCGTTGCATGGCAATCCCTACTCACTCACATTGATATCTATTGATGGGCATCTCCATAGCCCGTTGATATGCCTAGTTGATGTGAGACTATCTTCTCCTTTTTGTCTTGTCCACAACCACCATTCTATTGCACCTATAGTTCTATGTCCATGGCTCACGCTCATGTTTTGCGTAAAGATTGAAAAAGTTTGAGAACATCAACAGTATGAAACAATTGCTTGGCTTGTCATCGGGGTTGTGCATGATTTAAATATTTTGTGTGGTGAAGATGGAGCATAGCCAGACTATATGATTTTGTAGGGATAACTTTCTTTTGCCATGTTATTTTGAGAAGACATGATTGCTTTGTTAATATGCTTGAAGTATTATTATTTTTATGTCAATATTAAACTTTTGTCTTGAATATTATGGATCTGAACATTCATGTCACAATAAAGAGAATTACTTAGAGAAATATGTTAGGTAGCATTCCACATCAAAAATTATGTTTTTATCATTTACCTACTCGAGGCCGAGTAGGAATTAAGCTTGGGGGTGCTTGATACGTCTCCAACGTATCCATAATTTTTAATTGTTATATGCTATTATATTATCAACCTTGGATGTTTTATATGCTATTTTATATGATTCTTGGGACTAACCTATTAGCCTAGAGCCCAGTGCCAGTTTCTGTTTTTTCTGTTTTAGAGTATCGCAGAAAAGGAAAATCAAACGGATTCGAATTGACCTGAAACTTCATGGAAATTATTTTTGGATCAGAAGAAGCCCATGGAATATTGGAGTTGGACCAGAAGAGTCTCGGGCTGCTCACGGGGGTGGGGGGCGCGCCCAGGGGGTGGGCGCGCCCCCTGCCTTGTGGACAGCCCGGAGATGGAAATTATTTTTGGATCAGAAGAAGCCCATGGAATATTGGAGTTGGACCAGAAGAGTCTCGGGCTGCTCACGGGGGTGGGGGGCGCGCCCAGGGGGTGGGCGCGCCCCCTGCCTTGTGGACAGCCCGGAGATCCACCGACGTACTTCTTCCAACTATATATATCCATATACCCTAAAAACTTTGGAGAACAGAATAGATCGGGAGTTCCGCCGCCAGAAGCCTCCGTAGCCACCGAAAACCAATCTAGACCCGTTCCGGCACCCTACCGGAGGGGGGAATACCTCTCCGGTGGCCATCTTCATCATCCCGGCGCTCTCCATGACGAGGAGGGAGTAGTTCTCCCTCGGGGCTGAGGGTATGTACCAGTAGCTATGTTTTTTATCTCTCTCTCTCTCTCTCTTGTTCTTGAGGTGGTACGATCTTGATGTATCGCAAGCTTTGCTATTATAGTTGGATGTTATGATGTTTCTCCCCCTCTACTCTCTTGTCATGGATTGAGCTTTCCCTTTGAAGTTATCTTATCGGATTGAGTCTTTAAGGATTTGAGAACACTTGATGTATGTCTTGCATGTGCTTATCTATGGTGACAATGGGATATCACGAGATCCACTTAATGTATGTTTTGGGGATCAACTTGCGAGTTCCGTGACCTCGTGAACTTATGCATAGGGGTTGACACACGTTTTTGTCTTGACTCTCCGGTAGAAACTTTGGGGCACTCTTTGAAGTTCTTTGTGTTGGTTGAATAGATGAATCTGAGATTGTGTGATGCATATCGTATAATCATACCCACGGATACTTGAGGTGACATTGGAGTATCTAGGTGACATTAGGGTTTTGGTTGATTTGTGTCTTAAGGTGTTATTCTAGTACGAACTCTATGATAGATCGAACGGAAAGAATAGCTTCATGTTATTTTACTACAGACTCTTGAATAGATCGATCAGAAAGGATAACTTTGAGGTGGTTTCGTACCCTAGCATAATCTCTTTGTTTGTTCTCCGTTATTACTGTCTTTGGAGTGACTCTTTGTTGTATGTTGAGGGATAGTTATATGATCCAATTATGTTATTATTGTTGAGAGAACTTGCACTAGTGAAAGTATGAACCCTAGGCCTTGTTTCAACTCATTGCAATATCGTTTGTGCTCACTTTTATATTTAGTTACCTTGTTGTTTTTATATATTTTCAGATTACAAAAACATATATCTACTATCCATATTGCACTTGTATCGACATCTCTTTGCCGAACTAGTGCACCTATACAATTTACCATTTTATTGGGTATGTTGGGGACACAAGAGACTCTTTGTTATTTGGTTGCAAGGTTGTTTGAGAGACCATCTTCATCCTACGCCTCCCACGGATTGATAAACCTTAGGTCATCCACTTGAGGGAAATCTGCTACTATCCTACAAACGTCTGCACTTGGAGGCCGAACAACGTCTACAAGAAGAAGGTTGTGTAGTAGACATCAAGCTCTTTTCTGGCGCCGTTGCCGGGGAGGTTAGCGCTTGAAGGTATATATTTAGATCTTGTAATCGAATCTTTTTGTTTCTTGTTTTATCACTAGTTTAGTCTATAAAAGAAAATTACAAAAAAATATTGGAATTGAGGGTACCTCATATGCTTCATCTTTGTAATGTCTTTCGTGAGAATAAGGATTCCGATAATTGCGCTCAAGTTCTAGAAGAATAATGCATTAGAATGTTTGGCACTAAATATTTGAATGATGAGCATGATTGCAATGTTATTAGTATGAATTCTTTGAATATCCATGATGCTAATGATATGCAAAGCCACAAGCTTGGGGATGCTATGTTTGATGAAGATGATATTTTTTGTCCCCCAAGTTTTGATGAGCAAATTTATTATGATGAAAGCATGCCTCCTATTTATGATGATTATATTGATGAAAGTGGATTTGGAGAGGTCATGATTTTATTTTGTGATGAATCCACTATTTCGTAAGAGCTTCCAATTGATTATGAGAACAAAGTTGCTATCTATGATGATTATTGTGATGACTTGTATGCTATAAAGAATAATGATATCCATGAAACTTGTCATCATGATTTTAGTTTTCAATTGCATTATGCCTCACATGATAATTATTTTGTTGAGTTTGCTCCCACTATTATTCATGAGAAGAATTTTGCTTGTGTGGAGAGTTATAAAATTTCTATGCTTGTAGATCATGGAAAGAATGCTTTAGGTGCTGGTTATATTGTTGAATTCATTCATGATGCTATTGAAAATTATTATGAGGGAGGAACATATGCTTGTAGGAATTGCAATAATATCAAGTTTACCCTCTATGTGCTTAAAATTTTGGAGTTATGCTTGTTTTACCTTCCTATGCAAGTTGATTCTTGTTCCCACAAGTTGTTTGCTCACAAAATCCCTGTGCATAGGAAGTGGGTTAGGCTTAAATGTGTTAGTCATATTCTTCATGATGCTCTCTTTATGTTATAATTCTTGACTTTTATGTGAGCATCATTGAAATCATCATGCCTAGCTAGCGGCGTTAAACGTTAGCGCTTGTTGGGAGGCAACCCAATTTTATTCTTGCTCCTTGCTTTTTGTTCCTATTTAGTAATAAATTAATCATCTATCCTCTGTTATGATTGTGTTTTTTATGTTTTAATTTGTGTTTGTGCCAAGTGAAGCCTTTAGGATCTTCTTGGGTGATTGTTATTTGATCTTGCTGTAAAAAACAGAAAGTATGCGCTCACGAGAATAATTTTCATTTCTTACCAGAGAGCGATAAAATACCAATTCCACTTTTCATCAAGATAAGCATATTTAAGAGTATCAGGTAAAGGTTTAAGCTCAAACACGGGATCACCCTTGGGTAGAGCAGGATCCCCTAGGATTTCAACAGGCAATTTGTGTTTCGGAATAGGTCCCTGTTTAAAGAATATTCCTCTATTTCCCTTCTTTCATTCATAAACATATCATTCTCATGGTCTAGCAAATATTGTTTGAAAGGATTAGTAGGAGGCATGGCAATAGAAGCAAGACCAATAATTTCATCTTTACTAGGTAATTCTTTATCATGAGGTTGTCTACGAAATTTAGCAAAATTAAACTCATGAGACATATCCCCTAAACCAACAGAAACAATATCCCCATTGCAGTCTATCTTAGCATTAACAGTATTCAAGAAGGGTCTATCAAATATAATAGGACAAAAGCTATCTTGTGGCGAACAAAGAACAAGAAATCAGCAGGATATTTAACCTTCCCACACGAGACTTCATCATCTCTAACAATCCCAATTGGTGAAATAGTATCTCTATTGGCAAGCTTAATGGTAACATCTATATCTTCTATCTCAGCAGGTGCAATATCATGCATAATTTCTTTGTATAAGGAATGAGGTATTTCACTTGCACTAGCACCCATATCACATAAGCCATGATAGTAATGATCTCCTATTTTAACAGAAATAACAGGCATGCCTACAACAGGTCTATGTTTATTTTTTGTATCTGGTCTAGCAATTCTAGCAGTCTCATCACAGAAGTAAATAACATGCCCATCAATATTATCGGCCAACAGATCTTTAACCATAGCAATATTAGGTTCAACTTTAACTTGCTCAGGGGGTTTGTGTGTCCTAATATTACTTTTGTTGACTACAGTTGAAACTTTACACTACTAGGGAAAACCCTAGTAGTAGCGCGGGTTTAATGCCCTCTAGTAGCGCCGACAACCGCGCTACTAATAAGGCACTACATCTAGTCCACTACCGCGCTGCTGCTAATCTAGCTAGTAGCAGCGTGTTTACTATCCATCGCTACTAGTATTCTTTTTAATATATTTTTTTATTTTTAGTGTATTTATACACCGTTATACAAATTTTGGTACAATACCAATTATGAGGTTTATATCATTATGTCCATAACAGTGTGTCAAATGAAAATGGATTAGGTTCAAGTGGAGGCAATATATGGTGCATGTCAAAAGTATACTACTAATCCATACTTGATCTAGTTTGGACTAGTAGTACTTTCGATGTGCACCACATGTTGCCTCCACTTGAATCTAATCCGCTAGCACAAGCTATTTAATCATCATCATAGTTATTACCACCAACAGTATTTTTTTAATAATCATAGTCATTGTGTAGCACATAATCATCTTCAAACTCATTCTAGCTAGCTAATCACCACCAACACTAGTTGTGGTAGCTATCTAATCACCACTGACACTAGCTAATAATAATCATCATAGTCATTACCACCAACACTAGCTATTTAATCATCATAGTCATAGTGTAGCACATCATCATCTTCAAACTAATTTCTAGCTAGCTAATCACTCCTGCTGCTCTCTCTTAGGTAAAATAACATAACACATGTGTAGCACTCCTTCATCAAGTTGGAGCATGCAGATGAACCTGTCTCCTAATCATGGGTTATGCTTCTAATTGTTGCCCCCTAGTACTTCTCTGCGATCATTCACAATTTTTCTCCAGTCTTTCACTATTAAGAATTCCTCGCTATTAGAAATCCTGAATGCACTAAAGTGCATTGTAGGATATCTTGGATGTAAGCTAACAATATTCATGGTACCTTTAGTCTCGATCCAATGAGGCACAACATTCATCAGGAGTCCTTGTTGAAGAACATCGTATAGTAACATACTTAGCAATGAAGTTTAGCTTAAAAAATAATGTATGCAAAAGATGCACTGAGGAAAAATAGTAAAAATCTTACCATCGTTCCTAAATAGATGTGACCTTAGTTCAGTACGAACACTATTGGTCGCTCGTTTTGAGTACTAACATTTCTAAGTGCAGGAAGAAAATTTGTCTTGACAGTATGAAGATCCTCAAGCCATGAAACATAATGACTTATCTCCTCGCAGTTTAGTTCAGCCCCGGGACAGTAGTAGGTCTTGTCTACCAAGCGTTGGACATGTTTGCTTGAATGGAAATAAGCTGACAATAGAAATTAGTTGTCAACTATTTTTGAATAAACAATATCAAAGACATAAATATGGTTGAGAAACTCACATAATGGTATAACTGGAGGCGTCTGCACATCGACCCAGATGTTGATATTACCTTCAATATCATCTTCCGGACGAATATCAAAGGTGATAACCATATCAGGCTCAAATGCATAAGTCTTGCATAGTGCTTTCCAAGTTTTGCATCCAAAATAGGTGTAGTCGTCTGCATTGTATAATTTTGCGTGGAAAATACAACCATGCTCAGTCTTCAAGTAAACTCTCTTTACCTCCATAGTATGACTAAAACCTATCTTATCCAAGACAAAAACTCTTGCATGGCAGGGGATACGCTAGTAGAATAGTAAAAAAATAAAATTAGAAGTTGAATCAAATGAATCAGATGTCATGCTTAATTACAAAAAAAGACTTGTCATTGTGACTTACTGTATCCACTTCGAAGTTCTTTTCACAAATACTGAAATCCTTTTCGTCGTCAGACATTTCCTATGTTCATAGTTGAAACATTAATTGAAAATCGATTGAAGACAACAACCAGGAAACTCAACACACAAATCTGGGGCACTCGATATTTCTGACATATTCTGGCACAAGTCATGCCAAAATTCACGAAAAAATCCGGCATGACCTTTGCTAAAATAGGACATATCGAGCGCCTGAAATTTTCCAAAAAAAAAATGAATCAACACTCCGTCATAACATAGGCCACTCGGAGGTGTAACCTGCAAACATGACCGACCACTTGGGCAAGCACATATCCTATTTGAGCAACACAAGATATACATTTCAAGCACATATCCTATTTGAGCAACACAAGATATACATTTCAAAATATCTTATAGGACTCATATTGACATGAGCATTCAATAAGAAAAACCAAATCGTAAAATAAATAAGTATTCAAATTAGCATGCATTCAATAAGCAAAAGTAAATCATCTCATGCGTTTTTACATCATCGAATATTATCACTAATACATCCTGAATGGTATCATACATATAACATCACTAATACAACTAAAACCTAGCGCACGATGGGTATCGGTACGGGCGGTGGACATCCACGGAGAAGGAACCATCATAGGATCATAGCTCCAATGAGATCCCTAGAGAACATGCCAGGTATTGGAGAACCTGTGCTCCAATGCAAACAAGTAGCGACGGACGTGCATGTCCTCCTCACTGACACGGTGACGCACCACCTCTGCGGGGTCCTCGAGCCTCTGGACCATCACTGGCCCATGCGACCGCCACCAAAGAAGGTTCGGGTCAACGACGGGCTGACTCCTCACCAACCTGCGCCCCCGGTAGGTAGCGCCTCCCGGTACCACCCCGGCGGAGCCTAGACCCGGACATGGCCCATCTGGTGACGCAGGTGTCCTCCGCTGACTCGACGACGAGGATGCGGGATAGGCATCGTCGACGTCGATGCGGGAATAATTGCTTTAACTAAAAAATAACAACAAATGTGACATGTTCAACTAGTTCTATTAATTCAACTAGTTCTTACAATTAAATCTAGTCAATTAATTCTATACCTAATAAAATGAATAATGACATAAAAAAGGCCTATGCTTTGCAGGAATGTTTACTCCTTCCCGGTGCGGCAAATCCCGGGCACTCGATATGTCCTATTATGTAGCAAAAGTCATGCTGAAATTCACATAAAATTTCAGCATGACTTTTACTAAAAAGTGGACAAATCGAGAACCTGATATTTTCCGGAACGGAAATGAATCAACATTCCGGCAAAACATAGGCCACTCGACTTCGTTCCCTGGAAACAACAAAGCCACTTGGGCACAATCGAACCACTTCAATAATGGAATATGCAAATGAACATCAATGACATATATCATATAACAACAATCTTGTTTTTTGTTTACATAGCAACAATTAGTTTAACCAAGTTTTTGAAAGAAAAACAATTCTGTTTTTTGTTTGTAGCTAAATGCCAAAGCTACTGTTTTTTATTTATAGCTAAATGCTATTGTTTTTTGTTTATAGCTAAATGCTACTGTTTTCTATAGCTAAATGCTATTGATTTTTATTTATAGCTAAATGCTATTGTTTTATTTATAGATAAATGATGCTATTTTTTATTTATAGCTAATGTATATGCCCTCTGTTAATGCCCTAGCTAAATGCTATTATTTATATACCCTATGTTAATTTAAAGCTAAATGGAATTACTATTTAGGCATTTTCATAAAAAAATTGCCCTAGCTAATTTCCTAAAAGAAATCTAATTTTTTTTCCTTAATGCTAAAAAAATTCCTACTGTCCTAAACAAATCTAGGGTTCATATGAACATCATCACAGCAACATCATATATATGAACACATCTAGCTAGGGTTCATATGAACAAATATATATATATGAACAATCATCACAACAAAGAGCAGAGAGAGGAGGGTAGGGGAGAGGAGAAGCAGAGCCTTATGGTGACTGCGGTAAGGGAGGGGCAGGCGGCGTCGAGCTCGGGGCCGGGGCTCAGGCGCGCGGCGGAGGGCGGCGTCGAGGTCGGGGGCGGGGGCGGCGTCGAGGGTGTGCGTCAAGCGGCGACGGTGGTGAGGTTGAGGGCGGCGGCGGTAGTGAGGTCAAGAGAGGCAGGGCGACGGCGGTGATGGAGCAGTTGGGGGAGAGGGGGAGTAGAGGGGAAGGACTTAGCAAAATTTTGAGCCCGCATGGCCAGGGGTTAAGTCAAACTAGCAGCAACGCGTTTGGCTGGAACACGCTATAGCTAAGTTAGCTATAGATTGTTAAGCGAAACGCGCTACAACTATTCCTTTCTGTTTTATAATATCAGTAGCGCTTTGCCCTGAAAAAATGCTACTTCTAAGTCTAAGCATGTAAAAACTTCAAATATATACATTGGTCATCATAGGTCTTTTTGTGTAGAATCTAAATAGTCAATATGAATCCTCACAGTACCTGTATAGGCACTGGTGAAGATTCATATTGCAGCCACAAATCCTACACATATAGTTCAATGAAGACAAAGTGCTCGAGATAGTTTGAGAAGTAACATATTTAAGGTGGTAAACACCTCGTTCGCTTAGCAGTATGGGACTAAACTTAATTAGGTGCAATACTTAGCAGCAGCGTGTTTTGAAGAAAAACGTTGCTACTAGTACTTTAGCAGTAGCGCGTCCTTGGAAGGGCGCTACTACTATATCTAGCCGGGGGGCAGCCTCGTGGCAATTATAGTAGTAGCGCTTGTTTCACCTAGACCGCTACTGCTACCGTGCTATTAGTAGCGTGGTTTCTTGAAGCTCGCTACTGCTAAGTAGCAGTAGCATATGTTTTTAAACTGCGCTGCTGCTAAGATTCTGTGTATAAGGTTTTCCCTAGTAGTGTTAGCATGATAATTTATTCTAACGGGGAAAGGTGGTTTCTCAACATAAGCAGTAGGAACAACAGGATCATTATAAGTGATATTCTTTTCTTCAACTTTAATATGTGCAACTACTTTTACTTCAATGGGAGGATTATATATAAACCACTTCTCCTTAGGGAGATCAACATGAGTAGCAAAGGATTCACAAAAGGAAGCTACTATCTCAGAGTCAAGTCCATATTTAGTGCTAAATTCATGAAATGCATCGGTATCCATAAAAGATTTAACACAGTCAAACTTAGGTGTTATACCTGACTCCTTACCTTCGTCGAGGTCCCAATCTTCAGAGTTGCGTTTAATTCTTTCCAATAAATCCC
>NC_053024.1:21246787-21406161 GCF_003073215.2 Triticum urartu
TACTTGATGCTAACACAAGAAAGGCAAGTGTTAGGAGTAGCGTCAAAGCTGCAATCTTCATCCTAACTTGTATGTGGCGTTGGTAGGAAAGTGACTGCTTGTGAGCCTTGAGGAAGAGAAAATGAGATGGCAACCCTTTTTATAGTAGGTTTGATATTAATGCTAATTATTGTAATACAAAAATAGCATGAAAACAAAGATTGGATAAGTTCTGTCGTACTAAAAGCAATTAAGTGGACTTCAGGATAAGATATGTACAAACGCTTTCTAGTAGAGCAAGGAGACGAAATTAAGAGATTGCACCGTTGAGCAGACGATTTCACATGAAAAGGATAGATAAAAGAAGAGCATCTATCTGTACAGTTACTAAGCTCCCTTGAAATAAGCTCTCCTAGTGAATCCAGGGTGTGAAAAGTGCATGAGCCCTGGGTGTTATTTTTGCATAGATGCTCCATATTTGGTAGTAATATTTTTGCAATTACGATATTTCTAACAGTTACCAAATATGAGCGGTGGGTAACCTATTACCTCTCCTTGATGACATATTACCTCATCGGGGGTTAATAGGTCGTCAAGTTCAATATAAGCCCTTGGATACAAAATAATTAACGACCAATAATAGTTGGAACCACCTTAAAATTTCTAGTTTTATAATAAGTGCATCCACATAGCCACTGCTGTTTAGAATTTTTAAGTTCCAGGGAAGTTCAATATTAAGTGCTAGTACAAAAGTTCAGTTTTTCATTTTATAATTGGTTTGTCAGGCAGTCGCCGCGCTCATTCCCTTACTCTCTCTTTCTCTCGCTCTCGATGAACTCACAAGAGAAAGTGGTTTTTGCACAGCGCACAACTTGCTGCTTTTCCCGTTTTCTCTTCCTCTTATTCAGTAAGTCATCAACTGTCCCGACCGATTCGCACGCCACTACCCCGATCCTTCGAACGTGCCATCCCACGTTCACGAAGAGGGCGTGCTCACCGCGGTCACCTCCTACTCCTACTCGTGCACGGCACGCACAATCCACGGCCATGCACCTTATTACATGCAAAGCAAAGCTAATGAACCGGGGAAACCGGCTCAACTACGATCGGTTCAGGGTTTAACTAACATTGCCTCCCTACACCCTGAACCACTACTGGATTTGAACAACACCAATTTCTTCTCGGAGTTCCTGAAACTTGATACGCCCGAGTGCCTTTGTCAGGATGTTGGCGAGCTGTCCACTGGTGCCGATGAACTCAACCTCAACACGCCCGTCTTCAACACATTCGCGCAGGAAGTGAAATCTTGTGTCGATGTTCTTACTGCGGTCATGGAAAACGGGGTTCTTGCTGAGGGAGATAGCTGCCTTGTTGTCGATCTTCAGCTTGACCTGTTCGGCCTCTTCGTTTTTCATGTCACCAAGCAGGCGCGCGAGCCACACGCCCTGGCAGGCCGCCGTTGCGGCGGCGATGTACTCTGCTTCGCAGGTGGACAAGGCCACCACTCGTTGCTTGTGCGATTGCCAGCTGATCAGACTCCGCCCGAGGAAGAAGAGGACGCCGGTCGTGCTCTTGCGGGTGTCGATGTCGCCGGCCATGTCGCTGTCGCTGAATCCCACCAGAGTTGCCTCGGCCGCCCCTCTGGCATAGAAGCAGCCGTAGTGCTGCGTCCCGGCTACGTACCTGATGATTTGTTTGATGGCGGCGAGGTGCTCCGTCGTCGGGGCATCCATGAACCGGCTCACATAGCCGACAGAGTACGCTATGTCTGGGCACGTGTGCACCAGGTAGCGCAGTGCACCAACAACGCTCTGGTACACCGTCTCATCCGTGGCTGGTGCAGAGCTCACCCTGCTAAGCTTGAAGCGAGCTTCCATGGGAGTATGAGCAGGATTGCACCCCACCAGGCCGGCCTTCTCGATGATCTTGCAGGCGTACGCGGCCTGGTTGAAGGAGATGCCGTTCGCCGTCTGCTTTACCTCGATGCCAAGGTAGAAGCTCAACAAGCCCAGGTCGCTCATGCGAAATTGCTTCTGCATCTCCTCCTTGAACTTGCTGATCTCGTCGTCGTTGCTCCCCGTGATGATGAGGTCGTCCACGTACACCCCGACGAGCAGGCGTGCTGTTCCATTCCCGCGTCCATAGACCGCATGCTCCGACGGGCTCCTGGTGAACCCGAGTCCGAGGAGGCAGCGGTCCAGCTTGGCATTCCACGGCCGCGGAGCTTGTCGCAGCCCGTACAGAGCTTTGTCCAGACAAAGCACCTTGTGTTCTTCCCCGTCGATGGCGTAGCCTGGTGGCTGTGTCACGTACACTTCCTCCTTCAGATCGCCGTTGAGGAAGGCGCTCTTCACGTCCATGTGGTGGACACGCCAGCCCTCGTGCGCGGCGAGCGCAACTAGTAGGCGAACGGATTCGAGGCGTGCCACGGGAGCAAATACCTCTTCAAAGTCGACGCCCAACTTCTGGACGAACCCCTTGGCCACCAAGCGCGCCTTGTGCTTCTGGACGTTGCCGCTGGCGTCGCGCTTGAGCTTATACACCCACTTGAGCCCAATGGCCTTGTGGCCTGCAGGCAGCTCAGTGAGCCGCCAGGTCTTGTTGGCGATGATCGATGCCATCTCCTCGTCCATGGCGCGGCGCCATGCTCCTTCTTCCTCTGCTTCTGCAAAGGTCTTGGGCTCGTCGATCTCTTCAAGGTAGAGCTCGTCCTCGTGGGCCAGCATGACGTAGTCCTCGTACTGCCGGTTCGGCTGCACGATCCCGTCGCGGGCGCGGGTCGTCATGCGGTGCTGTGGGTGTTGTGGCTCCTCGTTGCGCTCTTCAATGTCACCAGCGGGCTCGGCCGCGGCGACTGGACTTGAAGGGGTGGCGCACTGCGGGGCGGGAGAGCCCGCGCCGCCTGTGCGCCCCTCCTCTGGCACCTCGGAGGCTGCCGCGGCGTTCTCCTGCAGCGGCGCAGCGCCACCATCCGGCTCTGCACTTGCCAGAGGACGCGTCGTCGTGCGAGTCACGGTGTAGGAGAAAGTGTCGACGGTGAACTCCACACCCGCTGGTGCCGCCTCGTTTGCCTCCCAATCCCACCGTGCGCCCTCGTCGAAGACCACGTCGCGAGAGACGTGCACACGGTTGCGGGCTGGGTCGTAGACGCGATACGCCGCTGTCCCTGGTTCGTACCCGAGGAAGATCATCGGCGTGCTCCGGTCATCCAACTTCGCCGCATGGGGTTTCACCAGCTTGACATGGGTGACACAGCCGAACACGCGTAAGTGGCTCACATCGGGCTTGTGACCGTGCCATACCTCGTACGGAGTTCTGCCGTCAACGCTCTTCGTCGGCGATCTGTTGAGGAGATAAACGGCGGTGGTGACCGCCTCACCCCAGAAACGAGCCGGAACCCCCTTCGCCTTCATCAGGCTCCTCACGGCAGCGACGATCTTCTGATTGCGCTGCTCCACCACCCCGTTCTGTTGCGGTGAGTAGGGCGCCGTCAGCTGGCGCCCCATGCCCTCCTCGGCGCAGAACATGGTGAACGTGGCGGAGGTGAACTCTCCTCCGCGGTCCGTGCGGAGCAGGCGCAGCTTCCGCCCAGTTTCCACCTCAACTCCGGCCTTGAAGTGCTTGATCGCCGTCGCGGCTTCGCCTTTCGTGGTGAGGAGCGTGAGCCACATATAGCGACTCAGGTCGTCGACGAGGAGAAGGAAGTAGCGTTTCCCCCCGGCCGTGGCCGGCGCTATCGGGCCGCACAAGTCGCCGTGAAGGAGGTCGAGTAGGCCCTCTGCTCGCCCCTTCACCGCCTGCGGGAACGGAGCCCTCCTTTGTTTCCCCGCCAAGCAGCTGTCGCAAAGCTGCTGGGCGTGCTCAATCACCGGCAGGCCCCGCACCATGTCATGCCGCGAGAGCCTCCGGAGCGCGTCGAAGTTGAGATGCCCAAAGCGTTCGTGCCACCTCCAGGCTTGATCCCCGGCATGCGCGGCAAGGCAGACCGGCTGGGTGGCGTCGAGCGTGACCACGTACATGCGGTTCCTGGCGCGCTCTACTCGGATAAGGAGCCGCTGCTGCTGGTCGCGCAGGCGGAGGACGCCGTGCTCGATGAGGACCTGGCAGCCGTTCTCGTCGAGCTGGCCGAGACTGATGATGTTGCTGCAGAGGCGGGGTATGTAATACACTTCAGTCAGGGCTCGATGCTCAGCATTGCGACACGCGAAGATGATCGTGCCGCGTCCTTGGATCTCCACGACGGATCCGTCCCCGAACTTGACCGTGCCCGCGATGCCGGTGTCGAGCTCGGAGAACGCGCCCTTGACGCCGATCATGTGATTGCTGGCTCCGGTGTCGAGGAACCAGACATCGTCGGCATGGGCCTCCCTGGAGAGGAAGACCTGGTCCTCGACCAGCGTCACACTCGTGGGCGCGCCCGTAGCCCGCCCGCTCGTCGGGGCGTCACTGTGCGCCGCCTGAGCCGCGTCTGGCGGCTGCACCGTGGCCATTAGCAGTGCGGGTCCCTGCTCGTGGAGGGTGCATGCCCTCGCCAGCAGGAGCCCGGCGTCGTCGTCGTCGATCCTGGCAAGGTTCGCCCTTGGTTGGAGCTGTGGTTGGGCCGTCGGTGGGTGCACCGGCACCGGCTGGCCCTGGCCCTTTCACTCCCGTCGTGGCTCCTTGCAATCCCTGGAGAAATGCCCGTGCTTGTTACAGTTGTAGCATTTCACCTTCATCATGTCGCGCGCCCGGTGCTGTCCGTTGCCGCCTCCCTGCGGCTTGCCTTGACGTTGGCCGCCGCCCGAGGAGCTTTGCCCCTGCTCTAGGTGGCCCTTTCGGGCGTTTCATTCCTGTTCCGTGAGCAGGAGCTTCCCGCCGTGGCCTTTCGCGTCGACGCCGTAGCGTTCTTTGGCGGAGTGGAGGCGGCCGACTAGCTCCTCCACCGTCAGGTTCCTGAGGTCGAGGAGGGTCTCGATAGCGCAGGCGATCTGCGTGTACCGGGCCGGCACAACACGCAGAAACTTCTGCACCACACGCACCTCCTCCACGTTGTCGCCCAGCGACCGAAGATTGTTGACGAGGGTGGTGATGCGCATGGCGAAGCCGTCCAGGGTTTCTCCGTCCCTGAACGTGATCTGCTCGAAGTCAGATCGGAGACGCTGCGCCGTGGCCTCTCGGACGCGGGTGACGCCCATCCGCATCGTGCGCACAGCCTCCCAGGCCTCGTAGGCGGATTTCTTGACGGCAAGAACGCCGTGCATCTCTGGGGGCACAGCCCGGATCAACGCGGCGAGCGCCGCCATGTCCTCGCGGTCGGTGACCATACCTTCGCCAAGCATGGCCTCCCAGAGGCCCTGCGCGCGCAGGTTGATCTGCATGACCAATATCCACTCGATGTAGTTCGTGGAGGTCAGGGTGGGGTAGACGATCGTGCCGCCGTGACCGGCGCCCTCCCGGATCACGCGCTCGTGGACGACCACCTCGCCCGCGTTCCTCCTGACGCGACTGCGCCCGCGGCTCCGACCCCGCGTCTCCGTGCACGCCTGTGGCGTTGCCTCTCCGCTGTGAGCCTGGGCAGCCGTGGCTGCTGCCTCGTCGGCGGCGGACTCTCTGCTGCCCGCCATGGTCCCTCGTCGACGGTGGCTCTGATGCCAATTGTCAGGCAGCCGCCGCGCTCGTTCCCTTACTCTCTCTTTCTCTCACTCTCGATGAACTCACAAGAGATAGTGGTTTTTGCACAGCGCACAACTCGCTGCTTTTCCCGTTTTCTCTTCCTCTTATTCAGTAAGTCATCAACTGTCCCGACCGATTCGCACGCCACTACCCCGATCCTTCGAACGTGCCATCCCACGTTCACGAAGAGGGCGTGCTCACCGCGGTCACCTCCTACTCCTACTCGCGCACGGCACGCACAATCCACGGCCATGCACCTTATTACATGCAAAGCAAAGCTAATGAACCGGGGAAACCGGCTCAACTACGATCGGTTCAGGGTTTAACTAACATGGTTCAGTTATTTGGCTTGTAATTTCATACTCGCACTTCTTGTGAAAATATGCAAATTGGACACTTTTAGTGCTTCGCTATTCCTATTCGTATCACTGGATCGCTGAAAACTGCATAGTCCGGCTGTCTTTTAAATTTTTTGCTGCAAATGAGTTACGACCATTGGATCTGTAATGCAGAACAGATGAGAAGGGGCAAGTGACAGAATGACTTGGCAGAGGCAAGTCACCGATCTCAGTCTGTCGACGGGAGGAGAACTAGACCGGCCACTGGGATATTCTAAGAAACGCGCATCTTTCTTTGTACGATCAAGGGAAACTATGAGAAACACGATTTCATTATTCTTACCAGGACTTGGGCCTAACACCAGAATATTTTTTTATCAGGATGGCAACTCTCTTTTTTGAGCATATTAGGACGATAACTCTGAAAGGATGAATTTCCTCTGTTTTCTTTCTACTCACTGCCCTGACGGTCGGCTGGAAATAAGTATGGGAAGAGATGGAAATACGGAGCTACCTTTCTTTTGCGGGAATATACGGGGCTACGTTGAGTTCATCTGATGGGAAAAGGCCGTCGAGAGGTGGGAAGAATGTACGCGTTGGACTGCTGGGGACCATCAAAATTGCAATATGGCTGAAGATACATGTCCAAGCTTTTGATTTAAAAAAACATATGTTGAAGCTTTTGCTCACAGAAAAAGAAGATCTGCATGAATCGAGGTACAACTTTCGAGGGAATTTGCAAAGTACGGTGAGCATTTTTAATACAACACGAAAAAAATACAAACACATGATAAACTTTTCTCAAGTACACATTGAACAAATTTTAAATACACAATGAACATTTCTTTTGACCATGATCACCCTTTGTCAGTGCACGGTAAACTTTTCATAACATATGATGAACATTTATTAAATACATGATGAACTTTCATTTTTTATAAAATGTTTACTCACTTGAATCATCATATAATTATTTTTTGTTCAAAATTTTATAAAAACATATATATGTTTTTGGGGAAAACTAGGAAAACTGAAGATGAAGTACAACGCTCTGACTTAGAAGGTCGCTTGCTTGAGATTTTGGTTTTGACAAAAAGCTCGCTCGGGATAAACGCGAGCTTGGGAGATAGCGTGAGTAAAATGGGTCGTTCAGCCCATAACTCCCTCTGCGGGTAGCCTCTACTATATGACGCTAAAAGTGACATATAGGAGGACTCATCAAAACCCATGCCAATGAAGGACGAGATGAGTAGTTCAGGGCTTATTCGGCAATGCTTCATCTCCCCTCTCCTGGCTAGGTCAAACTCTTTGGGCAGAGTTAGACCGGATGACCTAACTCCGTAAAGTTAAAAATCTAGAAGCTCGAAGCACTTCTAGTGCAAAAATAGAGGCGATGAGTAAGCTATTGTTTTCTGGAGAAATGTGTGTCTGGACACGACGACATCTGCTCCTTCTCATCGACGATGGCCAACACAACATGATTCAAATCACTAGTTAGTATATATCCCAATCCGAATCATGTGACCGACCATATATAGAGTTATTCGCCATATGCTCGTGTGATGGGACCGTAAGGTTCTGACCACGCGTTTTTGACAAATGCAAGCACGGACCGTTGGGCACTGAATAAGGTAATTTTTATTTTACCAACTCTATTTAAAACCACCCAGTTTGTCCACTTAGGGAACTCCTCTTGCTCCAAAACACAGTAACATTTTGAACTTGTGTGCGGCTCCTCACTTTGAACAAAAAAAAACTACTGCTCGCAAAACAAATAAAAAGTTGTATATTCAAAAATATGTGTGTATCATGTCTATGAAAATGTTCACGCATTCAAAAAAGTTGGTGTGTTTTGAAAAAATAGTGACCACATGGACAAATTCTGTGATTTTTGAAAAAATATTCACAAAGTTTAAGAATGTTCAACGATTTGAAAGATATTTGTAAATTAAAAGATATGATCATGAACGGAATAAGTGCTCATGCGTTGAAAATTCTAAGACTTTTGAGAGAATGTTCTCAAATTTTAAAATGTTAAAGGATTTAATAATATTCATAGATTTAAAAAGGCAGGTTTAATTGTTTTGAACGTTAATTAATGTTCAAATGAAAAAACATGATATTTTTTCTTTTGCAATGATACGGCTGAACCGGCAAAGTGTTGGACAGAGATATCACACCAGGGTGTGCATTCTATTTTCCGTTTTGATTCAGTTCGTTTTATACAGTTTATAATTCAGTTAATAAGGTTTACATAGATACAGTTTGGTTTTGGTAATAACCATTTAATTTCAGTTCGGTTTCGATAATAACCAAAGTTGACGCTAACATTTCAACAACACATAAGTTTTTTATCGCATAGTTCAGTCTGTGTTTGTAGGTTCGTTTATTCTTATGAGAAATATGTACATAGATTAGATCATGAGATGACATACAAGGTTTGGTCCTAGGCATAGGCATATATAGGTACAGCTTAAGGACCCGTTCGGATCCTCTCCATACCCACTCTCCTCCGGCTCCGCGCGAGGAGCCAGCCCGAATGTTGCAGCTCCACGAAGCCAGCTACGTGGAGACGAGCGCTCTCCTAGTGTAAAACCATGAAGCAGCAGAAGTGGAGCTCCCCGAAACGGTGAAGAGGCAGTTCATCAAAATTTCATCTTAATTGCCACCGCCAAGTAAATAACGATTTGTTCAATCAGATCGATGCCTCAGCCCTACGTTTGCTCAGCCAACCACGCCGTAAGATGATGTCATTTTTGGGGAAATGGGCCTTAAGCCCACCACATGCAACCCATATTCGCTTCCATGGATCAGAGAAGCATTTTTGGCAGCCGAACACTCCTAGCTCCGCGAGAGAAGCTGGCAGCGACGACGAGAAGCTGGAATCAAGGATTTCGAGAAGCTAGAGGAGTTCCGAGCAGGGCCTAAGTACCGTATGAAGTATTGGAGATATCAGTACGTGTGTGTAGACTATTGATGTAATGACCCAGAGAAACAAATAATGACTTGTAGTTGTGGAATGGGTACCTATTGACGGAGTTATTTTTAAGACAAACCTACCAATGGTGTATTAACAAAGTTCGAATTCCACTTAGCAAACATCAATATGAGAAAAGCAGTAATAGGCACGGCTTTGTAGTGACTGTAGTAGCATCAGAACAGTAGTAACTTAGCAAAGATCAATATGAGAAAAGCGTCTGCATTTGATCAGCGATGAATATTTGTGTTGGATGACATTCATCACATAACAGTCACCACCTAGAGCGATACACAATAGCTCAAACTCATCAATTCATTGTAGGAATGTATTCCGTATGTAGTCTTACGTGCTTATAATAACAACTTGCGTAACTTGTTTTGTCCTCCCCTCTCACGGCAGGGGGATCCCATAAGGAAATCAAAGGAATACTAAGGCCTCCTTTTAGTAGAGAACCGGAACAAAGCATTAACACTCAATGAATACATGAACTCCTCATACTACGGTCATCACCGGAGCGAATCCTAATTGCTGTCACTTTAGGGTCTACGGATCATAACACATAATAGGTGCATACAACTTGCAAGATACATACAAATACCTAGTAACGTAAGTGCGAAATGCCCCGGAATTCCAGAATCACAAATACAAACTTGGGGGAGCTTTGCCGGAGTCGGGACATCCATTTGATCAACACAAAGACTTGGGTGGTCCTCCTCTCTTCACATGCATGCTCCCCCTCTACTCTCTCTTCGTCCAACCGGATGAATTTGTGAATAGTGTTGGATGATTTTCTCTGGCATCATGTTCACAGATCACCTCTGGACATAAAAATGGGCATTCGTGGGTTAGTGTTGGAGATGCCCTTACTTGTCATATGGTGAATGAATATATATACTAAAGGACTCTGCCACTATTAAGTCATGAGGTGTGTTTTGAGCTATATGTCGATGAGTTCCACCATGTAGAATCGTTAGAATGAAAGAGTTGCCAGAGTCGGAGGCAAGGTCGGAAGCAACATCCATCTCGGAGCTAGGCTCCATAAATGGATCTCCACATTGATGGATGCTGGCGAATGCAGAGGGGTATCCTAACATGCAATTCAAGCTGATCTCACCCTAGTATTAGCCTCCGAATGATGGGACCTTATTGTATTATTGGAGATCCAAACCTAAGTTAGGATAATATTTTATATAGATTACAAATCAAAAGTATTGTGTGAGACTAATTTGTTCGAGACAAACCAATACTCACCAAATTTCTATCTTGAAAAATCAGTTTTTTTTTCATCCAACATCAACCGTGCTTGATGATCTTACAAAAGTTCTATAAGGTTGTACCCTGAGTTATTTATTTGTGATGTGGAGAGAAGACGAGATGAGAGAAGAAAACCGAGTCAAAGATCAAGTCTAGGTCTAGTTGTTAAAAAAGGCAAGCCCACTAGTAGCACTTCTACAGCTTTTATCTCCAACTTATATATATTGGTAATACCTTGCCAGATATAGTCGAAAAGGAAGGTGGTATTTTTAACGCCTCATATATAGATCACTTAATAACGATGTGGAGAGAAGACGAGATGAGAGAAGAAAACCGAGTCAAAGATCAAGTCTAGGTCTAGTTGTTAAAAAAGGCAAGCCCACTAGTGGCACTTCTACAGCTTTTATCTCCAACTTATATATATATTGGTAATACCTTGCCAGATATAGTCGAAAAGGAAGGTGGTATTTTTAATGCCTCATATATAGATCACTTAATAACACCATGTAGAAAACTCAAGGCGTAGCATTGAATTATGTTCTATAAAGATTTATTGTGAATAGTCATGCTAATACACCCCATGATATGGCATTGTTATTATTTTTAGCAAACCTGCACTGACATTTTCTTAGCTAGTTAACATTACAGTTTCCTTTATTGGAGCCTTGGAGTAGTGTATGCACATTAGACACCTGCACAATTTGCCAACAATAGCAGCCTCCAAATTGCATTCCTTGTCCTCAGGGCACATAAGGACTCGGGGGCAATCTTCCTGACAACTACCAATCGAATACCCACCAATCTTCTTGAGGTATTTGAATGTACACCTTTGTTTTGTATCTGCATCTGCAAAATATTACCAACAAGAAGAAATTGAAATCATGTAAAGAACAATTTTGTTGATTTGGTTCATCCAACACTCTTGGAGGAACTGATTAAACATACTTGATGCTAACACAAGAAAGGCAAGTGTTAGGAGTAGCGTCAAAGCTGCAATCTTCATCCTAACTTGTATGTGGCGTTGGTAGGAAAGTGACTGCTTGTGAGCCTTGAGGAAGAGAAAATGAGATGGCAACCCTTTTTATAGTAGGTTTGATATTAATGCTAATTATTGTAATACAAAAATAGCATGAAAATAAAGATTGGATAAGTTCTGTCGTACTAAAAGCAATTAAGTGGACTTCAGGATAAGATATGTACAAACGCTTTCTAGTAGAGCAAGGAGACGAAATTAAGAGATTGCACCGTTGAGCAGACGATTTCACATGAAAAGGATAGATAAAAGAAGAGCATCTGTTGGGGATCGTTGCAGAAATTAAAAAATTTCTACGCATCACCAAGATCAATCTATGGAGTAACTAGCAACGAGAGGGGAGTGCATCTTCATACCCTTGAAGATCGCGAGTCGGAAGCGTTGCAAGAACGCGGTTGGAGGAGTCGTACACGTACCGATTCAGATCGCGGCCGAATCCGATCTAAGCATAGAACAACGGCTCCTCCGCGTTCAACACACGTGCAGCCCGGTGACGTCTCCCGCGCCTTGATCCAGCAAGGAGGAGGGAGAGGTTGCGGAAGAAGGCTCCAACAACAGCACGACGGCATGGTGGTGATGGAGTGGCAGTTCTCCGGCAGGGCTTCGCCAAGCTCACGCGGAGGAGGAGAGGTGTTGGGCAGGGGAGGGGCTGCGCCTTGGATGTGGTGCTGCAGCCCTCCCCTCGCCCCTCTATTTATAGGGAGAAGGGGGAAGGGGGCCGGCCCCTCTAGATGAGATCTAGAGGGGGGGCGGCGGCCAAGGGGGAGGGGGCTTGCCCCCCAAGCAAGGGGGGTGCCCCCCTTTAGGGTTCCCCCCAAACCCTAGGCGCATGGGCCCTAGAGGGGAATGGCGCCCAGCCCACTGGGGGCTGGTTCCCTTCCACCTAGAGCCCATAAAGCCCTTCGGGGCAGGTGGACCCTCCTGGTGGACCCCCGGAACCCCTCCGGTGGTCCCGGTACAATACCGGTATACCCCCGAATATTTCCGGTGACCGTATGATGACTTCCCATATATAAATCTTCACCTCCGGACTATTCCGGAACTCCTCGTGACGTCCGGGATCTCATCCGGGACTCCGAACAACATTCGGTAATCACATACAAATCTTCCTAATAACGCTAGCATCATCGAACCTTAAGTGTGTAGACCCTACAGGTTCGGGAACCATGCAGACATGCCCGAGACAACTCTCCGGCCAATAACCAACAACGGGATCTGGATACCCATGTTGGCTCCCACATGTTCCACGATGATCTCATCGGATGAACCACGATGTCGAGGATTCAAGCAATCCCGTATACAATTCCCTTTGTCAATCGATACGTTACTTGCCCGAGATTCGATCGTCGGTATCCCAATACCTCATTCAATCTCGTTACTGGCAAGTCACTTTACTCGTTGCGTAACACAGCATCCCGTGATCAACCCTTAGTCCCATTGAGCTCATTACGATGATGTCTTACCGAGTGGGCCCAGAGATACCTCTCCGTCATACGGAGTGACAAATCCCAGTCTCGATTCGTGCCAACCCAACAGACAATTTCAGAGATACCCGTAGTGCACATTTATAGTCACCCAGTTACGTTGTGACGTTTGGCACACCCAAAGTATTCCTACACTATCTGGGAGTTGCACAATCTCATGGTGTAAGGAAAAGATACTTGACATTAGAAAAGCTTTAGCAGACGAACTACACGATCTTGCGCTATGCTTAGGATTGGGTCTTGTCCATCACATCATTCTCCTAATGATGTGATCCCGCTATCAATGACATCCAATGTCCATGGTCAGGAAACCGTAACCATCTATTGATCAACGAGCTAGTCTACTAGAGGCTCACTAGGGACATGTTGTGGTCTATGTATTCACACATGTATTACGATTTCCGGATAACACAATTATAGCATGAACAATAGACAATTATCATGAACAAGGAAATATAATAATAACCATTTTATTATTGCCTCTAGGGCATATTTCCAACAGTCTCCCACTTGCACTAGAGTCAATAATCTAGTTACATTGTGATGAATCGAACACCCATAGAGTTCTGGTATTGATCATGTTTTGCTCGAGGAAGAGGTTTAGTCAACGGATCTACGATATTCAGGTCCGTATGCGCTTTACAAATATCTATGTCTCCATTTTGAACATTTTCACAAATGGAGTTGAAGCGACGCTTGATATGCCTGGTCTTCCTATGAAACCTGGGCTCCTTGGCAAGGGCAATAGCTCTAGTGTTGTAATAGAAGAGATTCATCGGGCCCGACGCTGTGGGAATAACTCCTAGGTCGGAAATGAACTCCTTCATCCAGATTGCTTATTGTGCTGCCTCCAGGGCTGCCATGTACTCCGCTTCACATGTAGATCCCGCCATGACGCTTTGCTTGCAACTACCAGCTGACTGCCCCATCATTCAAAATAAACACGTGTCCGGTTTGTGACTTAGAGTCATCCAGATCTGTGTCGAAGCTAGCATCGACGTAACCCTTTACGACGAGCTCTTCATCACTTCCATAGACGAGAAACATATCCTTAGTCCTTTTCAGGTACTTTAGGATATTCTTGACCGCTATCCAGTGTTCCATGCCGGGATTACTTTGGTACCTTCCTACCAAACTCACGGCAAGGTTTACATCAGGTCTGGTACACAGCATGGCATACATAATAGACCCTATGGCCGAGGCATAGGGGACGACACTCATCTTTTATCTATCTTCTGCCGTGGTCGGGCATTGAGCCGTGCTCAATCTCATACCTTGCAATACAGGTAATAACCCCTTCTTGGACTGATCCATATTGAACTTTTTCAATATCTTGTCAAGGTACGTACTTTGTGAAAGACCAATGAGGCGTCTCGATCTATCTCTATAGATCTTGATGCCTAATATATAAGCAGCTTCTCCAAGGTCCTTCATTGAAAAACACTTGTTCAAGTAGGCCTTTATGCTTTCCAAGAATTCTATATCATTTCCCATCAATAATATGTCATCCACATATAATATGAGAAATGCTACAGAGCTCCCACTCACTTTCTTGTAAACACAGGCTTCTCCATAAGTCTGCGTAAACCCAAACGCTTTGATCATCTCATCAAATCGAATGTTCCAACTCCGAGAGGCTTGCACCAGCCCATAGATTGAGCATTGGAGCTTGCACACCTTGTCAGCATTCTTAGGATCGACAAAACCTTCTGGCTGCATCATATACAATTCTTCCTTAAGGAAACCATTAAGGAATGCTGTTTTGACATCCATTTGCCATATCTCATAATCATAGAATGCGGCAATTGCTAACATGATTCAGACGGACTTTAGCTTCGCTACGGGTGAGAAAGTCTCATCGTAGTCAACCCCTTGAACTTGTCGATAACCCTTAGCGATAAGATGAGCCTTATAGATGGTCACATTACCATCCGCGTCTTTCTTCTTTTTAAAGATCCATTTATTTTCTATGGCTCGTCGATCATCAGGCAAGTCAGTCAAAGTCCATACTTCATTTTCATACATGGATCTTATCTCGGATTTCATGGCTTCCAGCCATTTGTCGGAATCTGGGCCCACCATCACTTCTTCATAGTTTGAAGGTTCACCATTGTCTAACAACATGATTTCCAGGACAGGGTTGTTGTACCACTCTGGTGCGGAATGTGTCCTTGTGGACCTACGAAGTTCAGTAGCAACTTGATCTGAAGTTTCATGATCATCATCATTAACTTCCTCTCTAGTCGGTGCAGGCCCCTCAGGAACATTTTCTTGAGCTGCGCCACTCTCCGGTTCAAGAGGCAATACTTCATCAAGTTCTACTTTCCTCCCACTTACTTCTTTCGAGAGAAACTCTTTCTCTAGAAAGGATCCATTCTTGGCAACAAAGATCTTGCCTTCGGATCTGAGGTAGAAGGTATACCAGATGAAGCTATGTACCTAGGGTAGGGTCATGGACCTGTCCTAACTGCCCTACCCAAGGACATCTCTAGAAGAAATCACCTTTCAATCGACTTGGAGGTGTTCCACTCAACAGACTCGAAGACACTCGACCAAGAAGCAATCACTCGACCAAGATCCAACCACTCGACGGCCAGGAGACCTAAAGTCACTCCGCACGCTAACGGTCGGTCATTAAGTAGCTTTTATGGTCATCATAGCACTTTATTAGGGGCGTTACCAGTAACGCCCGACCTTAATGTATTTGAAACCCTGCATAACTGAGGACCGGAGGGGTCTGGCGAACTCTATATAAGCCACCCCCCTCCTCACTGTAAAGGGTTCGCACCCCTGTAATTCATACACACATAATCCAGTCGACCGCCTCCGGGCTCCGAGACGTAGGGCTATTACTTCCTCCGAGAAGGGCTTGAACTCGTAAACCTCGTGTGCTTACAACTACTCCATAGCTAAGATCTTGCCTCTCCATACCTACCCCCCTACATTACTGTTAGACTTAGAACCACGACAGTTGGCGCCCACCTTGGGGCCGGTGTCTTAGCGATTTGTTGGAGGAGTTGCGATCTTTTCCGATCCAAATCATCATGGTTTCTGGCGGAGTTTTGGTGGAGGGCCGCGAGATCCGTCTCGGTGCTCTCACGTTCATCGCCGACGACTCCGCTTGGCTTTAGGAGGCTCCGCTCGACGTCGACGCACTCCCTGTCCGCGGGGCAACACACTTTCGAGCGTGCGTTCACGGCGTCCTCTTGCGGCAATTGTCGACCCATTATCGGTCGGCCCATGTGTTGTCCTCCCTCCCTGTTTCCCGCCGGCGCAAGCGCTCCGGTCGGTCGAGACTTCAGCGGTGGGTGAGACACGCGGTGGCATGCCAGTCGGCCACCCCTCAAGTCGCGGCGATCGAGCCCGACGAATCCCTCTATGGCCTGTTCGACCTGTCGACTGGCTCCGCAGAGACCGCATTCGAGTGCGACAGCAGTGATCCGGCGGCGGAGGTTCTGATGGTCGATGGACCGCGCAGTCCTCCCGGTTTTCCCTGCACCGACGGAGGCGCAGGTGGAGGCGATTCGTCGCATCCCCATGAGGAATATCTCCCCGAGCCTCTCACGTTGCTGCAGAGAGAAGAACTTCGTCGCCGGAACATGGATGCACTGCACACTCCTATCGTTGGAGAAACCCCCGAGGCTCGTGCCTTGGAGGACGCGCGCCTGACAAACTTGGCTGAGCGCACTCGACTGGAGAACCTCCAGCGAGCAGTCGACGAGCGTGCGCGACAATGGGTTCCAGAATCCAGTCGACGTCAGCTCTTTCTTCCCTCGCAGGTATATCGAACTTCGATTCAGAATTTAGCAGCTGCAGCCCGTATAGCAGAGTCGATCCAGCCTTTCCAATCAGAGGCTGGCAGAGGCTTGCTGCAGATCAGAGCGTTACTCCGGGCAGCAGGAGACTAGAATCCCGTTGTTTCTCAGTCGGGGAACAGGATTCATAGCAGATCCATTGCTGCAGACACAGTCCAGTCGGCTCATAGTGCAAGATCGCCCCCGAGGCATGAGGGACGTGGGGACCGGCGTGATCAGTACGGAAACCGTGAGCAGTATGATCACCGATTCGATCGTGACGATCGATGTCGAGTGCCCACACCTCCCCTGAGGAGTGGATCGTATGTGCCTCGACAGCAGGATGACAGGCGCCCTCATAGTGTTGGGCGAAGGATTCCAGTCGACCCCAGGGAACCAGGCTTTGATGCGAGATCCATTCTCGTTCAAGATTTGGTCGACAGGAACAGAGCTCACCGAGAAGGTCACGACAGAGATGCACCTACCAGAAGCAGAGTACATGTTCCAGGGCCAGAGTGCTTTAGTAGAGCCATCAGGGCCGCTGTGATTCCTCCCAACTTCAGGTTGGCGACTGGAGTCGGTAAGTTCACTGGTGAGTCCAAGCCCGATACTTGGCTTGAAGACTACCGAGTGGCTGTCCAGATTGGCGGTGGCAATGATGAAGTGGCCATGAAGCACCTGCCTCTCATGTTGGAGGGCTCGGCCAGAGCGTGGCTGAATCAGTTAGCACCCAGCAGCATTTACACTTGGGAAGATCTCGCCCGTGTGTTTGTCACTACATTTGAAGGAACATGCAAGCGACCGGCAGGACTGACGGAACTGCGGTCTTGCGTGCAGAAGCCGAATGAAACCTTGAGGGATTACATCCAGAGATGGATCACGTTACATCACACGGTAGAGAATGTGCCTGATCACCAAGCAGTCTGTGCCTTCAAAGAAGGTGTCAAGTACAGAGAACTGAATCTGAAATTTGGTCGAACCGGAGACATGTCTCTGAATCGGATGATGGAGATTGCCACCAAGTATGCTAATGGTGAAGATGAGGATCGACTCCGGAGTGGCAAGCACAAGTCAGTCGCCCAAGAAACCGAAGGAGGAAATTCCAATCGGAAACAGAAGCGGAAAGCCGAGCCAGCTGCTCCTAGGGAAGCCTTGGCTGTAACTCAAGGAAAGTTTAAGGGGAAACCCAAAGGGCCTTGGAACCCCAAGAAAGTTAAAGATCAAGGCGGAAATGATGTGTTGGATTTGCCATGTCACATCCACACCAAGAAAGATGAAGAGGGTAAGCTCATTTACCCGAAACATACCACTCGACAGTGTCGGCTCTTGATCCAGCAGTTCCACGGCAAACAACCCAAAGATAAGTAAAAGGAGTCGAACAAAGTTGAGGACAAGGAAGACAGTGATGATGGATACCCCCAGGTCAATTCCACCTTGATGATTTTTGCTGATGTTGAAAGCAAAAGTCGACTGAAAGTTATCAACCGTGAGGTGAATATGGTTGCTCCGGCGACACCCAGTTATCTGAAGTGGTCTCAGAATGCCATCACATTTGACCAATCCGATCACCCAACGCACATTGCCACCCCTGGGAGGCAAGCTTTGGTGGTCGACGCAGTTGTTGAAGGCACTCGACTGACCAAAGTCTTGATGGATGGTGGCAGTGGTTTGAACATACTGTATACTGAGACATTGAAAGGGATGGGCATTCCGATGTCCAGACTCAGTACCGGCAACATGAGTTTCCATGGAGCCATTCCTGGGAAGAAGGCTAAGTCACCCGACCAAAATTCTCTTGGTGTGGTTTTCGGTGATTCCAAGAATTACCGCAAAGAAAAGTTGACATTCGAAGTTGTGGATTTCCAGAGTGCTTATCATGCTATTTTGGGCAGGCCAGCTTGCGCACGCTTCATGGCTCGACCATGCTCTGTGTATCTCAAATTGAAGATGCCTGGTCCCAAAGGTGTGATCACTGTTACGGGCAATCGGAAGAAAGTAGAAGAGTGTTTTCAGAAAGGCTCAAAGATCGCTGATGCTCAGATGGCAGTGGTGGAGCTGCAGGAGTACGAGAAGACTGCAGACCCGAGTGATTTGCTGTGAGCCAAGAAGCCCGCTACAGAATCAGCTTTTCAGTCGTCTGGTGAAACGAAGCCAGTTCACATTCACCCGACCGATCCCAGTGCTGCTCCAACTCATATCTCAACAACACTCGACTCCAAATAGGAAGAAGCACTCATCCAGTTCCTCCGTGAGAACTGGGACATCTTCGCATGGAAGCCTTCTGACATGCCGGGTGTTCCCAGGGGGCTGGCTGAGCACCGCCTATGAGTCGACTCGAAAGTGAAACCCGGCAAAGAACATCTCCGACGGTCCGTCGTCCAGAAGAGAAAGGATATTGGTGAGGAGGTGGCTCGGCTCTTAGCAGCGGAGTTCATCCGAGAGATTTACCACTCCGAGTGGCTCGCCAACGTTGTCATGGTCCCCAAGAAGGACATGTCACTTCGCATGTGCATTGACTTTAAACATATCAATCGGGCCTGCCCGAAAGATCATTTTCCTCTCCCCCCGCATCGACCAGATAAGTCGACTCGACTGCGGGATGTGAGTGACTGTCTTTTTTAGACGCCTATTCCGGGTACCATCAGATCCGTCTGTATAGACCTGACGAGATCAAAACAACTTTCATCACTCCATTCGGGTGCTTCTGTTACGTTACCATGCCATTCGGCCTCAAGAATGCCGGAGCCACATTCATGAGGATGATTCAGAAGTGTTTGCTCACTCAAATCAGTCGGAATGTGGAAGCATACATGGATGATATTGTGGTCAAGTCACGGAAGGGTTCCGACCTGCTGACTGACCTTGCTGAAACCTTTGCCAACCTCAGGAGGTATGATATCAAGCTTAATCCATCAAAGTGCACATTCGGAGTTCCTGGCGGAAAGTTACTCGGTTTTCTCGTTTCCGAACGGGGAATCGACGCCAATCCAAAAAAAGTCCGTACTATACTCCGGATGAAACGTCCTGTGCGAGTGCACGACGTCCAGAAGCTTACTGGTTGCTTGGCCGCTTTAAGTCGATTCATCTCTCATCTCGGTGAAAAGGCATTGCCTCTTTACCGATTGATGAAGAAGTCAGACAAGTTCGAGTGGACTCCTGAAGCTAATGCAGCGTTTGCAGAGCTCAAAGCTCTGCTCTCCACCCAGCCGGTGCTTGCTGCTCCAATCAGCAAAGAACCTTTGCTGCTTTACATCGCAGCCACGGGACAAGTCGTCAGTACGGTACTTACGGTCGAGCGGGAAGAAGAAGGAAAAGCTTTCAAAGTTCAGCGCCCAGTATATTATGTTTCTGAAGTTTTGACCCCGTCGAAGCAAAGATATCCTCATTATCAGAAGCTTGTATATGGGATTTATATGACCACAAAGAAGGTTGCTCACTACTTCTCTGATCATTCCATTACGGTCGTCAGTGATGCTCCATTGTTAGAGATCCTGCACAACAGAGATGCAACTGGTCGAGTGGCAAAATGGGCGATTGAACTCCTTCCTCTAGATATCAAGTTTGAGGCAAAGAAAGCTATCAAGTCCCAAGCAATAGCAGATTTCGTCGCCGAGTGGATTGAACAACAACTGCCGACTCAGGTTCACTCGGAGCATTGGACCATGTTCTTCGACGGTTCCAAAATGCTGAATGGTTCCGGTGCCGGAGTAGTATTGGTCTCCCCCCGAGGAGATAAGCTCAGATATGTTCCTCAAATCCACTTTGATTCCTCTAATAACGAAGCAGAATACGAAGCACTTTTATATGGGTTGCGCATGGCCATTTCACTCGGCGTCCGTCGCCTCATGGTCTATGGCGACTCAGATTTGGTGGTTAATCAAGTGATGAAAGAGTGGGACGTCAGAAGTCCGGCCATGACTGGTTATTGCAATGCAGTGAGAAAGCTGGAGAAGAAATTCGAGGGGTTAGGACTTCATCACATACCCCGACTAAAAAATCAAGCAGCTGATGATTTGGCGAAAATAGGTTCCAAAAGAGAAGCCATTCCCAGCAATGTGTTTTTCGAACACATCCACACACCATCAGTTCAGGAGGATCCTTTCACTGAAGAAGCCCCGCAGCCAAAAAGTGCCACGGATCCGATTGAAGTTGAAGTTCCAGCTGTGGTCGACCTGATCATGGAAGTTTTGGTCATCACTCCCGACTGGACGGTACCGTACATCGTGTACATCCTAAGGAAAGAACTCCCAGAGGATGAAGAAGAGGCTCGACAGATCGTCCATCGATCCAAGGCCTTTACAGTCATAAAGGGACAGTTGTATAGAGAAAGCGCGACTGGAGTCAGTCAGAAGTGTATAACACCAGAAGAAGGTCAGATAATCCTTGATGATATCCACTCGGGGACCTGTGGTCATCATGCGTCCTCTCGGACCATTGTGGCTAAAGCATACCGAGCGGGATTCTACTGGCCAAGAGCGAATGAAATGGCGAAAGAGATAGTCGACAAATGTGAAGGATGTTAGTTTTACTCCAATATGTCGCACAAACCCGCGTCAGCCCTGAAAACCATTCCACTCGTCTGGCCCTTCGCTGTTTGGGGACTAGACATGGTTGGACCACTGAGAACGGGCAGGAGCGGCTTCACTCATGTGCTAGTAGTAGTTGACAAGTTCACCAAATGGATTGAAGCTAAGCCTATCAAGAATCTTGATGCTTGCACTGCTATCAGTTTCATCAGAGAGTTGATATTCAGATATGGAGTTCCGCACAGCATCATCACTGACAATGGGTCAAACTTCGATTCCGACAAATTCAGAGCCTTTTGCGCCTCTCAAGGCACATGAGTCGACTACGCTTCAGTCCTCACCCCCAGTCGAATGGACAAGCGGAAAGAGCAAACGGCTTAATTCTCAAAGGACTGAAACCCCGACTGATGCGCGATCTCAAGCACGCAGCAGGTGCATGGGTCGACGAGCTTCCATCGGTTCTTTGGGGATTGAGGACAACCCCAAACCGATCGACTGGAAGAACCCCATTCTTTCTGTTCTACGGAGCCGAAGCAGTTTTGCTGAGTGACCTGCTTCACAACGCACACCGAGTCGAGCTCTACTTTGAAGATGAAGCAGAACAAGCCCAGCAGAACGCAGTCGACCTCGTGGAAGAAAAGAGAAATGGCCATGATCCGATCGACCATCTATCAGCAAGACTTGCGTCGATTCCATGCCAGAAATGTGAAGAGTCGAGCCTTCCAAGAAGGAGACTTGGTCCTCCGAGTGGATCAACAGAAACCACACAAACTCGCTCCTACTTGGGAAGGTCCCTTCATAGTCACCAGATTCCTCCACAATGGAGCATACCACCTTTATAATGTCAATTGCCAGATTGATGAGCCACGAGCCTGGAATGCGGAGCTGCTCCGCCCCTTTTATACTTGAATTCTCACTCGGATGAGACGTAATAAGAAAAAGTTCAGTAGTTTATTTATCAAAGACAAGAGCGTTATAATTTTCCCAGTGATTGTTATTGTTTTTGTTTGCGTGAGAAATCCCCCAGTGGGTGGCTTAGCTGCGAATCCGTTTCGCCTAAGTTTGTAAAAATAATTTCCTACCGAGTGGTGAGCCAGCCTCCCACTCGGGGGCTTAGCTGCAGTCCAGTACTCGCCTAAGTATTTGAAAATCCTACGGAGTGGAGAGACAGCCTTCCACTCAGGGGCTTAGCTGCAGTCCAGTACTCGCCTAAGTATTTGAAAATCCTACGGAGTGGTGAGCCAGCCTCCCACCCGGGGGCTTAGCTGCAGTCCAGTACTCGCCTAAGTATTTGAAAATCCTACCGAGTGGTGAGCCAGCCTCCCACTCGGGGGCTTAGCTGCAGTCCAGTACTCGCCTAAGTATTTGAAAATCCTATAGAGTGGTGAGCCAGCCTCCCACTCGGGGGCTTAGCTGCAGTCCAGTACTCGCCTAAGTATTTGAAAATCCTACCGAGTGGGGAGCTAGCCTCCCACTCGGGGGCTTAGCTGCAGTCCAGTACTCGCCTAAGTATTTGAAAATCCTACCGAGTGGGGAGCCAGCCTCCCACTCGGGGGCTTAGCTGCAGTCCAGTACTCGCCTAAGTTTGAAAAATCCTACCGAGTGGAGAGCGACTGTCGGTGTCAAAACCGGCGGATCTCGGGTAGGGGGTCCCGAACTGTGCGTCTAGGCCGGATGGTAACAGGAGGCAAGGGGCACGAAGTTTTACCCAGGTTCGGGCCCTCTCGATGGAGGTAAAACCCTACGTCCTGCTTGATTAATATTGATGATATGGGTAGTACAAGAATAGATCTCCCACGAGATCGAAGAGGCTAAACCCTAGAAGCTAGCCTATGGTATGATTGTTGTTGTATGTGTTGTCCTACGGACTAAAACCCTCTGGTTTATATAGACACCGGAGAGGGTTAGGGTTACACAAAGTCGGTTACAATGGTAGGAGATCTACATATCCGTATCGCCAAGCTTGCCTTCCACGCCAAGGAAAGTCCCTTCCGGACACGGGACGGAGTCTTTAATCTTATATCTTCATAGTCCAGGAGTCCGGCTGAAGGTATAGTCCGGCTATCCGAACACCCCCTAATCCAGGACTCCCTCAGTAGATCCTGAACCAGGCTTCAATGACGATGAGTCCAGCGCGCAGATTGTATTCGGCATTGCAAGGCGGGTTCCTCCTCCAAGTACTTCATAGAAGATTTTGAACACAAAGATAGTGTCCGGCTCTACAAAATAAGTTTCCACATACGGTCCCTTTTCCACCTGTTAGTAAGTTTTGTAGCAGACTTCTTAATTGATATTATAGACGTTCTAAGGTAGATGAGGTATTTTCAATTAGACAGATTTCTTGTATTTTATCCACTGTTATAGGAGTTTGTTACCTTTGTTTTTTGATCGAAAATTAAAATGTGCATGCATTGTCGAAGTTTGTGAAGTAGAATTAATAACCTTCTGGTTATTGATCAATATATATATCTTGGATGTCCCATAGCAACGCAAGGGCATTCAGCTATCCTTGAAAAACAAGAACTGTCAAACCGCTCAAGAACCTGCCAGGTCAAGCCTCTCCCTCTGCTGTTTGGCACTGCCTACCCCCTCTCCCCCGAATACCGCGACAGGGAAGATCCGGTCCATCGAGAGAGACCGATGCTGTCGACCATTGATGTCGCATGGGAGATCTGCGACAATGGAAACATGCTCCCCTTCGTGCCAACGGCACCTTGAGGTCACTGACACGGGTGACCCAGCGATTCGCCGCTGCCATCCCGAGCTACTTTTCCAACATCGTGGGCGTGGGCTACTGGCCTTCCAGGTACTCGACCGCCGGGCTTATCGAATTGGGCCGCCACGGTGCTGCTGGCCGCCGCCGGTCTCACTATAGATGCATCATGTGCCGTCGGCCATGCCAGCAGCGCCGCCTATGTTTCCCAAATCAGTTACCCATACGGTCCATGCATACCCGGAGATGTTGGTGCGTTCACACTTCTCATGGATCTTTGTATTAGCCTGATAGTGTTGGGATCTCGAAATTTTGTTGTAGGTGAAGAAGGGATTCCTATCTCAAAATTCTGCTATAGGTGAAGCGCCTCCTGTAGGCCATGGAGATGACCAGGCATGCATTGGGAGGCGGGCGACGTAAAGCGCTGGAAAGGAGTATTGTATTATGTATGGTCCTCCTTCGCTTTTTGGAAGGTTGTATAGTCGTTTTGATACATAAGATATAATTTCAGGTTCTACATACATATTGGTTTGAGATGTTTTCATTTTTTATCATTTCAATGAATAATGCAATCTGGATTTGTTTTATCATGCCAATTTGAGGCATTCTGTATGGGCTGGTTGGAGGAATATTTTTTTTTGACGTACTATGTGTGAACATGTTGAAGGGGCATGACCATCAACGAGCTTGTGGCAGAAGTTTGAATGTGAGTAGCTCCTATCTTTTGTTTACTTATTTTCAGTCTATCAATCAAAGGGTAGAATGATTACACGTGCAGTTATTTTGGTGTGAGCTTTGACAAGGGGTGCCGATTGTTATGTTGAAGAGGCTAAAATCTTCCTCGGTAAGTGATGTGCATTATGCATCTGATAAAAAAAAGAGGCTTTAGGGAGTTGATTGTGCGCATGAGAGGTGGTCCTGATATTAGGCTTGCTATAACATGTCATATTTAACACGTAATGTTCTTTACCAACCAAATGTTCACGTTTTAGATTATAAAGAATGATGACCTCAAAGACAAAGAGCTCCAAGAACTCGGTTCTGAAACTTTTGGTTAGTCTGAGTAATGAAATGTGACCCTACAGGAAATTCTACCTCATTTCAGTTCTTCTCTTTTCCATTTAATTATCTATTTCATTCCAAGCTAACTGTCTTACATACCTATATCTTTCAATGCAAGACTACACGAGGACTATGGTCTATGGGATATCAAGCTCTTTCAAATAATATGCACCAGTTCTTCTGGAGAATAATGTGTATGCATGGTCTACAATGGAGTTTACAAGATAGATTCACTTACTCAAAAATTCAGCCTAACATTTTTCATAAGGATTATGTATGTTATACCAACTCTCAGTAATTTCTACTACTAATGTCTTAGGTGGTAGTCTCGCCTCACTCCAGCTCATCCCACCACTCCTATCTTTCGCCCACCTTTGACATCATCACATCATAGCATTGGGCTGGCCCATTAACGTGTATGTGAACGCAATCCTCCCATCACCTGCCCTCCTCGCGATAATCCCAACATCCGCGCGCTGCCGTCCTCTTCTCCCTGATCTCCTCTACCAGCGTGCCTTCCTTGCGATCCTCCCGACGTGTCCTCGTGTCGCTGTCCTCTTCTCCCCAAACTCCTCTACTAGGGGGACTCGTCTATGACCCAGGCAGAGCAAACATTGTACGTAGGTTTTTTTGGCTTTCACCGGTTCGTTCTCTACCCCTCCTCCATGACTCCCTCGCCATCGTTTTTTCGACGTCTAAATGCAATCCCTCCGTGGGGAAGTATGATGTGAAGGAGAGAGGTCGCATGGCGAAGGTGAGGTGGGTGTCATCCCGTTTTAAAGGAGAGGACTCCAGCGAGAAATGTCTCACTACGGCGAAAACCGAGCGGAAGGGGAGGGTCCGACAGGAAAACATAAGGGTGTGTCATGGGGTGGAGTTTTTATGTTTGATATGCGTGTTGGAGATAACAGGGTTCACAGTTTAGACATTTTTCTCTCCAGTATGGTCTGGATTTGTGGGAGCCTGGACTGTCGCATTGTTATATTTTTCAGACAGTGTATCATACATACAGTGAAAAAAAATCATTTTATTATATATAGTATAGCCCTCCAATATGGCCATGTTTATGCTACACTAGATCGCGGGAACCTGCCATCGACCTTGAGGTTGGTGTATGAGAGAGAAATAAGCTTCAATATCAATAATTTGTCTGATTCATTTATATACAGTATAGCCCGTAGCAACGCACGGGCGTTTTACTAGTCTATACAGTTACTAAGCTCCCTTGAAATAAGCTCTCCTAGTGAATCCAGGGTGTGAAAAGTGCATGGGCCCTGGGTGTTATTTTTGCATAGATGCTCCATATTTGGCAGTAATATTTTTGCAATTATGATATTTCTAACAGTTACCAAATATGAGCGGTGGGTAACCTATTACCTCTCCTTGATGACATATTACCTCATCGGGGGTTAATAGGTCGTCAAGTTCAATATAAGCCCTTGGATACAAAATAATGAACGACCAATAATAGTTGGAACCACCTTAAAATTTCCTGTTTTATAATAAGTGCATCCACATAGCCAGCTGTTTAGAATTTTTAAGTTCCAGGGAAGTTCAATATTAAGTGCTAGTACAAAAGTTCAGTTTTTCATTTTATAATTGGTTCAGTTATTTGGCTTGTAATTTTTTACTCGCACTTCTTGCGAAAATATGCAAATTGGACACTTTTAGTGCTTCGCTATTCCTATTCGTATCACTGGATCGCTGAAAACTGCATAGTCTGGCTGTCTTCTTAATTTTTTGCTGCAAATGAGTTACGACCATTGGATCTGTAATACAGAACAGATGAGAAGGGGCAAGTGACAGAATGACTTGGCAGAGGCAAGTCACCGATCTCAGTCTGTCGACGGGAGGAGAACTAGACCGGCCACTGGGATATTCTAAGAAACGCGCATCTTTCTTTGTACGATGAAGGGAAAGTATGAGAAACACGATTTCACTATTCTTACCAGGACTTGGGCCTGACACCAGAATATTTTTTTATCAGGATGGCAACTCTCTTTTTTGAGCATATTAGGACGATAACTCTGAAAGGATGAATTTCCTCTGTTTTCTTTCTACTCACTGCCCTGACGGTCGGCTGGAAATAAGTATGGGAAGAGATGGAAATACGGAGCTACCTTTCTTTTGCGGGAATATACGGGGCTACGTTGAGTTCATCTGATGGGAAAAGGCCGTCGAGAGGTGGGAAGAATGTACGCGTTGGACTGCTGGGGACCATCAAAATTGCAATATGGCTGAAGATACATGTCCAAGCTTTTGATTTAAAAAAACATATGTTGAAGCTTTTGCTCACAGAAAAAGAAGATCTGCATGAATCGAGGTACAACTTTCGAGGGAATTTGCAAAGTACGGTGAGCATTTTTAATACAACACGAAAAAAATACAAACACATGATAAACTTTTCTCAAGTACACATTGAACAAATTTTAAATACACAATGAACATTTCTTTTGACCATGATCACCCTTTGTCAGTGCACGGTAAACTTTTCATAACATATGATGAACATTTATTAAATACATGATGAACTTTCATTTTTTATAAAATGTTTACTCACTTGAATCATCATATAATTATTTTTTGTTCAAAATTTTATAAAAACATATATATGTTTTTGGGGAAAACTAGGAAAACTGAAGATGAAGTACAACGCTCTGACTTAGAAGGTCGCTTGCTTGAGATTTTGGTTTTGACAAAAAGCTCGCTCGGGATAAACGCGAGCTTGGGAGACAGCGTGAGTAAAATGGGTCGTTCAGCCCATAACTCCCTCTGCGGGTAGCCTCTACTATATGACGCTAAAAGTGACATATAGGAGGACTCATCAAAACCCATGCCAATGAAGGACGAGATGAGTAGTTCAGGGCTTATTCGGCAATGCTTCATCTCCCCTCTCCCGGCTAGGTCAAACTCTTCGGGCAGAGTTAGACCGGATGACCTAACTCCGTAAAGTTAAAGATCTAGAAGCTCGAAGCACTTCTAGTGCAAAAATAGAGGCGATGAGTAAGCTATTGTTTTCTGGAGAAATGTGTGTCTGGACACGACGACATCTGCTCCTTCTCATCGACGATGGCCAACACAACATGATTCAAATCACTAGTTAGTATATATCCCAATCCGAATCATGTGACCGACCATATATAGAGTTATTCGCCATATGCTCGTGTGATGGGACCGTAAGGTTCTGACCACGCGTTTTTGACAAATGCAAGCACGGACCGTTGGGCACTGAATAAGGTAATTTTTATTTTGCCAACTCTATTTAAAACCACCCAGTTTGTCCACTTAGGGAACTCCTCTTGCTCCAAAACACAGTAACATTTTGAACTTGTGTGCGGCTCCTCACTTTGAACAAAAAAAAAAACTACTGCTCGCAAAACAAATAAAAAGTTGTATATTCAAAAATATGTGTGTATCATGTCTATGAAAATGTTCACGCATTCAAAAAAGTTGGTGTGTTTTGAAAAAATAGTGACCACATGGACAAATTCTGTGATTTTTGAAAAAATATTCACAAAGTTTAAGAATGTTCAACGATTTGAAAGATATTTGTAAATTTAAAGATATGATCATGAACGGAATAAGTGCTCATGTGTTGAAAATTCTAAGACTTTTGAGAGAATGTTCTCAAATTTTAAAATGTTAAAGGATTTAATAATATTCATAGATTTAAAAAAGGCAGGTTTAATTGTTTTGAACGTTAATTAATGTTCAAATGAAAAAACATGATATTTTTTCTTTTGCAATGCTACGGCTGAACCGGCAAAGTGTTGGACAGAGATATCACACCAGGGTGTGCATTCTATTTTCCGTTTTGATTCAGTTCGTTTTATACAGTTTTTATAATTCAGTTAATAAGGTTTACATAGATACAGTTTGGTTTTGGTAATAACCATTTAATTTCAGTTCGGTTTCGATAATAACCAAAGTTGACGCTAACTTTTCAACAACACATAAGTTTTTTATCGCATAGTTCAGTCTGTGTTTGTAGGTTCGTTTATTCTTATGAGAAATATGTACATAGATTAGATCATTAGATGACACACAAGATTTGGTCCTAGTCATAGGCATATATAGGCACAGCTTAAGGACCCGTTCGGATCCTCTCCATACCCATTCTCCTCCGGCTCCGCGCGAGGAGCCAGCCCGAATGTTGCATCGCCACGAAGCTAGCTACATGGAGACGAGCGCTCTCCTAGTATAAAACCATGAAGCAGCAGAAAGTGGAGCTCGCCGAAACGGTGAAGAAGCAGTTCAAAAAAATTTCATCTTGATTGCCACCGCCAAGTAAATAACGATTTGTTCAATCAGATCGATGCCTCAGCCCTGCGTTTGCTCAGCCAACCACGCCGTAAGATGATGTCATTTTTGGGGAAATGGGCCTTAAGCCCACCACATGCAACCCATATTCGCTTCCATGGATCAGAGAAGCATTTTTGGCAGCCGAACACTCCTAGCTCCGCGAGAGAAGCTGGCAGTGACGACGAGAAGCTGGAAACAAGGATTTCGAGAAGCTAGAGGAGTTCCGAGCAGGGCCTAAGTACCGTATGAAGTATTGGAGATATCAGTACGTGTGTGTAGACTATTGATGTGATGACCCAGAGAAACAAACGACTTGTAGTTGTGGAATGGGTACCTATTGACGGAGTTATTTTTAAGACAAACCTACCAATGGTGTATTAACAAAGTTCGAATTTCCTAGTAACTCAACAAAGTCTGGGTATTAACAAAGTTCGATAACCCACAAGTATAGGAGATCGTGACAGTCTTCGAGGGTAGTATCTCATCTAAATTTATTGATTCGACACAAGGGGAGCCATAGAATATTTATGACCCTTAGCATTTGAGTTGTCAATTCAACCACCTGAATAATAATACCTTTGCGCAAAGTATTTAGTGGCACAGTAGCTTCATAGTTTTGATAGTAACGACAACAATAGCAGCAGTAATAGGCACAGATTTGTAGTGACTGTAGTAGCATCAGAACAGTAGTAACTTAGAAAAGATCAATATGAGAAAAGCGTCTGCATTTGATCAGCAATGAATATTTGTGTTGGATGACATTCATCACATAACAGTCACAACCTAGAGCGATACACAATAGCTCAAACTCATCAATTCATTGTAGGCATGTATTCCGTATGTAGTCTTATGTGCTTATAATAACAACTTGCATAACTTGTTTTGTCCTCCCCTCTCACGGCAGGGGGATCCCATAAGGAAATCAAAGGAATACTAAGGCCTTCTTTTAATAGAGAACTGGAACAAAGCATTAACACTCAATGAATACATGAACTCCTCATACTACGGTCATCACCGGAGCAAATCCTAATTGCTGTCACTTTAGGGTCTACGGATCATAACACATAATAGGTGCATACAACTTGCAAGATACATGCAAATACCTAGTAACGTAAGTGCGAAATGCCCCGGAATTCCAGAATCACAAATACAAACTTGGCGGAGCTTTGCCGGAGTCGGGACATCCATTTGATCAACACAAAGACTTGGGTGGTGCTCCTCTCTTCACATGCATGCTCCCCCTCTACTCTCTCTTCGTCCAACCGGATGAATTTGTGAATAGTGTTGGATGATTTTCTCTGGCATCATGTTCACAGATCACCTCTGGACATAAAAATGGGCATTCGTGGGTTAGTGTTGGAGATGTCCTTACTTGTCATATGGTGAATGAATATATATATATACTAAAGGACTCTGCCACTATTAAGTCATGTGGTGTGTTTGGACAATGAGGCTGGTCCACCACCGAGGGAGTGAATTGCAAAAACCATTGACACTGAAGGCTAGGGTTACAGAAACCACACTGCTATGGAATTATACCAAAAATCACCACTTCAGTGGCTTTGGCCGTTTTGAGCGCAATTATGAGATTGCATCTTTCACCAGACGTTTTCACATGAAAAAGATAAGTAAAATAAGAGCATACAATGTATGGCTTTTCCAAGGGACAGAGCGCAGGTTGGATCCTCGACTCCGGTGCTGCCACACACGTCACGGGTAACGCAGGTAACCTCTCCTTGTTTCGTTCTTTTCCAAAGCATAATTCCTCTAGCATAATTGTAGGCAATGGTGATCGCTTACCTATCACTGGCATCGGCCCCGCCTATCTCCCAACTTGGATCTTGCGTCCCAACTAAAACTGCCAGGAGCGCATTAGTAGGCTAGCTAGTTATCGATCAGTAACTTGTAAACACTGAGCGAACAGAAATAAGGAACTGTTAGTAACTTGTAAACACTGAGAGCAAAGAAATAAGGATCATGCTCTGCACAACAGTAAGAGCCGATCCATTCAAAATGTTCACACGCCCGTTTCCTTCATTCTTCCATCTCCTTCCTTCTCTCCTAGAACCAACAAAGGGAAGGGTAGAATCCTACTCCCGTTGGGAGTAGGACTCCTTGGGGCGCGCCTAGAGAGGCCGGCCCCTCCACCTCCTCCCACGAGGGCGGGGCTGGTGGGTGGCGGGCGGAAGCAAGCGGCGGACGAGGGCGGGGCCGGCAACTCGTGCCATTTGGGATGCCATTGATCTACACCCTTGCTCTGCCCCCTTTGCACATCTAACGTTGATGCAATTTTGTCATGTGCATGACATTTTGCAATGAGCACCCTCACATTTTTGTTTTACTAGAAACCAAGGACAATTTTTTTGCAGCAAGCACCCTCAAGTTTTAGTTTTGTTAGAAACAAGGACAAAAATTTGACAAGTCGGAGAGAATTTTTGCTCAAAATTTTGGCAGCATAACAGGTGGAAAGAAATGGAAGGGCACTAGAACGACCATTTTTTATTTCACATGGAAGGAAAATAACACTGTAGTGTGTGCTGCTACAACAAGACTGCCATCCACCAGCTACTTAACTATAGTCGAGCACTATATACAGGGGCCTAACACAACAGCCAGCCTATTAGATACACCAAGAAACCATCCATTGCCATGGGCAGCTCCATCCAGGTCCCATGTCCCATCTTGTGGACGACAAAATAGTTGCTTTTGACGACGCCTCTGCCTTGAGTCCGGAAACCTCTCTCTTCTCGCACTGACTTGGCCACCAGAGCTAAGCTTAAATAAATCCGGAGGAGGACCATCTTCTCTTGACTTTCACAGCTAGCCGCTCTTCGTCTCAACAAGACAAACAAAAGAACTGTCAACACATGTTAATTTGTATGCCAAATAAACTAAAAGAAAGAAACTGTGCAGATTCTTCTCTTGCCTTTCATAGCGAGCAGCTCTTTGTCTCAGCAAAACAAACTAAGAACTTTCAACACATGTTAAATTGCATGCCAAACAAAATAAAAGCAACAAACTAAGCAGATTCTTCTTATTCCACACAAGCAATGTCCAGTCAATGATGACTAAGCTAAACAAAAGTGTAATGTATGCGTCCAGTAATCTTGCACACAACAAAATAGCTTCCAGTAGGTCAGCTAATGTAAGTACAACCATTCAGTAATCCCACTCCTAGCTTGCATTGTTTCAGGAACAATTCCCATTAAAAGGAGAGTCATCAATGAGTGAAAAGAAATGCATGCTCTGTTTTGGATCTAGCAGTTAACATGTCCATATTTCCAAATCAAGAGGGTTTAGAGAATCCAGCAGCAATAGATGATCAAGCAACAAGGAAAAGGACCAAAGAAACAGTATATGGTCATATGAACAGTTGATATCAGGAATGCACTGTTAGGTTACCTAGGACAGAACATGCCATAATTTGACAAGAGCCCTAGGAATCAAACAATCATGTCATAACTAGTACTCCTAGATGACATCAGAGCTATTTTTTTATAGAGAAAAGACCACAAGGGGCTGCTTTATAACAAAGCGGAGAGTTAGGCTGGGTAAACCAGCATACATATCACAGCCAAAACAGTCCAACCACTAGCCTAAAGATGAACCAGGCAGCAACTGCAGCCAGCACACGCATTGCCCAGCATATCGACAAGCGAAACACTCCAACACATGCAGTCTACAGCGGCAAGAGAAAAAAATTGACAGGACTTAATCTGAGGGGAATCCGCTTACTATAATACCAAAATCATCACAAGAAGCACAGGTGTTTGCATCACAGACCATCAGCACAACCCAGAATCCTAGAAATTGCCATGTAATTAAATGTACCACGGATGGATGGTCGTGGGCACACAGAGAAGAAGAAAAAACAGAGGAGAGTGACCGACCGAGTGGCTTACCTATGCAAGAAGAAGTGGTCGCTAGAGGAGACGGAGGAGGGAGCTCAGGGAGAAGCAGCAGAGGCGGCGCCTATATGTATCTGCTCTAGACCTCCATCTGGTGCCTTGCACTGCAAGGCGAAGCTATCTGACTCCTTGAGCATCTTAACAAGCTCCCTAGTGGTCAGCCCTCTTGGCTCTTCAATGGCAGAAATCATGTCTATCATCTGCACCAAAGAATCGAAATGTAAGTATTATAGTTCAAACCAGTTGCATGTCAATTATGCTATGAAATAATCCGCGCACTATACTGATTTGCCAGTAGTTCTAGAATATATTCCAATATTACAAGTAGATTCATTTAAAAAACAAAGTGGGTTCATAGAGACTTGTAATAAAGCCAGAGAAATCATCACTGTGACTCTACTCAAATTCAAAAACCAAAACAGTTGGATATTAGAGCAGCACTTGTCAGAATCACTACACTGATCCATGTCTTTATGTAGGCCTAGGCTGCACCAACCTGTAGTCTCATAATAAAATTGAACAACAAGTTCCATCTCAAGTAGTGAAAACGCAGTGGAGCCTAAGACCATATCCAAAACAGAGCCCAAGCTATATAGTGCAGATCAACAAGACCCGAAAAGCTGTGAAGCAGGAGAAGGAAAAAAAAAACTACAAACATCAAGAAATGGCAAAAAGTCTGCATCGACTAACTGTCAGGGTTAGGCCCCCGATCGGCAAAAGTGGAACCTGCCATTATTTTACTGGCATAAACTCTCACTACTTCAGTCTAGTCTAATAAGAAATCAAACAAACTAATCAACTGAAAAGAAAAGCCTGGTTAGAAGAAGCAGCTCCAGTGGTGGATAGCAACAGCAAGCATGCACTATCTGAACATATCAACCAATGAAATCAAAAGAATCAGCAGAAAATAGTCTATCTTCTCTAGAGAATAAAACAGTCAACCATGGCCAAGAAAAAAATATCCCAGTCACTGGAGAAAATTATTATCGCAGGAGCAAGGAGCTCAACTGACTAGTTCAACCCTTGGAGCACAATACGCTCACTTGGCATCACTAAGCAGCCCCAGTTTAAGTGGCCAGCAAGCAGCGATTTATCACCGGGCAGCACACTAAAACGATTCCGGTGGCATGAGGAACTGAGGCATAGGGGGTAACCAAAATAACAGTAGCGATATTGGCACGGCAGGAGCAGGAAAAATACGGATCAACCAAGTAAATGGGATCCAACAGAGACGGAGGAGAGGTCACCTTTGCCACAAACGGACTTCCTGGTGGACATGTTGAGCACCTTAGTGGGCACCCTCAGAGGGCCGTCCGCCCGCAGTTGACTGTCCTTGGCTCCCTTTAAGGTGACTACTGATCATTGGTGGTCAACTTGACCTGGCGCTGGCGATCGAGGTGATCTGCTTGACGTCGTCCGGGGAGCTGATGAGGTCGATCAACCTCTTGTGCACCCACGTCTTGAACCAGTTCTAGGTGTTGGTGCTTCCTGATTAGCAAGCAAGATAGCGTTATTAGACAAAGTTTTATTTTTTTCAATATATGACAGGAAACTTTAGCGGAAGCATAGAAACAGATGAACCTAGAGAAAAGTTCTCTCAAACATATACTCAATAAAATAAATGTAAGTAATGCAATCAGAAAACTGTAATGCCCATAAAAGCGGAGAAACACAACTAACAAAAAGTTAATCCAGATTCCATAAAGAGGATTGCTGGATGTGGTAGGAAGAGCACATCAGAAATTGATTAAGATATGGACTGGGAAGACAACCACCATAGATCCAAACAGTTAATCGGCAAAGTGTAATCTGCCATTATTTGCTTGCATAAACTCTCACTAGTTCAGTCTAGCCTAATAAGAAATCGATCAAGTAAGCAAGTGTCAAAGAAACCAAAAAGCTCAAAAGAAAAGAAAAGAAAGCAGCTCTAGTGGTGGATAGCAATAGCAAGCATGCACTATCTAGACATATAAGCCAACAAAATCAAAAGAATCACATCCATCTTCCCTAGAGCATAAAACAGTCCACCAGCCATGGGCAAGAAAAGCAGTCACGAAAAAATTATTAATAATAATCCAGCGGCAACGATGTCAACTGACTTGTTTAACCACTGGAGTGCAATATGTCGACACGACATTGCTAACCAGCCTCACGGTAAGTGGCAAGCAAACAGTCGCATTTTTGAAACATAATAGAATTACTTGTAGGGAAAATCTGTTCCTACAACATATATACAGATACTCCCTCCGATCCACATCAACTGTCGCTGCTGGTTTAGTACAAAGTTTTTTGTTTTTCAAGAAAACGCAAAAGACTTTTACGTTTCATTGTATTGAAAAGAAGGGGTTTGGTACAATCCTCCTAGGAGGCAGATTTACAAGGTGAGTACAGGCACACTAGTGAACATCCCAGGTCTGTGGCAAGATAGCCCGGAGCCCGAAGGCTCCAGCTCTGGCCCAGAGTGCGGCCTCTTCCTTAATCCTAGCAGTTAGGGAGGTAACCGACGGTGGTGTGCCTTCAAACACGCATCCATTGCGATGCTTCCAGATCATCCAAGGGACGAGCAAGGCAGCGGAGGCCAATCCCTTGTGCATAGGTTTAGGGGTGTCATGTTTTGCAGAGCGCCACCAGTCGTGGAGAGTGGCACCATCAGTGGGCAGCAGGCAGGAGAGGCGTAGCCATGAGAGGATCTCGTGCCACACTACGCGGCTGAAAGGGCACTCCAGGAGTAGATGGTGAATCGTCTCCTGGGCCTGATCGCAAAGTGGGCAGCGCTGTGGGTGCGGCAGGTTGTGTCGCGCTAGGCGGTCGGCCGTCCAGCACCGGTCGAGGTTGGCAAGCCAGTGGAAGAAGCGTACCCTAGGCGGTGCCCAGCACTTCCATGTAAGCTTCCAAGCCTGGCATCTGGTAGAGCCATGAAAAGTGGTAAGGTATGCAGACTTGGCGGAATACTAGCCGTTCGCGGTCCACTTCCAGCGAATGCGGTCTGGTGCATCGCTGAGGGCAGTTTCGGCGAGCATGTGCCAAAGGCGTAGGTATTCTCCAATCTCTGGGATGCCAATCATGCCGTGGATGTCCGTGGCCCATTGGTTCGCATGAAGGCCGTCCGCAACAGTTCTGGACTTGCGACATCGTTTGGGGATGAGAGCATAAAGGAGAGGCGCTATCTCGCGTACCGCACGCCCGTTGATCCATATGTCCTCCCAAAACAGGGCGTGTTGGCCATCGCCAATAGTCATGGCAGTGGAGGCGAAGAAGAGCACGCGCTCCTCGGGCGCGAATTGCACGTCAAGGCCGCTCCAGGCCCTGCTATCATCAACTCGGCTGAGCCATTGCCACCGCATGCGAAGGGCGAGGCCGGTGCGCTCGAGGTCGTGAACGCCGAGGCCGCCGAACTGGATAGGCCGACAGACGCGCCGCCAGTTGACGTGGCAATTGCCGCCATTGTCCTCGGCGCGGCCAGCCCAGAGGAATCCTCTTTCAATCTTCTCCAAGAGTTTGATGGTCTTCTTTGGCGGCGCAAGCACAAGTAGCTGATGTATGGGGATCGCGCTCAAGACCGCCTTGACGAAGGCAAGGCGGACGGCTTTGTTCATGAGCCAAGCTTTCCAGGAGGGTAACTTCCCAGCGACTTTGTCGACGACGGGTTGGGGCTGGGCAGCAGTGGGGCGACGCAGCGTGAGCGGGATGCCCAAGTAAGAGAGCGGGAATTCGACGATGGGGCATCCCAGGTGCGCGACAACATGAGCAGCGTCCACGGTGTCGCAGCGAATGAGGGCCGCAGCGCTCTTCTGGAAGTTCACGTGCAGGCCGGAGGCGCGCCCAAAGAGCTGCAAGATCTCCTTCACCGCCGCAATATCATCCGGCGAGGGGTGGCATAGGAGAATTACGTCGTCGGCGTAAAGGGATATGGTAGGAATGGCGCGGCGCGGGTGGAGCTGCTGCATGACCCGGAGCTCGATCGCGCGATGGAAGACCCTGCCCAACATATCAACAGCCAGGACGAAGAGCTGCGGGGAAACTGGATCACCTTGGCGCAGTCCACAGCGGTGCCAAATCGCTGGTCCGGGGTTGCCGTTGAGGAGAACCTTGGTGCTGGCCGACGACAAGAGAAGGGCGATCCAATCAAGGAAGTGGTTGTCGAAGCCATGGCATCGCAGCACCTCAAACAGGAAAGGCCACGAGACGGAGTCGAAAGCCCGCGCCAAGTCAAGCTTCAGAAGCACGCGAGGGGCACCAAGTTGATGCAAAAGCCGCGCGGATTGACGCACAAGGATGACGTTGTCGTGAAGACTTCGCCCGGGGATGAACGCGTTCTGGACGTTGCTGACAAGATTGTTGAGCTTGGGGGCTAGGCGGAGCGAAAGCAGCTTGGCCAGGACCTTGGCAACAATGTGAATTAGGCTTATGGGCCTATAATCCCCTAGGCCATTGGCATCGGCGCGCTTGGGGAGGAGCATAATTAGCGCCTGGTTAAGGCAGCTAAACCCGCGGCCACGCAGTGCGTAAACCTGGTCAAAGACACATCGGAGGTCGTGCTTGATGACCGGCCAGGAGGAGCGGAGGAACTCCGCGGTGAAGCCGTCCGGGCCGGGCGCCTTGCGAGACGGCAAGCTTTTGATGGCTTGCCAAATCTCATCTTCACTGAATGGCGCGTCGAGGTCCTCCAGGTTTGAGGGCTCAATGAACTGCGACAGGTCAATGGTGCAGTCACGTGGCACGTCCGTCCCAATCCGGCTGTCGAAGTGCTCGAATGTGGCCGCGGCCATGTCGCTGGGATCAGTGAGCACGGCGCCATCGATAGAGATGCCATGGATCCAGTTCTTCTGCTTGCGGTACGTGCACAGGCGATGGTACAACGTGGTGTTTGTGTCGCCGTCTTTGAGAGATGCAATGCGTGCGCGCTGCCGGGTGATCGTCCGCTCAAGGGAAGCAAGGCCAAGGTAGGAGAGCTTGATCTGACGACGCAGCCAGTCTTCAAGCGGTGATAGGGCGTGCTGTTCTTGCGCGGCGTCGAAGCGGAGCAGCAGCTCGCGAGAGATCGCAAGCTGGTCTCACACGTTACCAACGGAACGCGCGCTCTAGCTGGTGAGTTTACGCGTTGTGGCCTGCATGCGCTGTTTGAAACGCCGGAACGGATCGGCGTCATCCACTGAATGCCACGAGGTCGCCACGATCTCCGGGAAACTGGCGAGGCGAGTCCAGTACTCCTCGAAGTGGAATCGTCGGTGCGCTGATGGGAGAGGCGAGCAATCGAGCAAAAGGGGGTAGTGATCCGAGACGACCGAGGCGAGGCAACGCAGGTGGCATTCGACGTGAAGCTCATCCCAGTCCGTGGAACACAGCACCCGATCGAGATGGACCAAGGTGGGCAGGCTCTGCTCATTGGACCACGTATAGCGCTGGCCGCTGAGGTAAATCTCCTTGAGCGCGAGGTCGTTGAGGACGCGTCGGAAACGCCCCATCATTCTCCGATTGAGATTGCCGTTGTTCTTGTCCTCATCACGGTAGATCATATTGAAGTCTCCGCAGATGAGCCATGGACCGTGGCAGGCGTCGCGGATGTCGCGGATCTCCTGCAGAAAAGCGATCTTGGCGTTGTTGTCCTGGGGGCCATAGACGATAGAGAGCCAGCACGGCACGCTTGTGCCACCAGGGGTCGTAACCCGGGCGGAAATGGTGTTGGTGGTGAACATCGGGTCTGTGATCGACACGTCCCGGCTCTTCCACGCCAGTAGGATCCCGCCACGGGTGCCGCTCGCTGGGAGGTAAACATATTCATCAAACTCAGATCCCAACGTCTCAAGGACAGTCGACGAGTAGACGAATTCCATTTTAGTCTCTTGGAAGCAAGCGATCGAAGCGCTGGAAGTCACAACAAGCGAGCGAACTGCCGTACGTCTGGCACGGGCGTTGAGGCCGCGAACGTTCCAATTGATAATTTTGAGGCCGTGATCCATTAGGAAGAGGTCGACGAATGGGCGCGCATCGGCGCGGCTAGGCCTCGATCGGGCTGCCCGAGATCACCGTGGTGACAGGCGTCGTGGACGGGTCAGCGGGTAGCACGCGGCCTACAAGCGCGGCAATGGCCGTCAACACGGCATGAGAAAGGGGCGCAGCAAAGACCCCATCGTATGCCTTCATGGCCTCGGCGGAGATCACTTGATCGGTGCTGATGATACCAAGGGTGCGCAGTATCTGGACCTACGCACGGCGCTCAGCGGTGGGCAGCGCGCTGGGCTTGGCCTTCGCAGTAGTGGCAGATCGTCCGTGGCGTGACGAGAAGTTCAGGGGCTGCCGGCGTCGTTTGCGCGCAGGGTTGGGCAGGGCAGAGCAAGTCTGCTTTGTTGCCGCTGTGAGGAAGTCTCCCAGGGTCCAGGAGCTGACAGGGGCCGGCTATCTGGTGCGTCGCAGAGTGATTGGCGGCGTGGCAAAACACCCTGCGCTGCGCATCGGAGGCGCATGGGACACAGGGGTGGATTGCAGCGTTGACGGGCTAGGGGGAGCAGGCCTGCTGGCATGAGGATCAGGAGGCGTGGGCCTTTGCAATATGCGTCTGGGTTCTTGGGCCGCCGGGGAGGGGCAGCCCAAATCAGCGTCCCCGATGGCGGCGGCAGGATGGGGCGCAGGCGTGATGAGTTGCACCATATGATCCGCGTCCCGCGTAGCCGAGGAGGGGCTGGCATGCAGCTCAGACAGGGCCACGGGGGTGGACAAGGGCGCAGCATCACGCGTCGCAGTGGCGGGGCTGGCCTGCAAAGTGGCGGGGCCGGCATGCAATGCAGCAGGTACTTCATTGGCCACAGGAGCTGACGAGGGCAAAGCATCACTTTGCCCCGACAGCGGATCAGCCTCGGGAGCCACAAGAAGCGGGGCCGGGACCTCACTGGCAAAGGATAAGCTGTCCGGATCCCCAAGCGCGCAAGCATTGGCCAAGGTGGGTCCATCACCAGTTTGGCTGTCTCCCTGCGCGCATGGCGACGCGCAAGACTGGGCCGTTATGGGCCCGGCTGTAGGAGGTGGAGTGTGGGTGGGCGCCAATTGGCTGTTGCCAGCTGTCGAGGTGGCAAGCACCACCGCAAGGGTGGGCGACCCGGTCGGCCTGGGATCCGCTGCAGCTGCAGCTTTGGCCAGCGCAGCCTGAATCCTGGCCCGCTTTTTCTTGCCGCCCCGCTTTCCACTTTTGGCTTTGCGACTAGGGGGGTGGGCCCCCGACTAGAAGGGCGTGGCATCCGTTACTGAACGGGGCCACTTGGAATGTAATTTCTTCGGACCTGTAATTCTCCGGAGTGCCGAATACCACATCAAGTGTGATTTTCCTAGCGCAACGTGCCTCCCGACTAGGGATGATTCCTCGGAAGGTCGTATTGCTTTGCTCAATACGGTTTTTGTCTATGTCCATCTTTTGGAGAGTCTCCTCATAGATGAGGTTTAATCCGCTGCTGCCATCCATGAGCATCGTACCTTAGTGTGTCGAAAGCCGTCCACAATTGGACTGAGGACCAAAGCGGCTGTGCTCGGGCTGTTCGAAATTTAGGTTCGTCACTGGCGTTGAAGGTGATAGCCGTGTAGCTCCATGGATTTATTGCTGCCACGTGGCAGACTTCGGCAAGGCCGCGGAGTGCTCGCTTATGCCTATTATTTGAGGCGAAGGTCTCGAAGACTGTTAATACTGTGTTGTTATCCGTGGGGAGGTGCTCTGAGGTATTTTGGGTGAGGAGATCCTCACCGCTTTTGGCAACCTGCCGGAGTACCCAACATGCTCTAAGGCTGTGTGTTGATGTGGTATCCGCTGTACTATGTATTTTGCAGGGCCCGTTGAGCCATCCCTCCAATACGGTTCCACGCCCTGTAGTGGGCTTTTGCTTCTTTGTAATTGGGTCGGGCGACTTATAAGAGTGCGCCCTTTTAGTTCAGACTGGGGGTTTTGTAAGAGACGGATTATCCCAAAATTGCGTTTGGGTTTTCCAAGCACTCTCCATCGCACAGTATTTCCGTACAATGTCCGCCAAGTCAGCGAAGTGTGCTACGTCACGGCGACTTATGGCGTTGTGGACTCCCTTGTCCGTGCAATTGTTGCAAAAGAACGAAATTGCATCTTCCTCGCGACAGTCCTTGACCTTGTTCATTACAAGGAGGAATCTGGCCCAATAGTGGTGTACTGTCTCTTGGGGCGCTTGCCTAATGTGGGAAAGATAGTTTTTATCTGGGTGGGTGGGTGGATTGAAGTCCGGACCTTGACCCAATCTGTGATCCCGGGGCAGGGGAGTGTCCGATCTTAGAGGTTTGGGCTCCGGGATATTGCCCTGCGGGTTCAGTATGTGGCCTGATTCTGGATTCAGGGTTAGGGCGGCGTCCTCCCGCGAGCGTGTATCCTGTTCCGAGAGCTCGGGAATCCTGAGATAGTTCGTCCTTAGGATAGAGGGAGAATCGCCGCATTGCTCCTCCACCACCGCTATTTGATGGGTGACCGGCGGAGAGTTAATCTCCCTTTGGTCGGGTTTAAGCCCGATCTGATTAGTCCGTAGCGACTCCCAGAGCGGCAATGCGATCCAAGAGCTCGTTCAAAGAGGAGAGCTCCATTGGATCCATCTGCTCAGCGAATTTTGATCCGATGTGGGGGCTATTTTTGATGACCCGAGAGGTCATCATCGGCGTAGCGGCCGAGCGGGCGGTCATGACGAAGCCGCCTAGTCGGAGAGTTTGGCCTACAGCCAGGGCTCCCCCGGAGGTGATGTTGTCCTTGACAACAAGGCGAGCCATCTTCCTTATGATGACTACACAGTGGAACTCTCAATGAAAGCACCAATGTCGGTGTCAAAACAGGCGGATCTTGGGTAGGGGGTCCCGAACTGTGCGTCTAAGGCGGATGGTAACAGGAGGCAGGGGACACGATGTTTACCCAGGTTCGGGCCCTCTAGATAGAGGTAATACCCTACGTCCTGCTTGATTGTTCTTGATGATATGAGTATTACAAGAGTTGATCTACCACGATATCGGAGAGGCTAAACCCTAGAAGCTAGCCTATGGTATGATTGTCTGTTGTCCTACGGACTAAAACCCTCCGGTTTACATAGACACCAGAGGGGGCTAGGGTTACACAAGGTCGGTTACAAAGGAGGAGATATACATATCCGTATTGCCTAGCTTGCCTTCTACGCCAAGTAAAGTCCCATACGAACATGAGACGAAGTGTTCAATCTTGTATCTTCATAGTTCAACAGTCCGGCGAAGGATATAGTCCGGCTATCTGGAGACCCCCTAATCTAGGACTCCCCCAAACGCATTAAAATTCAACGGAACAGTAGCACGGGCCATTTATATACAATAACAACATAGACATGTAAAATACTATCAGGTACTAATTCATGATAAATTAAAGTTCAATTAATCATATTATTTAAGAACTCCCACTTAGATAGTCATCCATTTAATCATCTAAGTGGTCATGTGATCCATATCAACTAAACGATCTCCGATCATCACGTGAGATGGAGTAGTTTTCAATGGTGAACATCACTATGTTGATCATATCTACTATATGATTCACGCTCGACCTTTCGGTCTCAGTGTTCCAAGGCCATATCTTCATATGCTAGGCTCGTCAAGTTTAACCTGAGTATTCTGCGTGTGCAAAACTGGCTTGCACCCGTTGTATGGGAACGTAGAGCTTATCACACCCGATCATCACATGGTGTCTCGGCACGACGAACTGTAGCAACGGTGCATACTCAGGGAGAACACTTGTACCTTGAAATTTAGTGAGAGATCATCTTATAATGCTACCGCCGTACTAAGCAAAATAAGAAGCGTAAAGGATAAACATCACATGCAATCAAATAAATGATATGATATGGCCATCATCATCTTGTGCCTTTGATCTCCATCTCCAAAGCACCGACATGATCACCATCGTCACCGGCTAGACACCTTGATCTCCGTCGAAGCATCGTTGTCGTCTCGCCAACTGTTGCTTCTACGACTATCGCTACTGCTTAGTGATAGAGTAAAGCAATTACATGGCGATTGCATTTCATACAATAAAGCGACAACCATATGGCTCCTGCCATTTGCCGATAACTGTTACAAAACATGATGAGCTCATACAACAAATTATATATCATTATGATACCTTGGGCCTCATAGGGCGCGCCCCAAGGGGTATCCTACTCCTAGTAGGAGTAGGTTCCCCCCCTTTTCTAGTCCAACTAGGAGGGGAAAGGAAGGGAAGAGGGAGAGAAAGGAAAGGGGGGCCGGCCCCCTCCCCAATTCAGATTGGGCTTGGGGGGCGTGCCCCTCCTCTCTTCCACTAAAGCCCATGTACGCCCATTAACCCACCGGGGGGTTCTGGTAACCCCTCGGTACTCCGGAAAATTCCTGAACCTATCCGAAACCTTTCCGGTGTCCAAACATAACCTTCCAATATATCAATCTTCATGTCTCGACCATTTCGAGACTCCTCGTCATGTTTGTGATCACATTTGGGACTCCTAACAGCCTTCGGTACATCTAATCACGTAAACTCATAATACCAATCATCATCGAACGTTAACCGTGCGGACCCTACGGGTCCGAGAACTACGTAAACATGACCGAGAATCATCTCCGGTCAATAACCAATAGCGGAACCTGGATGCTCATATTGGTTCCTACATATTCTACGAAGATCTTTATCAGTCAAAACCGCACAACAACATACGTTGTTCCCTTTGTCATCGGTATGTTACTTTCCCGAGATTCGATCGTCCGTATCATCATACCTAGTTCAATATAGTTACCGTCATGTCTCTTTACTCATTCCTTAATGCAACATCACAAAACTAACTCATTAGTCACATTGCTTGCAAGGCTAATAGTGATGTGCATTACCGAGAGGGCCCAGAGATACCTCTCCGACAATCGGAGTGACAAATCCTAATCTTGATTTATGCAAACTCAATAAACACCATTGGAGACACCTGTAGAGCATCTTTATAATCACCCAGTTAGGTTGTGACGTTTGATAGCACACTAAGTGTTCCTCTGGTATTTGGGAGTTGCATAATCTCATAGTCATAGGAACATGTATAAGTTATGAAGAAAGCAATAGCAATAAACTAAACAATCAAAGTGCTAAGCTAACAGATGGGTCAAGTCAATCACATCATTCTCTAATGATGCGATCCCGTTCATCAAATGACAACTCATGTCCATGGCTAGGAAACTTAACCATCTTTGATTAATGAGCTAGTCAAGTAGATGCATACTAGTGACACTTTGTTTGTCTATGTATTCACACATGTACTAAGTTTTCGGTTAATACAATTCTAGCATGAATAATAAACATTTATCATGATATAAGGAAATATAAATAACAACTTTATTATTGCCTCTAGGGCATATTTCCTTCAACGTGGACACACTCTCCCCGCTTGCTGATATGCTTCTCCTAGATAGATCTTGCGCGATCGTAGGAATATTTTTGAAATACTACGTTTCCCAACATGGATTTCGAAGAAGGGTTCACTCCTGATGCAAGGATGGAATCACTGTAATTAGTTATAGCTCACGCGGCTCAAGAATCTTGGAGGCTATGAACATGGATGTAAAATCTGCGTTCTTAAATCATGAATGATAAGAAGAACTTTATATCAAGCAACCACTGAGGTACATAAAAAAGGAGAGGAACACAATTCGTTGAAAATACATAAGGCACTGTGCGAGTTTTGCCAAGTTTCGGGGCTGGAACACAAAGCTTGATTGTACATTCATTTGTATTTGTTTTGAGAAAAGTACATTGGAGCACGTTATGTATAAGTGAGGCAAAGATAGGGATCATCTCTGAGTGGGCCTCTATGTTAATGATCTATTGATAATCGAAGAAAATGAGGAAGAGATTGCTATATTCAAGCTACAAATGAAGGAGATATTCAAGATGAGTGATCTTGGGCTCTTGAGTTACTATCTTGGGATCAAGATACAACAAAAGTCAGAGGGGATAATGCTATGCTAGGAGGCATATTCAAAGAAGATACTTGAAAACTGTAGCATGGATGACTGGAAGCCAATTTATGTTCCTATGTAGCCTCAACTTAAACTTAACAAAAGGAGTGAAGCACCATCGGTTCATGCAATGGAATATAGAAATGTGATCAGAAGTTGAAGGTATCTTGTGAATACATGATTGAACTTGATCTATTCTCTTGACATAGTGAGACACTTCATTGAAGCGCCCACGATGGATCATTGGGCAGCTATGAAACATATACGCAGGTACATCAAAGGGACAACACACTTTGGTTGTGTCTATTTGGGATAAAATAAGGAGATGGTTAAGCCACTTGTCTATAGTTATAGTGATATGGTAGGAGAAGTGGAAGGCCGTAAAAGTACCTTGAGCGGTGCATATTTCTTGGGAGGAAGCATAGTGAGCTGGCTATCACAAAAAAAGAAGGTGGTCACATTATTATCCTATAAAGCAGAGTATATATATTGTGCAACCGCGGCATGTCAAGGTGTGTGTTTTCTAGGAAGGCTACTCGATGACCTCACAAACAAGCAAGCAAAAGAAGTGGTTGCCAATGTTGATAGAAAATCTACGATTTTCCTATTTAAGAATCCAGTGCATCATGACAAGAATAAACACGTCAATATAAAATATCACTACAGAAGGGAGTATGTGAAAGAAAGCAAAATTGAAGTCAAATACATTTGCGCAGATGACCAGCTTATAGAAATCCTATCCAAATCTTGAGAACAAGCGTCCAAACAGTGAAGTGAAGACATTGTGTGGTCGGGGGTGATTGTTGAAAATACATTGTGCATATATGCAAATTGTACACGCTTGGACTCGAATATCCCCATTTTGATGAGCTGGTCGCTGATCTGGCGCCGACGCCGGGTGGGAGTCATTGCGGTGGTCCGAGATCAGTCCTTGGACCAGACTCAAGTTAGGTCGTGATCGGCAAGGATCCAATCCGGTGCGATGTCTGAATTTGCGAAGGCGGCCCATAATGCCGCGTTTGTCGGTCCCGGTGTGTCTACTCAGCTCCCGCGTTTTCAGCAGCTGCCACTTTGCGAGGAGGGGAAGTCATTGCCACCACAGCTGAGGTACTAGAGGAGGTGGCTTCACACACTAGCGATTAGGCCATGCACCTTCTTCATCTTTAGCGGGCACCACTAGCCCCCAGACCAATGGCGCGACAACGAAGACACCGGCTCGGTTTCGCGTCGGAGTCCATGTGGTGGGGATGCCAGCTATAAGGACTGCTCGAGCGTGCTACGTGGAGGCGACATGGGCTCCTCCTTCATGCGGCGTCCGATTTTGACATCGCGGAAGCGCCGTGCCAGAGGCGAGGGTGGCTCCTCCTTCACCGAGAGGTTGTGCGATGACGAGGGCGGCAACGAACTATGCTCATGGGAAGAGCGCTCGATCAAGAGTTCCATCTGCGTCGTGAACTTCTCGTTCATGTGCTCGACCTCGATGAAGAGGGGCGGCTGTTACTCCGTATCGTCTTTCAATAAGAGCACCACCTCCTCCTTCAACGTGGCCGCCGATGGTGTGGTGGATGCTGACGGGCCCGTGGAGCATGGGTGGCAGCACCACCACCCGAAAGACCATGGGTACCCCCTTATGGGCGTAGAGAACCACCGGGAGCCACAACCGTACTTCACCATCACTGGGGGTGGAGTGCCCATGAGAGGAAAGGACGATAAGAGAGGCGGTGTTACATGAACAGCTGGATTGGCCAGTGCCACTTCAATGCACGGCGGACAAAGTAGGCTTCTTGGTCTCTACGTCCACATGCGGCAAAGCATCTCTGGAGTGGCAGACCGACATGAAGGCGCGAAGACGTTTCCGAAGCGGGGTGGGCTTCTTGGTCTCTACGTCCACATGCGGCGAAGCATCTCTGGAGTGGCAGACCGACATGAATGCACGGAGACGTTTCTGAAGTGAGGCATGCTAGTAGGGAATGTTTGTGGGCTAAGGAAGTCAGACACATGCGTGGTGAAGGTCTGGACGTCCACAAGCATACTACAGGTTTGCTTCTGGTTTGTGGGAACTCGGTCGTCCGGACCGGTCCGCGGACGTTTGATGGATTGTGTTGGAGGGGTCAAAGTGTCTGAATTGTGCGGTGCGGATGTTTAATGATGGTTTGGGGGACGGCATTGAAGATGCCCTTACTTGAAAGTAAAATAAAATACTAGTCTCGTTCATGAAGTTTCTTAGCATATTTAATCATGCATATGCCAAAAATTCATTGCTTACTATCTTATTATTTCCGGCGTTACAATATTATGTGACTTTCCAATGTTTTCATTTTGATCTTCGCCGTATCATTATGTAAAGAATAGAATCATTCCTATATTGTCTCATGGCACGTTATTCTCCAACTTCCTTCTATTTCCATTTACATTGCGGCATTTAATGGCGTCAATCACTTAATTAGGTTAGGAATATAACAATTTTGTTTTACATAAATTCTCCATATATGGTAGTAATATTTTTGCAATTATGATATTTCTAACAGTTACCAAATATGAGCGGTGGGTAACCTATTACCTCTCCTTGATGACATATTACCTCATTGGGGGTTAATAGGTCGTCAAGTTCAATCAAGCCCGTGGATACAAAACACTCCCTCTATTTCCTTATATAAGGCCACAAACTCAAATTACAGGTACCAAAATAAAATTTAATGACTGCTTTGCATGTTAACTTTTTTCGTTAACCGGGATATTAATACGTTTGCATGCATGCAAGGAAGAATGAGAAGAAACTAGCACAATGTCATTATGACTACATGCATGTAAGTATTAAACAAGTTGGTAGTACGAGGAAACATCATTAATTTTTGTCTCGATTACTGTTAGTGGCCTTGTATAGATGCAAAACGTATTTTTCATAGTGGCCTTGTATAAGGGAATAGAGGGAGTAATGAACGACCAATAATAGTTGGAACCATCTTAAAATTTCCTGCTTAATAATAAGTGCATCCACATATCCACTGCTGTTTAGAATTTTTAAGTTCCAGGGAAGTTCAATGATAAGTGCTAGTACAAAAGTTCAGTTTTTCATTTTATAATTGGTTCAGTTATTTGGCTTGTAATTTTGTACTCACACTTCTTGCAAAAATATGCAAATTGGACACCTTTAGTGCTTCGCTATTCCTATTTGTATCACTGGATCGCTGAAAACTGCATAGTCTGTCTGTCTTTTTTTTTTTGCTGCAAATGAGTTATGGCCATTGGATCTGTAATGGAGAACAGATGAGAAGGGGCAAGTGACAGAATGACTTGGCAGAGGCAAGTCACCGATCTCAATCTGTCGACGGGAGGAGAACTAGACCGGGATATTCTAAGAAACACTCATCTTTCTTTGTACGATCAAGGGAAAGTATGAGAAAGACGTTTTCACAATTCTTACCAGGACTTGAGCCTACCACCAGAATATATTTTTATCAGGACGACAACTCTTTTTTTTGAGCATATTAGGACGATAACTCTGAAAGGATGAATTTTCTCTCTTTTCTTTCTACTCACTGCCCTGACGGTCGGCTGGAAATAAATATGGGAAGAGATGGAAATACGGAGCTACCTTTCTTTTGCAGGAATACACGGAGCTACGTCGGGTTAATCTGATGGGAAAAGGCCGTCGAGAGGTGGGAAGAATGTACGCGTTGGACTGCTGGGGACCATCAAAATTGCAATATGGCTGAAGATACATGTCCAAGCTTTTGATTTAAAAAAAACATATGTTGAAGCTTTTGCTCACAGAAAAAGAAGATCTGCATGAATCGAGGTACAACTTCCGATGGGATTTGCAAAGAACGGTGAGCATTTTTAATACAACACGAAAAAATACAAACACATGATAAACTTTTTTCAAGTACACGTTCAACAAATTTTAAATACACAAGGAACATTTCTTTTGACCATGATCACCCTTTGTCAGTGCACGGTAAACTGAAGATGAAGTACAACGCTCTGACTTAGAAGGTCGCTTGCTTGAGATTTTGGTTTTGAGAAAAAGCTCGCTCGGGATAAACGCGAGCTTGGGAGACAGCGTGAGTAAAATGGGTCGTTCGGCCCATAACTCCCTCTGCGAGTAGCCTCTACTATATGACGCTAAAGGTGACATATAGGAGGACTCATCAAAACCCATGCCAATGAAGGACGAGATGAGTAGTTCAGGGCTTATTCGGCAATGCTTCATCTCCCCTCTCCCGGCTAGGTCAAATCTTCGGGCAGAGTTACGGAGACAATCGTATAGTTAAAAATCTAGAAGCTTGAAGCACTTCTAGTGCAAAAATAGAGGCGATGAGTAAGCTATTGTTTTCTGGACAAATGTGTGTCTGGACACGACGACATCTGCTCCTTCTCATCGACGATGGCCAACACAACATGATTCAAATCACTAGTTAGTATATATCCCAGTCCGAATCATGTGACCGACCATATATAGAGTTATTCGCCATATGCTCGTGGGATGGGACCGTAAGGTGCTGACCACGCGTATTTGACAAATGCAATCATGGACCGTTGGGCACTGCATAAGGTAGTTTTTATTTTACCAACTCTATTTAAAACCACCCAGTTTGTCCACTTAGGGAACTCCTCTTGCTCCAAAACACAGTAACATTTTGAACTTGTGTGCGGCTCCTCACTTTGAACAAAAAAAACTACTGCTCGCAAAACAAATAAAAAGTTGTATATTCAAAAATGTGTGTGTATCATGTCTATGAAAATGTTCACGCAGTCAAAAAAGTTGGTGTGTTTTGAAAAAATAGTGACCACATGGACAAATTCTGTGATTTTTGAAAAAATATTCACAAAGTTTAAGAATGTTCAACGATTTGAAAGATATTTGTAAATTAAAAGATATGTTCAAGAACGGAATAAGTGCTCATGTGTTGAAAATTCTAAGACTTTTGAGAGAATGGTTCTCGAATTTTAAAATGTTAAAGGATTTAATAATATTCATAGATTTAAAAAGGCAGGTTTAATTGTTTTGAACGTTAATTAATGTTCAAATGAAAAAATGATATTTTTTCTTTTGCTATGGTACGGCTGAACCGGCAAAGTGTTGGACAGAGATATCACACCAGGGTGTGCACGATCCCGTCGCGGGCGCGGGTCGTCATGCGGTGCTGTGGGTGTTGTGGCTCCTCGTTGCGCTCTTCAGTGTCGCCGGCGGGCTCGGCCGCGGCGACTGGACTTGAAGGGGTGGCGCACTGCGGGCCGGGAGAGCCCGCGCCGCCTGTGCACCCCTCCTCTGGCACCTCGGAGGCTGCCGTGGCGTTCTCCTGCAGTGGCGCAGTGCCACCATCCGGCTCTGCACTTGCCAGAGGACGCGTCGTCGTGCGAGTCACGGTGTAGGAGAAAGTGTCGACGGTGAACTCCACACCTGCTGGTGCCGCCTCGTTCGCCTCCCAATCCCACCGTGCGCCCTCGTCGAAGACCACGTCGCGAGATACGTGCACACGGTTGCGGGCTGGGTCGTAGACGCGGTACGCCGCTGTCCCTGGTTCGTACCCGAGGAAGATCATCGGCGTGCTCCGGTCGTCCAACTTCGCCGCATGGGGTTTCACCACCTTGACATGGGCGACACAGCCGAACACACGTAAGTGGCTCACATCGGGCTTGTGACTGTGCCATACCTCGTACGGAGTTCTGCCGTCAACGCTCTTCGTCAGCGATCTATTGAGGAGATAAACGGCGGTGGTGACCGCCTCCCCCCAGAAACGAGCCGGAACCCCCTTCGCCTTCATCAGGCTCCTCGCGGCGGCGACGATCGTCTGATTGCGCCGCTCCACCACCCCGTTCTGTTGTGGTGAGTAGGGCGCCGTCAGCTGGCGCCCCATGCCCTCCTCGGCGCAGAACGTGGTGAACGTGGCGGAGGTGAACTCTCCTCCGCAGTCCGTGCGGAGCAGGCGCAGCTTCCGCCCAGTTTCCACCTCAACTCCGGCCTTGAAGTGCTTGATCGCCATCGCGGCTTCGCCTTTCGTGGTGAGGAGCGTGAGCCACATATAGCGACTCAGGTCGTCGACGAGGTGAAGGAAGTAGCGTTTCCCCCCGGCCGTGGCCGACGCTATCGGGCCGCACAAGTCACCGTGGACGAGGTCGAGTAGGCCCTCTGCTCGCCCCTTCGCCGCCTGCGGGAACGGAGCCCTCCTTTGTTTCCCCGCCAAGCAGCTGTCGCAAAGCTGCTGGGCGTGCTCAATCACCGGCAGGCCCCGCACCATGTCGTGCCGCGAGAGCCTCCGGAGCGCGTCGAAGTTGAGATGCCCAAAGCGTTCGTGCCACCTCCAGGCTTGATCCCCGGCATGCGCGCCAAGGCAGACCGGCTGGGTGGCGTCGAGTGTGACCACGTACAGGCGGTTCCTGGCGCACTCTACTTGGATAAGGAGCCGCTGCTGCTGGTCGCGCAGGCGGAGGACGCCGTGCTCGATGAGGACCTGGCAGCTGTTCTCGTCGAGCTGGCCGAGACTGATGATGTTGCTGCGGAGGCGGGGTATGTAATACACATCAGTCAGGGCTCGATGCTCACCATTGCGACACGCGAAGATGATCGTGTCGCGTCCTTGGATCTCCACGACGGATCCGTCCCAGAACTTGACCGTGCCTGCGATGCCGATGTCGAGCTCGGAGAACGCGCCCTTGACGCCGGTCATGTGATTGCTGGCTCCGGTGTCGAGGAAGCAGACATCGTCGGCGTGGGCCTCCCTGGAGAGGAAGACCTGGTCCTCGACCAGCGTCACACTCGTGGGCGCGCCCGTAGCCCGCCCGCTCGTCGGGGCGTCACTGTGCGCCGCCTGAGCCGCGTCTGGCGGCTGCACCGTGGCCATTAGCAGTGCGGGTCCCTGCTCGTGGAGGGTGCATGCCCTCGCCAGCAGGAGCCCGGCGTCGTCGTCGTCGATCCTGGCAAGGTTCGCCCTTGGTTGGAGCTGTGGTTGGGCCGTCGGTGGGTGCACCGGCACCGGCTGGCCCTGGCCCTTTCGCTCCCGTCGTGGCTCCTTGCAATCCCTGGAGAAATGCCCGTGCTTGTTACAGTTGTAGCATTTCACCTTCATCATGTCGCGCGCCCGGCGCTGTCCGTTGCCTCCTCCCTGCGGCTTGCCCTAACGTTGGCCGCCGCCCGAGGAGCTTTGCCCCTGCTCTAGGTGGCCCTTTCGGGCGTTCCATTCCTGTTCCGTGAGCAGGAGCTGCCCGCCGTGGCCTTTCGCGTCGACGCCGTAGCGTTCTTTGGCGGAGTGGAGGCGGCCGACTAGCTCCTCCACCGTCAGGTTCCTGAGGTCGAGGAGGGTCTCGATAGCGCAGGCGATCTGCGTGTACCGGGCCGGCACAACAGCAGAAACTTCTGCACCACATGCACCTCCTCCACGTTGTCGCCCAGCGACCGAAGATTGTTGACGAGGGTGGTGATGCGCATGGCGAAGCCGTCCAGGGTTTCTCCGTCCCTGAACGTGATCTGCTCGAAGTCAGATCGGAGACGCTGCGCCGTGGCCTCTCGGACGCGGGTGACGCCCATCCGCATCGTGCGCACAGCCTCCCAGGCCTCGTAGGCGGATTTCTTGACGGCAAGAACGCCGTGCATCTCTGGGGGCACAGCCCGGATCAACGCGGCGAGCGCCGCCATGTCCTCGCGGTCGGTGACCATACCTTCGCCAAGCATGGCCTCCCAGAGGCCCTGCGCGCGCAGGTTGATCTGCATGACCAACACCCACTCGATATAGTTCGTGGAGGTCAGGGTGGGGTAGACGATCGTGCCGCCGTGACCGGCGCCCTCCCGGATCACGCGCTCGTGGACGACCACCTCGCCCGCGTTCCTCCTGACGCGACTGCGCCCGCGGCTCCGACCCCGCGTCTCCGTGCGCGCCTGTGGCGTTGCCTCTCCGCCGTGAGCCTGGGCAGCCGTGGCTGCTGCCTCGTCGGTGGCGGCCTCTCTGCTGCCCGCCATGGTCCCTCGTCGACGGTGGCTCTGATGCCAATTGTCAGGCAGCCGCCGCGCTCGTTCCCTTACTCTCTCTTTCTCTCGCTCTCGATGAACTCACAAGAGATAGTGGTTTTTGCACAGCGCACAACTCGCTGCTTTTCCCGTTTTCTCTTCCTCTTATTCAGTAAGTCATCAACTGTCCCGACCGATTCGCACGCCACTACCCCGATCCTTCGAACGTGCCATCCCACGTTCACGAAGAGGGCGTGCTCACCGCGGTCACCTCCTACTCCTACTCGCGCACGGCACGCACAATCCACGGCCATGCACCTTATTACATGCAAAGCAAAGCTAATGAACCGGGGAAACCGGCTCAACTACGATCGGTTCAGGGTTTAACTAACATGGTTCAGTTATTTGGCTTGTAATTTTATACTCGCACTTCTTGTGAAAATATGCAAATTGGACACTTTTAGTGCTTCGCTATTCCTATTCGTATCACTGGATCGCTGAAAACTGCATAGTCTGGCTGTCTTGTAAATTTTTTGCTGCAAATGAGTTACGACCATTGGATCTGTAATGCAGAACAGATGAGAAGGGGCAAGTGACAGAATGACTTGGCAGAGGCAAGTCACCGATCTCAGTCTGTCGACGGGAGGAGAACTAAACCGGCCACTGGGATATTCTAAGAAACGCGCATCTTTCTTTGTACGATCAAGGGAAACTATGAGAAACACGATTTCACTATTCTTACCAGGACTTGGGCCTAACACCAGAATATTTTTTTATCAGGATGGCAACTCTCTTTTTTGAGCATATTAGGACGATAACTCTGAAAGGATGAATTTCCTCTGTTTTCTTTCTACTCACTGCCCTGACGGTCGGCTGGAAATAAGTATGGGAAGAGATGGAAATACGGAGCTACCTTTCTTTTGCGGGAATATACGGAGCTACGTTGAGTTCATCTGATGGGAAAAGGCCGTCGAGAGGTGGGAAGAATGTACGCGTTGGACTGCTGGGGACAATCAAAATTGCAATATGGCTGAAGATATATGTCCAAGCTTTTGATTTTTTTTTAAAATATATGTTGAAGCTTTTGCTCACAGAAAAAAAAAGATCTGCGTGAATCGAGGTACAACTTCCGATGGAATTTGCAAAGCACGGTGAGCATTTTTAATACAACACGAAAAAAATACAAACACATGATAAACTTTTCTCAAGTACACATTGAACAAATTTTAAATACACAATGAACATTTCTTTTGACCATGATCACCCTTTGTCAGTGCACGCTAAACTTTTCATAACATATGATGAACATTTATTAAATACATGATGAACTTTAAAAAAGTTCAACCTTTTTTATAAAATGTTTACTCACTTGAATCATCATATAACTATTTTTTGTTCAAAATTTTATAAAAACATATATATGTTTTTGGGGAAAACTAGGAAAACTGAAGATGAAGTACAACACTCTGACTTAGAAGGTCGCTTGCTTGAGATTTTGGTTTTGAGACAAAGCTCGCTCGGGATAAATGCGAGCTTGGGAGATAGCGTGAGTAAAATGGGTCGTTCGGCCCATAACTCCCTCTGCGGGTAGCCTCTACTATATGACGCTAAAGGTGACATATAGGAGGACTCATCAAAACCCATGCCAATGAAGGACGAGATGAGTAGTTCAGGGCTTATTCGGCAATGCTTCATCTCCCCTCTCCCGGCTAGGTCAAACTCTTCGGGCAGAGTTAGACCGGATGACCTAACTCTGTATAGTTAAAAATCTAGAAGCTGGAAGCACTTCTAGTGCAAAAATAGAGTTGATGAGTAAGCTATTGTTTTCTGGAGAAATGTGTGTCTGAACACGACGACATCTGCTCCTTCTCATCGACGATGGCCAACACAACATGATTCAAATCACTAGTTAGTATACATCCCAGTCCGAATCATGTGACTGACCATATATAGAGTTATTCGCCATATGCTCGTGGGATGGGATCGTAAGGTTCTGACCACGCGTTTTTGATAAATGCAAGCACGGACCGTTGGGCACTGCATAAGGTAATTTTTATTTTACCAACTCTATTTAAAACCACCCAGTTTGTCCACTTAGGGGAACTCCTCTTGCTCCAAAACACAGTAACATTTTGAACTTGTGTGCGGCTCCTCGCTTTGAACAAAAAAAACTACTGCTCGCAAATCAAATAAAAAGTTGTATATTCAAAAATATGTGTGTATCATGTCTATGAAAATGTTCACGCATTCTAAAAAGTTGGTGTGTTTTGAAAAAATAGTGACCACATGGACAAATTCTGTGATTTTTGAAAAAATATTCACAAAGTTTAAGAATGTTTAACGATTTGAAAGATATTTGTAAATTAAAAAATATGTTCATGAATGGAAAAAGTGCTCATGTGTTGAAAATTCTAAGACTTTTGAGAGAATGTTATCGAATTTTAAAATGTTAAAGGATTTAATAATATTCATAGATTTAAAAAGGCCGTTTTAATTTTTTTTTGAACGTTAATTAATGTTCAAATGAAAAAACATGATATTTTTTCTTTCGCAGTGGTACGGCTGAACCGGCAAAGTGTTGGACAGAGATATCACACCAGGTTGTGCATTCTATTTTTCGTTTTGATTTGGTTCGTTTTATACAGTTTATAAGGTTTACATAGATACAGTTTGGTTTTGGTAATAACCATTTAATTTTAGTTCGGTTTCGGTAATAACCAAAGTTGACGCTAACTTTTGAACAACACATAAGTTTTTTATAGCATAGTTCAGTCTGTGTTTGTAGGTTCGTTTATTCTTATGAGAAATATGTACATAGATTAGATCATTAGATGACACACAAGATTTGGTCCTAGGCATAGGCATATATAGGCACAGCTTAAGGACCCGTTCGGATCCTCTCCATACCCACTCTCCTCCGGCTCCGCGCGAGGAGCCAGCCCGAATGTTGCAGCTCCACGAAGCCAGCTACGTGGAGACCAGCGCTCTCCTACTGTAAAACCATGAAGCAGCAGAAGTGGAGCTCTCCGAAACGGTGAAGAAGCAGTTCAACAAAATTTCATCTTGATTGTCACCGCCAAGTAAATAACGATTCGTTCAATTAGATCGATGCCTCAGCCCTGCGTTTGCTCAGCCAACCAGTCCGTACGATGATGTCATTTTTGGGGAAATGGGCCTTAAGCCCACCACATGTAACCCATATTCGCTTCCATGGATCAGAAAAACATTTTTGGCAGCCGAACACTCCTAGCTCCGCGAGAGAAGCTGGCAGTGACGATGAGAAGCTGGAATCAAGGATTTCGAGAAGCTAGAGGAGTTCCGAGCAGGGCCTAAGTACCGTATGAAGTATTGGAGATATCAGTATGTGTGTGTAGACTATTGATGTAATGACCCAGAGAAACAAACGACTTGTAGTTGTCGAACGGGTACCTACTGACGGAGTTCTTTTTAAGACGAACCTACCAATGGTGTATTAACAAAGTTCGAATTCCCTAGTAACTCAACATAGTCTGGGTACGTGTTGATGAAGTTCTTTTTAAGACAAATCTACCGCTGGCGTATTAATAAAGTTCGATAACCCACAAGTATAGGAGACCGCGACAGTCTTCGAGGGTAGTATCTCATCTAAATTTATTGATTCGACACAAGGGGAGCCATAGAATATTTATGACCCTTAGCATTTGAGTTGTCAATTCAGCCACACCTGAATAATAATACCTTTGCGCAAAGTATTTAATGGCACAGTAGCTTGATAGTTTTGATAGTAACGATAACAATAGCAGCAGTAATAGGCACAACTTTGTAGTGACTAAAGTAGCATCAGAACAATAGTAACTTAGCAAAGATGAATATGAGAAAAGCGTCTGCATTTGATCAGCGATGAATATTTGTGTTGGATGACATTCATCACATAACAGTCACAACCTAGAGCGATACACAATAGCTCAAACTCATCAATTCATTGTAGGCATGTATTCCGTATGTAGTCTTATGTTCTTATAATAAGAACTTGCATGACATGTTTTGTCCTCCTCTCTCACGGCAGCGGGATCCCATAAGGAAATCAAAAGAATACTAAGGCCTCCTTTTAATAGAGAAACGGAACAAAGAATTAACACTCAATGAATACATGAACTCCTCATACTACGGTCATCACCGGAGCGGATCCTAATTGTTGTCACATTGGGGTGTACCGATCATAACACATAATAGGTGCATACAACTTGCAAGATACATGCAAATACCTAGTAACGTAAGTGCGACATGCCCTGGAATTCTAGAATCATAAGTACAAACTTGGTGGAGCTTTGCCGGAGTCGGGACATACATTTGATCAACACAAAGACTTGGGTGGTCCTCCTCTCTTCACATGCATGGCCCCCCTCTACTCTCTCTTTGTCCAACCGGATGAATTTGTGAATAGTGTTGGATGATTCTCCCTGGCATCATGTTCACTGACCACCTCCGAACATAAAAATGGGCATTCGTAGGTCAGTATTGGAGATGCGCTTACTTGTCATATGGTGAATGAATATATATACTAAAGGACTCTGCCACTATTAAGTCATGAGGTGTGTTTTGAGCTATATGTCAATGAGTTCCACCATGTAGAATCGTTAGAATGAAAGAGTTGTCAGAGTCAGAGGCAAGGTTGGAAGCAACATCCATCTCAGAGCTAGGCTCCATAAATGGATCTCCACATTGATGGATGATGGAGAATGCAGAGTGTTATCCTAACATGCAATTCAAGATGAACTTGCCCCAGTATTAGCCTCCGAATGATGGGACCTTATTATATTATTGGAGATCCAAATCTAAGTTAGGATAATATTTGATATAGATTACAAATCAAAAGTATTGGGTGAGATTAATTTGTCCGAGACAAACCAATATTCACCAAATTTCTATCTTGAAAAATCAGTTTTTTTTAATCCAACATCAACCGTGCTTGATGATCTTACAAATTTTTTATAAGGTTGTACCCTACGTAACTTCTTTGTGATGTGGAGAGAAGACGAGATGACAGAAGAAAACCGAGTCAAATACCAAGTCTAGGTCTAGGTGTTAAAAAAGGCAAGTCCACTAGTGGCACTTCTAGAGCTTCTATCTCCAACTTATATTGGTATTACCTTGCCAGATATATTCGAAAAGGAAGATGGTATTTTTAACGCCTCATATATAGATAACTTAATAACACCATGCACAAAACTCAAGGTGTAACATTGAATTATGTTCTATAAAGATTTATTGCGACTAGTCATGCTAATACACCCCATGATATGGCATTTTTATTATTTTTAGCAAACCTGCACTGACATTTTGTTAGCTAGTTAACATTACAGTTTCCTTTATTGGAGCCTTGGAGTAGTGTATGCACATTAGACACTTGCACAATTTGCCAACAATAGCAGCCTCCAAATTGCATTCCTTGTCCTCGGGGCACGTAAGGATTTGGTGGCAATCTTCCTGACAACTACCAATCAAATACCCACCAAACTTCTTCAGGTATTTGAATGTACACCTTTGTTTTGTATCCGCATCTGCAAAATATTACCAACAAGAAGAAATCAAAATCATGGAAAGAACAATTTTGTTGATTGGGTTCATGCAACACTCTTGGAGGAACTGATGAAACGTAATTGATGCTAACACGAGAAAGGCGAGTGTTAGGAGTAGCATCAAAGCTGCAATCTTCATTCTAACTTGTAAGTGGCGTTGGTAGGAAAGAGACTGCTTGTGAGCCTTGAGGAAGAGAAAATGAGATGGCAAACCTTTTTATAGTAGGTTTGATATTAATGCTAATTATTGTAATACAAAAATAGCATGAAAACAAAGATTGGATAAGTTCTGTCGTACTAAAAGCAATTAAGTGGATTTCAGGATAAGATATGTACCACTAGTGCAGAACCGTGCAATAGCACCGGTTCGTAAGGCCCTTTAGTGCTGGTTCGGTAACCGGCACTAAAGTCTGGGCACTAAAGGTCCCCCCTTTAGTACTGGTTCAGCACGAACCGGTGCTAAAGGGCAACCACGTGGCGCGAGCCAGCTCCGGGGGCAGGGAGCCCTTTAGTACCGGTTGGTGATACCAACCAGTATTAAAAGGTTGGGGGGTCTTGGGTTTATGATTTATTTTTCATTTAATTTTGTGTTTTCCATTTAATTCTTTTTCATTTGCTGGTATTTTACGATGCTACATATTGTACACGTTCTGCAAATATATAAATAGAATTTCTAGTAGAACCACCATTAATTCACACATATATACACACATGTATATATGTATACAATTAGGTAGCTATATACAATTTCTCCTAATTGGTGCCTTCAGAGCCAGTGGCATTAGCCTAATTGGTGCTTTCGGAGCACGATGACAATTGGAAGTGGTTCATGGGGACGGTAGCGGGTAATAGTATTCTCCTTTGGGATCTATGACCTGGTCGAGCAAAAATCCCGCTATTTCCTCTTGAATTGCTTCTATACGGTCCTCTGATAGGAGCTGCTCCCGCACCTCTTTGAACTGTTAAGAAGGAGATCAATATGCATGTGTATTAGTTGTGTGACTAGATATCGATAATGGTGTAAAAATTGTGAATAGTGTTCTGAGAAACGTACCCACTCCTGTCTTTGAGATCTGCTCCTTTCGGATGCCATCATGCGAATGTTCTCGCAAACGTAGTATGCACACAGATTATTCCCCGGTGCCTGCTTCAGGGCCTTTACGAGAATGTAATTTGATCAGATAATAATTAATCAAGCATGATAATTAAAGAGATGGCAGCTAGCTAGCTAGTACTACTTAATTATTTCCTTGGGTCGATACCATTTCATCTTTTTTTTCATTGGCCTGGAGTGACGCTGATGAACTTTGCCCAAGCCCTGCCCGCCGACAAAGAAAATGAATAAAGGGGTTATTAAATAGTTCATATCAGTAATTGACGAACTAAATTGGCTGAGATATAGTTAATAATGATTGAAATTACCTGTTGACTATCCCAAACAAGATAGTGTAGTCACTTGATTTTTTAAGTAGTGAGTCTAGTACTTCAACTGTTCCTTCATCAACTTTAATGATTAACAAGATCCAATGAAATCTGCATGCACACACGTTTGCATGTCTTAATTAAACGAGCATATGTAAGCAAAAACATGTAGCTAGCTAGTAGGCAAAAACAGAATTTGTAGTACAAGACAGTGTGACTCACTCGAAGTTGTAAGGAAGTGGTATATCTTCATTGTATTTGAGGCGCTTAAAGAACTCTAGCATGCTTCCCTCTACACTTTTTCGTAATATGGATCTAATTTTCATGTGTATTCATTAATGGTATTTGGGTCAACGAACCCAATGCCATAGCGTCCACCTTTTTTCATTTCATAAATCTTCATCCTGCATAATACCACAGAAAAGAATATAGTGAGGATAATTACAGGTAATGATTGATCAAAATGATCACTACAGCTAGCTTGAGACTTAAATTACAGAAAGACATCACTTACAGACAATAGCAACTGACGATAGATTTGTCGAGTGCGTCTTGATTGTATAACTGAAATAGTTCTGAATACTCAACTGACATAGCTTTCTCATGGTAGTAATGATCCTTCTTAACATTCACCATGAGGGACTCTCTATTGGATATCTTAGTAATGTTCATGTACCATTGATGCAATTCATACATTCTCGTTGGGAGCTTCTTGACCTCGTCTGGCTCCACCAAAGGTTGGCCCCGGACATATTTCCGTTTTATTTCCTCCTCTCTAAGCGGAGGCATGGGCTCGATGTCGAGGAGTTGTCCAACAGTGATCTTGAGGATTTCAGCCTGCCTTATATGCTCCTCGGTTATTACCACATCGCCCAGCTCGGGAACGTAAATGGTTTGCCCACAATAATATTGGGCGCGCCTACTCTCACGTGTTGTTGGCACAACAAGCGGGGGGATTGATTGCGCTGCCTGTTCTCCCAGCTGGGGAACGGTTTTACCGCTCCTTTTGCCAGCTGATTTGCTCGAGCTCGAGCTCGCCTCTTTGTGTAGACGTGCTCGATTTAATTTCCTGAGGTGGCGCTCATAGTCTGTGTCAACAGGCTTGGGAGCCGGTGCTCTAGCCATACGAATGAAGTGGTCAATCTTTTCCTCAAGCACTTTATCCCTTGGCGACGGTGGCGGTTTCGGTGCAAAATGGGCTTCCACCTCGGCCTTCGATATGGCCGTGTTTTCCTCCTCGGATTTGTCGTAAGGCCTCTGTGGAAGAGGCGCGAGGCTGCTTGGACCATATTGAAATCGCTTGTCTCCACCTGTACCTCCAGTACTACCTCGACTTGTACCGCTACGCACCATAGCTGAGGCGGCTCTCTTCCGTGATTGCTGAGGCGGCGAAGACGGCTGACGTGGCTGAGTTGGAGGATGAGGAGTGGCCTGAAGCTGTGCCGGACTTGGAGGAGGAGTGGCCTGACGCTTTGCCGGACTTGGAGGAGGAGGAGTGGCCTGAAGTTGTGCCGGACTTGGAGGAGGAGTGGCCTGACGCATTGGTGGACTTGGAGGAGCGGGAGTCTGCTGACTCGGTGGCGGACTTCGACGAGGAGTCAGATGACGCGGTGTCGGTGGCCTTCAAAAGATGATGCAATCCTTTCTTCATAGGATGATACAATGGTTGGCCTCTCCCAGTGCGTGCTCCTCGTCACCTCCAGGAATGTCAAGCTCTAGCCCCGAATATTGGTCCACCACCTCATCAACCAAGACACGAGCATAGCCCGCTGGAATCGGGTTGCAATGGAAGGTTGCCTCGGGGGATTTGTAAAAGCAAAGGCATCCACCACCTTCATGGATATGTTCTTCATTTTGAAGTGTAGCTCACAGTTAGTGTTCTCCATGATGTCATCCACTGGGTAGCTATCCAGCAATGCGTCGCCCGGGGCGGAACCCATGCTGCTTCTCGGCATGGATGGGACGGTGTTATCCAATGCTGGATCATCCGCTAGCTGTTGCAGCTGCTGAGACCCCCTTTGCTGGCTAAGTGAGTCGATCTGCTCCTGCTGCCGCTGGAATTTGACTGCCAAGTCCGCGTGTGCTGATTCTAGGCCTTGAAGGCGTTCATAGTCCAGCTTCCTCTGCTCCTCCTCCATCTTCCTCTTCTTCTCCTCCAAAATCTTCTTTCTCGTACGGGTTCTGTAGTCGGCTTTCTAGTTTGAAAACCCCTCATACCACGGAATAGCGCCCTTGCCTCGTGTTCTTCCCGGGTGTTCAGGATTTCCCAGGTCACGCGTAAGGTCGTCGTTCTCTCTGTTGGGCTCGAACACCCCCGATCGAGCCTCTTCTATTGCAACAAGTAGCTTATCTTCGGCTCCGTCCAGACATGCCTTCTTCAAAACTTTGCCTGTCTTCGGGTCCAACTCCCCCCATGCGCATAGAACCAAGTCCTGCACCTGGGGGGCCAGCTCAATGTTTCTGGAGTGACACCTGCATCCTCCATCTCTTTCTCAGACTTATCCCACTTAGGCATTCCCACTGCATAGCCACCTGGCCCCAGCTTATGGAACTTATCCTTTTTTGCGGCATTGGCCTTGTTTATTCTCGACCGTTCCTTAGATAATTCCGAATCCTTGAATTTCACGAAATCGTCCCAATGAGCACTTTGCTTCTCTAGTGTTCCCTCGAATACCGGAGTCTTCCTTCCTCCCTTGACGTACTTGTCCCATACACGATTCTTGTGGTTGTTGAATGCAACCGCCATCTTCCTAAGAGCAGCGTCCTTGACTTTCTCCACATCTGCATCTGTGAAATGATCTGGTAGGGTGAAATGTTCCATGAGCATTCCCCAAAGCAGAAGTTTTTGTCTGTCGTCGACAAAAGTAAGTCCTGGACGTAGCTTTGCTGGCTCTCTCCATTCTTGAAGGGAGATCGGGAGTTGGTCCTTCACAAGAACTCCGCACTGACGAATGAACTTGTTCGCAATCTTCTTAGGCGCTAATGGTTCGCCATTAGCTTTGATGGCGTCAATATTGTACTTTACGCCCTCCTTCAACTTTCTGTTCGGGTCTCGTACTGTCCTGCTGCCTGAAGATTTGCCCGATCCGGATGGCTGAAAGAAGAAAGATCGATTCGTTAATATATATCTTCAAGTCATTTAAAACATGTGATGATCGCCAGATGCCTGCTTATATAAATATACCTCGCCGGTCTTTGTTGTTTCAAGATCAACATTTTCTTCGTCATGTTCATAGTTCATGACATCATCAATTCGGTTGTCGCGATCGAATATCATATTACCCTCCCCGATGTTGTTTAGATATTCGGAGCCGTCATAATATTCTTCATTCTGATCATCATCTGGCCTGCGAGGATTGCGTATGATATTTAACAGGGCCTCTTCTCCCTCTCTGCCGGTATTGTCCGCAATAGGTTTTATTTAACTAATCCAAAAGAAATATATTCAAATTACAATGCATGGATGCAATCAATTAATTAGGAAAAACTGAATCAATCATAGTACATAATAAGCATCATCAAATATAATCTCGAATACGTCGTCTTGAATAATAGATATAATCTCGAATACATCGTCTCGAATAATATATATAATCTCGAATAAATCATCTCGAACACTACAAGAAATATGTCAACTTATGACCTTCTGTCAGTGACCCTCGAAGAATTGGTTATAAATTTATGACCATTTTAGACCAATTGGTCAAAAGCTGTCTGGGGGGCTCCAAACCCTAAACCATTGCGACCATTTTGGTCAGAAAGGTCATAATTTTCTTACACGAAATGGTCATAAAGCAAACAGCGCTAGTCCGCTGCCTTATTTCTAGTTGTTAACGACCAATATAGATGGTCATAGCCTTGTAAATTGTGGTGGGTTGCGATGACTAGGCGCCATCTCATCAGTTTTGCCTATGTGTCATGTCCATGTGGCAGTTTTTGCCCTAGGTTGTGAAGCAACCTATATTTCTGTCATTCCCAAAATTCCCAAAAAAATCTCATAAATTCTTTGGGTCATATCTTCGTCAAATATGTAAAAACCTTCCTTTCCTAGTTCAAAAATAATTCAAAATAATCATTTTCCTATTCTGTTCAGAACAACAGTTTGTGAAGGAAGTACCACTTTGGCATGTCCAAATAGTATCCATTTTCAACAGTGCTTTCCTATGCCCAAATAACCATCCTCCACCAAATGCTAGCTCAATACATTCATTATTTTGAGCTGAGCTTCAACATTCGTAGTTATGTCCGGTGTGGTAGTTTGCAAAGCAAGTACCACCTAGGCTCCTCCTTTTGAGCTGAAAATTTATGAACACGGTCTTCTGAGTAACTGATCGTCCTCAGGCAAAACTCACACCCATTAGCCATGTACATTTCCCATATCGCTAATCAAACACTTGACTGCTAACTCATGTTTGAGCATCGATCGGTCTCCTCGTGAGAATCTTATGCTGTAATTTTCTTCCTAGCACCAACCTGGGGAGTGCCCAACCCACTAGACATGACTATGCCGCGCAGAACACATGGCAACGTCACGGTCGCGCGATGACCACGCGGCGGGCATGCGAGTTTACGCGCTCTAGAGTTGGGCCCTCGGCCGCCCCCAAACCTCGACGTATCGCCACCAAACCATGTATTTATGATTAAATAGGTCCTTATGTAACTAGAAATGATTTTTGGAAAAAATAAATAGCAAACTATGAGGCAGCTGCAGTTCAAATTTAACCCGCTTCCAACTGAATCGGCGAAAATTTGTCTTTTTCACGAGAGGTGGATCAAAAAAATTTACACCCAACCATTTTGTCAATTGTGCATAAAATATGGCCTAGTATTTTATAAAAATGATTTGGTCCAATTTTGCAACAATTATTTGGTAGTTCCTTCACAAAAAAACCTCCTTTCGGGCACTCGAAAAATGGAAAATGGTTTTTTCGTCCAACGAAAATGAAAACTTTCTTAGACAACATTGTTTGCCATTCCAATATGCACTCTTATGCACAATATGAGATCATTTGAACAAACTATGCCATGAATGTGGCCATAAGATTGATCATTTGGCTTGAAAGTCATTGATCTCCACACATGATAGCTCGTTTCTGAGAACACTTTTTTATAATAATTGCCGTATTACAAGTTTGTTATTTTTCCTAGGAACTTAGCCACATATGATGACACAATGCGAAGGTTTCCCAATTTTTTGATTTTTTTGAATTTTTTATGTCCGTTTCAAAATGCGGTCAAAACGGCGGGAATGACCGTTCCTAGCTAGTGGTTGAATCTTGGAATTTTGTTGGTGTTTCTCTGATTAAAAAGATACTTATGTACCTAGAAATGATTTTTGGAAAAAATAAATAGCAAACTATGAGGCAGCTGCAATTCAAATTTGACCCGCTTCGAGCTAAATCGGCGGAAATTTGTCTTTTTCACGAGAGGTGGATCAAAACTTTTTACACCCAACCATTTTCTCAATTGTGCATTAAATATGTCCTAGTATTTTATAAAATTGATTTGGTCCAATTTTGCAACAATTATTTGGGAGGTCCTTCACAAAAAAAACCTCCTTTTGGGCACTCGAAAAATGGAAAATGGTTTTTTCGTCCAACGAAAATGAAAACTTCCTTAGGCAACATTGTTTGCCATTCCAATATGCACCCTTGTGCACAATATGAGATCATTTGAACAAACTATGCCATGAATGTGGCCATAAGATTGATCATTTGGCTTGAAAGCCATTGATCTCCACACGTGATAGCTGGTTTCTGAGAACACTTTTTTAAAATAATTGCCGTATTACAAGTTTGTTATTTTTCCTAGGAACTTGGCCAGATATGATGACACAATGCGAAGGTTTCCCAATTTTTTGATTTGTTTTGAATTTTTTATGCCCGTTTCAAAATGCGGTCAAAACGGCGGGAATGACCGTTCAAGCTAGTGGTTGAATCTTGGAATTTTGTTGGTGTTTCTCTGATTAAAAAGATACTTATGTACCTATAAATGATTTTTGAAAAAAATAAATAGCAAACTATGAGGCAGCTGCAGTTCAAATTTGACCCGCTTCCAGCTGAATCGACGGAAATTTGTCTTTTTTACGAGAGGTGGATCAAAACTTTTTACACCCAACAATTTTCTCAATTGTGCATTAAATATGTCCCAATATTTTATAAAATTGATTTTGTCCAATTTTGCAACCATTATTTGGGAGGTCCTTCACAAAAAACCTCCTTTTGGGCACTCGAAAAATGGAAAATGGTTTTTTTGTCCAAAGAAAATGAAAACTTCCTTAGACAACATTGGTTGCCATTCCAATATGCACCCTTGTGCACAATATGAGATCATTTGAACAAACTATGCCATGAATGTGGCCATAAGATTGATCATTTGGCTTGAAAGCCATTGATCTCCACACGTGATAGCTCGTTTCTGAGAACACTTTTTTAAAATAATTGCCTTCTTACAAGTTTGTTATTTTTCCTGAAAACTTGGCCACATATGATGACACAATGTGAAGGTTTCCCAATTTTTTGATTTTTTTTGAATTTTTTATGCCCGTTTCAAAATGCGGTCAAAACGGCGGGAATGACCGTTCCTAGGTAGTGGTTGAATCTTGGAACTTTTTGGTGTTTCTCTGATTAAATAGATACTTATGTACCTAGAAATGTTTTTTGGAAAAAATAAAGAGCAAACTATAAGGCAGCTACAGTTCAAATTTGACCCGCTTCCAGCTGAATTGGCGAAAATTTGTCTTTTTCACGAAAGGTGGATCAAAACTTTTTACACCCAACCATTTGGTCAATTGTGCATTAAATATGGCCTAGTATTTTAGAAAAATGATTAGGTCCAATTTTGCAACAATTATTTGATAGGTTCTTCACAAAAAAACCTCCTTTTGGGCACTCAAAAAATGAAAAACGGGTATTTTGTGGAATGAAAATGAAAACTCCCTAGATCAACATTGTTTGTCATCACAAGATACACACATGTGCACAATATTATTTCTTTTTAACAAACTATAAGTGGTTAATATGTTGAATGTTTTCCCTAAATAAAAGGATAAAAACTACAAGAGAAACATAAGATGAATTCTGATTGGTGGAATCCGTTGTGGCATGGATCGATGACGTGGCAAACATCCATCCGTCCGTCCATCCAACCCACTGCAGCCTATCTCTCTCTCACACGCGCGTGAACCCTAGCCGATCCAGATCCCTCCCCGCCCCCACTCCTCTCCCCCGATCCAGATCCCTCCGGCGGAGCTCGTCGTCGTTCCTCCCCTTCCCACTCCCCACAGCGACGGCCGACGGCCTCACCGCGGCGCAAAATCCCCCACCACGACGAAGCCAGTGAGGATGTTCCCGTGCCGGCCGCTGGTGTCCCCGCCGCTGCCGCGGGCCCTCGCCGCTGCGGAGCACGTCTCCGTGCGGCGGCTGCCATGGCCGTCGACATCGCTGCGCATGGTGCGGTGCATGGCCAAGGAGCGGCGGGTGCGGGTGATGGCCAAGCAGATCTAGCGGGAGCTGGCGGACATGTTGACCCGCGACCCCGTCATCCAGCGCGCCGTCCACCACCGATGTCCCCGTCTCGCATCGCCCCCGTCAACTCGCAGACGCCCCGCATCGAGGCCAACAAAACCTCACGCGCCCCCACACCTTCTTCGCCGACGCGGCCATGACGGCGGTGGCGACTGTGAGCTAGGCCGGCATGATGACCCCTCGCCGCGCCGCTGCTGCCGCCCGATCCACGACAGCCAGCTCCGCCGCAAGGAGCCTGGAGGACCATCCTTCCAGGTGAGAGATCGACTCTCCCCCGTCCCCGCCCCGTCCAAATCCGCGCGCAATGCTCGCCGAATTCCGCCCCTCGCGCTCGCGGTTTTGCTCGTCCCCCTCGTCCTAGTGGCGAATGCGTGGAAGGAATTCTCGGAGCGCCCCTCAACGGGCGAGCTTGTGCCTGTACAGGCGGGCCTCGCCAGGAATTGAGATATTCCGGCCCCCCGCGCCGCCGTGGTTCCGCTCCGAATTCTATAGCAGAGTCCCGTGCGTGCGTAGGAGCACTCAAATTCCCTTTCCGCGTAGCGGCTCGCGACGGTTTCGTTATCGCTGGAGATGGTAATACTAGCAGTACTAGTTATAGCATTTTAATAGAGCGTACGGACAGGGGCCGGCCATTTCAGATTTGGTTGAGGAATCAACCTGCTGTACTAGGCCATGCTGCAGACCGACAGAGATGTTGCTGGTTCTCTGTATCGTCGCGTGTGTGTGATTCAAACTGCTTCTTTGGGTTAGATGGACAGTCTGTTGTATATGAAACAGTCTGGTTGGTTCGTTCTGCTGCGCCATGAAATAATTTGCCAGTGATGTGGCTGTATTGTGTCAAAGCTCACTTTTGATGAAAACTACATATTGCAAGGGAGATGTGCTACAGATTTAAGTGTTATGGAATCTCCCACCTACGCCTGGACCCATTAAAAGCCAGCACATGTGAAAGCTTAGTTCACCTATACTTTTAGTTCAGTAATAAATTATTGTGTATGGTATGTTGATACAGTCTTGACTTCTACATGACAGAGAGGCAAGCGTTCACTAAAGGAATGGTGCACGATGAAGCTGTGGCTGCCCAGAAGACTGGGAAATCAGGTTCACCCCCTAAGGTAAGAAACGCTGATTTACAAGTAGCCGCTGACTACTATGATATTGCAGATTGACAGTGATGTTGCTGGTTCTTTGTATGCCGCGTGTGTGTGCTTCAAACTGCTTCTTTGTGTTGAACTGATCAACCCTGAGCTCTATAAATAGGACATGGTATAAATGGCATTGCTCTGTCAACTTGTATCAGCACTCTACAGAACTTGGGCAGTTAAATATTATTTAAGATGCACCTGTATGATGTGTGTGTGCTTGATGCTCACGTACTAAGTAAGGCTGGTGGTTGTTTTGCGACTGAATTGTGTTTCAGTTTGATACTACTATGCTTTCTCTTGCCAAATTCGTCCCTGACTAGTATAGTTAGTACTATTGCAGCAGGTTGATTGATTGAGGGAAAACTCTTGCCTCTCATTAACATATCTAAAATCTAATCAAATTCCTCAACAACATATTTGTTTTTTACACAACAATGCATTCAAAAATCTGACCTATCTATATACACGCTTTGTGGAAGAAATAGGATATATATATAGTGCTTCTGTTGCTTCTATAGTATAGTTAGTACTCATGCCCATGATCGACCAGGTCCCTGCTCTGTTTCTTCTTCTTTTGCTTCCTGTATGTATGTATGTGTGTGACGACGAAGGTGGTTTCTTTCAGAATTGATCGAGTCTGACAAAGTTGTTCTGAACATTTCTTGAAATAGGGCGAGGCCGGAGATGTATGTGTGGTGATGTCCCTCGGGTGGCGCCACTGTACCCGACGCTTGCCCTGATTGCCACAGTGGTGCTTCGGCGGCTTCCAGACCCTCTCCTGGATGTGGTGATGGTCACACCACAGCCGTGGTGTGGCTGAGTCTCCGCTACAGCTACAACCTCCCTCTGGTGAGCTCGTCCCCGTTCCTTCTTCTCTGGTGTAGCTCCTGCATGGCCTTGTCCATGATTTGGGTTGGATGTGGGGCTCTACTAGTTGCTGCAACCAAGCATCAACTCCTACTGGAGCTCTCTGGTGATAAATTCATGCGGTTCTAGGGTCTGTCAGTAGCTGCCCATGTGTACTTGCTTTATATATGTGCTCCTGTGATCATGGTGGTGTTGATGCTTATCTTGCGTGTCTCTGGTGGTGGTGGTGTTGACAGTAGTTACACACCTAGCTTGTAACTAATATCCTTACTGCTAATTTACCTCAAGTTTATCTGAACATGGTTGAAATGAGCGCTGCAAATTTTGATGTCTAAAATCAATTTTTACCTCAAGTCATTAAGTAATTATTTTCATTACATCACAGTTAGCTGAGAATATTGACTTGAATATTTTATGTATGCCCTGATGCATGTACACATACGGTTGAGCAAATTCCGAGTTGCAGTGGAACAACCTGGAGTTAGATAGGTTCAGTTTTCTTTTGTTCTATTTCTAGTTTAAGCATATGCAGGTTCTAGTAAGTGTCTATGCATGTAGCTCATGAGTCGGAATATCTAATCTAATTAGGGACCACAGACCTGTTGTGTCATGTGCAAACTTGCTTCCATTCAGTTCAGAAATTTCTGAATTCTTTGATGTTTGCTTTCACTCAATGATTGTGGTAGTCAAATTAGATGCCTCCTCTACTGCAATTCACTCGTCTCCCTGTCATGGTTTGTCTTGAATTTTGGTAGTGTGACAAACACATTAGTAAATTCTAGTTTTTGGGTGCTAACTCTAGTTACTTTATATGAAGCAAAAGTTATCTTGCAACCATCTAATATGCAATTCTAATAATATTTCATATCCTGTTTTTTTAGTTGTATATGTCATTTGTGCATGAATTCCTTTTCTTATGTACCAGCTCCCTAATCATGTTTTTTGTTTTTTGGGTTGCTATCTTAGGAGAGAACCTAGTGTCTTATATGGGGAAGCAAAGCAGCAGCTCACAACTCCGACCTGCAACTCCCGATGAAGGCACAACGACGCACCATGCTGCTCCTTTGGAAGGTCGGCTCCTGGACCGTAAATTTCTCTTAATTTGCGCTCTGATTGATGCCAGCTCTTTGTATTGTTGCTGCATTGATGCTAAACAATATGCTCTTAATCTGTTGTTATATTCTCACCAAATGCATGGGTTGGTACTTATCATTTGCCCTTTTACAAATATATCGCAGTTTTGCTGTTATGCGAATGTTATATGCACGGTTTCTTATTAGATCTCAACTTCAGCAGCTATTTTTCAATGTTAGGAGAATGTTATATGCACGGCTTCACTTGATTTTGTTTCTTTTTTGATTTATAACCTGTAGATACTGGCCTTCATTCGTCAAAAGTTGGTGTACAAGAGCTCCAGGAGAAGAATCCCGAAGAAAACCAGCACCCAACTATGTGTTTTAGCTCCCTGGAGCTGGCCATGTTAATATTAGGTGTATTTTATAGTTGAATACCTGATTTGTACTGCCATGACTGTAAAGTACTTTGTTTGGCTGTCGTTTGAAATTGTATGTGTTATTGCCTCTGTTTGAATTAAGTTATTGGTTATTGCACAAATAGTGAACTAACGTGGGGCGCCTAAACAACACCCTTGGTGTCCAATTTCACTAGTGAGTCCTTTAAATGGGAAACAAACAAAAGAAAAACTGACAAGTGGGACATAATTGGATGATCTGACTAGTGGGACCTGGTCTAAAATGGAATGTAAAAAGGCCAAGGCCCAAACAAGAAATGGAAGCGAAAAGGCCAAAGGCCTAGAAAATAAAAGGCCGAATTGCTGGGCTAGGCCAATGTAGCTGACCAAAATTAAAAGGAAAAAAATCATAAATGGGCTGAATTTTTGGGCTAGGCCCATGTAGAAAATCGAATTGGACCGGGCTGAATCTTGTGCCACGTCAGATTGCCACGCTGGATGTCTACATGTCCTGGGAGGTTGCTAGTGACCAAAACAAAATAGTAGACATATTTTGGTCATAAACGTCTTCGACTATTCCAGAAGAAAGGTCGCTATAGTCAATTTATGACCGCCAACTTTTGACCTTCTGTTTTTGGTCACAAAAAGGTCGCAAATAAAAAACCATGACCTTTCAGTGACCAATAGTGATGGTCACAAGTTGACATATTTCTTGTAGTGGAATATTATATATCGAATACATCACTAGCTAGCTAGCTAGCTAATAAAGATCCAATACTATAGAGTAATCTAGGCGGTGGACAACCAAAGTGAAGGAACCATCACTGGATCATAGCTCGGGTGATCTCCCCAAAGAACCTGCCAGGTATTGGAGAACCTGACGTCCATAGCAGCCATGTAGCGATGGACGTGCTCGTCCTCCTCCCTGACACGGCGACGTACCACCTCCGGCGGGGCCCGCTCCCTCCGCAGCGAAAGTGGCCCACGCGAACGCCACCAAAGGAGATGAGGGTCGACGACGGGACCCGGGGCCGGGTTCCTCACCAAGCGTCGTGCCCCTGAAGGTAGAACCTCCCAGTGCCAGCCCCGCGGAGCCCAGTCCCGGACATGGGTCCTCTGAAGCAGGACGTCGTCGCGAACGCTTCGACGGCGAGGACGCGGGCCGGGCATCGTCGACAACAAATACTATATGCAAATGTAACACTAATTATGCTATCATTGCATATGTCAAAATTCTATATGCTATTTCATACTAATTAAGCATCTAACACTAAAAACAGAAAAAACAACTTCTATACATCCATTAAAAAACAGAAAAACAACATTATATAAAAAAATTCCATACTAATTAAACACTAATTATATCCATCTAACATGCATTCATATATATATACTAGTGAAAAAATAATAATCTAAAAAATCTAAACTAATTAAACGTACAAAATACGTATATACTAATTAACTTAAGGAAATGTGTGTGTGTGTATGGGCTCGGGGAGGGGCGGCGCCCATGGTGGCCGCCGGGGGCGAGGGAGAGGGGTTAGAGGGGGAGAGCTCACAGCGGGGCGACGGCGACGGCGAGGCGACTGCCGGGGGCAGCGACGGGCCGGGGCGTGACGGGGGCGGCGACGGGCCGGGGCGTGACGGGGGCGGCGACGCGGGGACGCCGCGACGGGGACGGGCCCGGGGCGGCGACGGAGACTACGGCGGCGACGGGGACGAGGGCGGCGACGCGGGGACGGGCCCGAGGCGGCGACGGAGACTAGGGCGGCGACGGGGATGGCGGCGGCGACGGGGACGGGGGCGGCGACGGGGACGGGGCGGCGAGGGCAACGGCGCGTGACGAGGGCGGCGCGGGACGGGGGTGGCGACGGGGACGGGGGCGGCGACGGCGTCGATCGATCGGGGCGGGCGGTGCTTCAAAGGGGAAACAGAGGAAGAAACAGAGGGAGAATGAAATTTTTCGAAGTGATGTATATATAGAAGGCACCTTTAATACCGGTTGGAGCCACCAACTGGTACTAAAGGCCTGTTTTGGCCAGGCCAAGCGGCGGGAAGGGCAGGCCTTTAGTACCGGGTGGTGGCTCCAACCGGTACTAAAGACCCCCCCCCCCTTTAGTACCGGTTGATGCCACGACCCGGTACTAAAGGGGGTGCGCTGCTAGGCGAGGGGCGCAGAAGTTTAGTCCCACCTCGCTAGCCGAAGGGCGCTCGCACCTGCTTATAAGCCCCGCAGCCGCTGCTGTCTCGAGCTCCTCTCTAAAGCAAGCCTTGTGGGCCTACCTCTACTACTCTGCCCTGTGGGGCCTATTGGGCTTGCGGGCCTGCATCCTGGCCCAACAACAGGTTGGGTTTCTAGTCGTATGCAGGCCGCTGTGGCCTGGTAGGTGGGCTTTTTTCATTTAGTTTTTTCTCTTCTGCTTTATTTATTTTGTTTTATTTATTTATAGTTGTTTTTTGGCTGTATTTAGAGTTTCTTTATGAATATTTTTGATAGTTTTTAGAAACTTTCAGTTAGTGCCGGTAGTTTTTAATTTTGAATAGTTTAAATTTTGAATTATTTGAAATTTGTGTGAATCACTAGTTTATGAATAACTTAACTTTAAAAATACATTTTTCAGTGATTCTTTTTTATTATGTTTAATATTAGTGTGTTTTATCATTATATTCAATTTGGTAATGCTTAGGTTATTTAAAAAATGAAATGCCGTTTTAGCTAAAAAAATGAGTAAAGGCATGAAAGAATTTGTTTGCACATAAAATTTCTTCGCGTTTCAAATGCCAAAACACATAACTACCCTAACTATTACGGAGATTCCCTCCTGGGTGTGAAACACACAAGAAAGTGATGATAGTGAAGCCGATCACATCCCAGATCTTTGGGTGTGAAACTTTCTTCGCGTGTGTCCCTTTGCGCCGTAACCATGGAAAATCTTTATCATTTAACAGGATGCTCGGGTCAATATTCACTGTGAGTGGAGCAATTTCATCAAACTTTTCATAATCTCCTGACATGTCTGTCTTGTCATCCACTCCCACGATGTTTCTCTTCCCAGAAAGAACTATGTGCCGCTTTGGCTCATCGTACGATGCATTCGCTTCCTTATCTTTTCTTTTTCTCGGCTTGGTAGACATGTCCTTCACATAGAAAACATGTGCCACATCATTGGCTAGGACGAATGGTTCGTCTGCATACGCAAGATTGTTGAGATCCACTGTTGTCATTCCGTATTGCGGGTCTTCCGTTACCCCGCCTCGTGTCATATTGACCCATTTGCACCGAAACAAAGGGACCTTCAAACCACGTCGATAGTCAAGTTCCCATATGTCATGTATATAACCATAATATGTTTTCTTTCCCGTCTTGGTTTCTGCATCAAAGCGGACACCACTGTTTTGGTTGGTGCTCTTCTTATCTTGGGCGATCGTGTAAAATGTATTACCATTTATCTCGTACCCTTTGAAAGTCATTATATTCGAAGATGGTAACTGGGACAGCAAGTACATGTCATCTTCAATAGAGGGGTCATGCATAGTACGTGTCTGCAACCAGCTGGCGAAACTCCTGGTTTGTTCACGTGTAATCCAATCATCAGACCGCTCCGGGTGTTTGGAGTGTAGCAAATTCTTGTTTTCATCCATATACGGAGCCACCAAGGCGGAATTCTGTAGAACTGTGTAGTGTGCTTTAGTGAGAGAATGTCCGTCCATACATATTATTTGTTCCCCTCCTAGTGTGCCTTTTCCATCCAGTCTGCGCTTACGCCGCGATTCAGGAACGCCAATCAGCTTAAGGTCAGGAATAAAGTCAATACAAAAATCAATGACCTCCTCATTTTCATGGCCCTTGGAGATGCTTCCTTCTGGCCTATCACAGTTATGAACATATTTCTTTAAGACTCCCATGAACCTCTCAAAGGGGAACATATTGTGTAGAAATACAGGACCCAAAACGTTAATCTCTTCGCATAGGTGAACTAGGACGTGCGTCATGATGTTGAAGAAGGATGGTGGGAACACTAACTTGAAACTGACAAGACATTGCACCAAATCATTCTCTAACCTTGGTATGATTTCTGGATCGATTACCTTCTGAGAGATTGCATTGAGAAATGCACATAGCTTCACAATGGCTAATCGAACGTTTTCTGGTAGAAGCCCCCTCAATGCAACAGGAAGCAGTTGCGTCATAATCACGTGGCAGTCATGAGACTTTAGGTTCTGGAACTTTCTCTCTGCCATGTTTATTATTCCCTTTATATTCGACGAGAAGCCAGACGGTACCTTAATACTGAGCAGGCATTCAAAGAAGATTTCCTTCTCTTCTTTGGTAAGAGCGTAGCTTGCATGACCCTGATGTATGCTGTCTTTTCCGTGCATACGTTTCTGGTCCTCCCGTGCCTCAGGTGTATCTTTTGTCTTCCCATACACACCCAAGAAGCCAAGCAGGGTCACACAAAGATTCTTCATCACGTGCATTATGTCGATTGCGGAGCGAACCTCTAGGTCTTTCCAATAGGGCATGTCCCAAAATATAGATTTCTTCTTCCACATGGGTGCGCGTCCGTCAGTGTCATTCGGAACAGGTTGTCCACCAGGACCCTTTCCAAAGACCACCTTCAAATCATTGACCATATCATGTACATCAGCACCAGTACGGTGGCGAGGCTTCGTCCGGTGATCCGCCTCACCTTTGAAATGCTTGCCTTTCTTTCTTACGGGATGCCTGCTCGGAAGAAATCGACGATGTCCCAAGTACACATTCTTCTTACAATTAGCCAAATATATACTGTCGGTATCGTCCAAACAGTGCGTGCATGCGCGGTATCCCTTGTTTGTCTGTCCTGAAAGGTTATTGAGAGCAGGCCAATCATTGATGGTCACGAACAGCAATGCCTTTAGGTCAAATTCTTCCCCCATGTGCTCATCCCACGCACGTACACCTGTTCCATTCCACAGTTGTAAGAGTTCTTCAACTAATGGCCTTAGGTACACATCAATGTCGTTGCCGGGTTTCTTAGGGCCTTGGATGAGCACTTGCATCATAATGAACTTCCGCTTCATGCACAACCAAGGAGGAAGGTTATACAAACATAGAGTCACAGGCCAGGTGCTATGGTTGCTGCTCTGCTCCCCAAAAGGATTAATGCCATCTGCGCTTAGACCAAACCATACGTTCCTTGCGTCATCTGCAAACTCCTTCCCGTACTTTCTTTCGATTTTTCTCCACTGCGACCCGTCAGCGGGTACTCTCAACTTTCCGTCTTTCTTACGGTCTTCTCTATGCCATCGCATCGCCTTGGCATGCTCTTTGTTTTGGAACAAACGTTTCAACCGTGGTATTATAGGAGCATACCACATCACCTTGGCAGGAATCTTCTTCCTGGGGCGCTCGCCCTCGACATCACCAGGGTCATCGCGGCTCATCTTATAGCGCAATGCACCGCATCCCGGGCAAGCGTTCAAATCCTCGTACTCACCGCGGTAGAGGATGCAATCATTAGGGCATGCATGTATCTTCTGCACCTCTAACCCTAGAGAGCAGACAGCCTTCTTTGCTTCGTATGTACTCTCGGGTAATTCGTTGTCCTTTGGAAGCATATTCTTTATCATTAGCAGCAACTTTCCAAATCCCTTCTCAGATACACCATTCTCTGCCTTCCATTGTAGCAATTCCAGTGTGGTGCCCAGCTTTTTCTTGTCACCTCGCAATTTGGGTACAACAATTTTTTGTGATCCTCTAACATGCGTTGCAACTTCTTTTTCTCCAAATCACTTGCGCAGTTTCTCTTTGCATCGGCAATGGCCCGACCTAGATCATCAACGGGCTCATCCGATGCCTCTTCTTCAGCTTTTTCCCGCATTGTCGGCTCAGCTTCTTCCCTCATTGTTGTATCGTCGTATTCAGGGAACCCATGGCCAGGATAGATATCGTCGTCCTCTTCTTCTTCATTGTCTTCCATCATAACCCCTCTTTCTCCATGCTTGGTCCAAACCTTATAGTGGGGCATGAAACCGGACTCAAACAGGTGGACGTGAATGGTTCTTGACGTAGAGTAATTGTGACCATTCTTACAACCATCATATGGACAAGGCATAAAACCATCCGCCCGCTTGTTTGCCTTAGCCGCAAGCAGAAAAATATACACGCCATTAATGAACTCGGGAGAGCATCGGTCATTGTACATTCATTGCCGGCTCATCTTCAATACACAACACCGAAAAAACCAAATTAATACAATACATAAACTTCATACAACACTTAAATGCAACAAACAAATCACTCTCTAGCTAAAGAATTTAAATGAAACAACAAATGTGATCAAGATCGCAACTAACGTAACAATTGATCCAACAGAATAATGATACCAAGCCTCACTATGAATGGCATATTTTCTAATCTTTCTAATCTTCAAGCGCATTTTCTCCATCTTAATCTTGTGATCATCGACGACATCGGCTACATGCAACTCCAATTCCATCTTCTCCCCCTCAATTCTTTTCAATTTTTCTTTCAAATCCTCGTTTTCTCTTTCAACTAAATTTAACCTCTCGACAATAGGGTCGGTTGGAATTTGTGGTTCAACTACCTCCTACATACAAATATCTATGTCAGCTTGATGGGCATAATTTGTCATAAACACGAAATGCAACAAATAGTTCTAAAAAAGAATATACCACATCCGAATCATAACAAGGGCGAGGGCCGACGGGGACGGATATCAAAACCATGGCACTATGTATAACAAACAACGTACGGGTAAGATAATTATACGAGTAACTATATATCCAAATCACACAAACATCAATTTTTATATAAAATTTCATGAACAAGAGGCTCACCACAAGGTGGTGCCGGCGACGGGACGGTGCGGGTGATCGACGGTGGTTACGACGGAGATTTAGAAGGCACTAAGTAAACCACACCTACATATGCAAACTAAGTGTTATTTTGACCTCAATTTGCATACAAATCAAATACTACCACATATAATCCTCCCAAATTACTAAACCCACAATTAATCACTATATAAACCAATGCAAGAGCTAATCTAGCAATGAGAGATGAAAGGACAAAGATGCTAACCTTTGTGATCATTTGAATGGATGGGGGCCTGCAAATCTTGACAAATTTGGGGAAAATTTTGTGATGAACTCGAGAGGAAGAAGGGAAGAACAGAGGAGAGGGAGAGGGGAAAGGGGGAAAAACAAAGTGCTGGTGGACGAAGGGTTTATATAGGACGACTTTTAGTACCGGTTCGTGGCACGAACCGGTACTAAAGGTGCTGGAGGGCCCCCACTCTGACAACATCCTGCCATAACTCTCATTAGTACCGGTTCGTGGCACGAACCGGTGCTAAAGGTTCGCCACGAACCGGTACTAAAGAGCTCCTCCCGCCTAGCCATTGGAACCGGCACTAATGGACACATTAGTGCCGGTTCTGTTACAAACCGGGACTAATGTGTCACACATTTGACCCTTTTTCTACTAGTGTACAGACGCTTTCTAGCAGAGCAAGGAGACGAAATTAAGAGATTGCACCGTTGAGCAGACGATTTCACATGAAAAAGATAGATAAAAGAAGAGCATCTATCTATACAGTTACTAAGCTCCCTTGAAATAAGCTCTCCTAGTGAATCCAGGGTGTGAAAAGTGCATGGGCCCTAGGTGACAGTGGGTGAGACATGTCGGTGGGCAGCTTGGTCCCTTGCGTGTCCAGTTTTCTTGTGTACATGTGCAGTTCGCTAGCTGGTCCCTTGCATGTCGGTTCGTCTAGCCAAGAAAGAAAAAGACCGTTACCACACCCAGCCAATAAAAGACTCTCAATGAGCAAAACTGATTGAACAGAGAAAATGTTAGGTATAAATTAGGATATGTCTATTATATTAATAACTAAAATGTATTAATTAACGACTCATCATTCGAGTGACCAATCCTAAGTAGTGATGTCCCTTTTCTTTTAACATTTATAACTGCCATCTCTTGGAGGCAGCTTCTCCCTATGTATAGATACCTTTTCTATCAATGGAATTAGAGAGGGCAGTTCTCCCCCCCCCCCCTCTCTCTCTCTCTTACTTGCATTTTTCAGATATATATTATTTTACTTTTGTTTAAATTTCCTTTTTCTTTTCTTTTTTGCTGCTATTCACGAATATTTCTTTTCAAAACAAGTGTGAACATTTTTAAACATCTTTTTAAATTTCATGAAAATTTCTCAAATACATGGATGTTTATTATTAGATAAATGAATACTTTTTAGATTTGATAAATGCGTACTTTTTAGATTGTATTGACTTTTGAAATGTGTGCACACATTGTAAGAGTACACGAACACGGTTTGTATCTTTTTATAGAGATCAACGCGGTTTGCAACTATATAAGCATGTTTCCAATGCACGAACATTTTTAGCATGGACACTTTTCAAAATTGAACACTTGTTTTAAATTAATGACCATTTATTCCAAATGTGCGAACATATCATGAGAATACTTTATAAAATGTCATGAATATATTTCAAAACGTACAAGCTTATTTTTGAAAACTAGATGAACATTTTTTAGAGTTCGTGGACATTTTCTAAAATACCATTTGAAACTACTTACACATTTACTAAGGGATCGGCCCAATATATAAAATAGCGGGTGGGCCGTGCCATTGTGCTCTATAAGATTCCTATGCTCGGTGCTAATACGCTATGCGCCGCAGGCGTTAGGGGGGGGGGGTATTGGATGGCACGATCAATTATCACTGTGGTCAGCGCTTTTGTGAATTTCCTTGAAAATACTTGTATGTATGTAAGTATCGTTGTCTTTCCCCTTGCGTTTAAACTATGCCTCCAACAAAAGTCAAGGACGACTCCATCGCAAGGAAAAACACCGAGCCTTGCATACTTAAGGCCCGTAACCCAGCAACCAATCATGGTGCATCCACAAAAAAAGTAGAACCCATAAAAAAAGAACAGCGCAGCAAAGCGCGCGACAACTTCTAGTACAATGTATGGCTTACCCAAATGGCGATTGCACAAGTTGCTACTGTATGCAGCAGCAAAGCAACAAGAAAGTCGCTCCCTGCACTCACCCAATTTCCTACTCCAAGAAACGATGCACAATCTTTCAAGAATGACCCAAGTCTCCGAGTTGAAGAAACAGAGAAACATCAATAAAGTGATGAAGGCAAAATATGGCAGAAGGAAAATATATTATCTTTTCCAGTTCAAAGAAACATCAATGAAGTGATGGATCGCCACGAGCAGAGCTCGGCGAGAAAGAACTTCCCTGACTCAAAAGACGAGGCTGCACCACCACCGAGAAAGTTTGACATCAGAAAAATAAGGTGTCATAACCGCTGCAAAGGGTACTCATATCCAAAGAAGGCGATGATGAAGGCATGATGTTAATGTGCGAACTGGTGGACAAGGAGACTTAAACAAATGGGTAAATTGTCATGTTTGCGGAATTTTTTTGTCATCATACAGGAACATGTGTCAATGCTACAGACTAACACCAGGTGAAGACGTGTCGTCAAATGTCCATGACACAATGTGTGATGATGTAGTTACGCGAGTAGAGGATGAAGATGCGGCATCAGAAGACCACGACATGAGGCGGATTGGTATAATCGCGTCTGAAAATCATGGCATGCGGTGAGCTGAGTCGCTCGAGAAAGATGAGCGCAATACGAATGCAACGCGTGGCAGTCAGGCAAGGAGTGCTGACGTGGCGCATCACACCATCCAGTCTAGCCACCCGGCGCTCTTGGATTGCATGCAGCTGAGGTGTGTCACGAGCTCCTAGCAGCCAGGGTCCCTCGTTAACAGGAAAGCTGCCAAATCCATTGATTAGATAGGAGAATTACATACGGAAGTCCCAAGTAGGACGCACCCAGCAGACCCTAGCGCAAGAGAGAAACAACAAAAGGAGAAAGAAGAGAACAAAATTATATGTTACAAAGCCTGTTCAGCCGGGATCAAAAGTAGCAGCAGCTCTAGCTAGGTTCCACATGGTGATTTCATATCTCAAAATCGCTTCAAGCCATTGGAATTTATTTCAGCAAGCTGGAAGACCCGTCTATTGCGTTCGCTCAATATTTCCCAAGAAATTAGCAAGAGAGGAGAGATGACTCCTTTTCTCTTGTCACTTTGTGAGTAGCAGCACCGGACCAGCATGCGCGCAGCCAGTCATTGAGGAAATTCAGATCATCTCATTGATCTTCTCGAAGCGAAGGACAGCCTGTCTTCTCGGCCCAAATTCCTATGCTTTATTGCATAAGAATGTGTAAGGATGTTTCGAGGCTTCGGCGACAGACAGGACAAAAATAATCGTTTGTCTAGCCGTGACGCGTTATTGCATCAGCCGTGAGGATTCCACCAAGAGCAGCCGTCCACAAAAAGAGGCGACATTTTCCAGAAGCCCGGCCGCTCCAAATGGCGTCTCAGCCGCCCCATAGAATTGTAAGCGATATACCGAGCGGGCGGTGCCGTTTCCGTCAGGCGATAATCTCCAATGAATAGCATCTGCCTGATCAGGGTTTAGCACAACATCGGCGAATTTTTAGGCGAGTTGGATGAGCTCTGGCAGCATGTCCTGGGATAGCCCTGTAGCGAGATCAAGCAACCAGTGCTCATTGTTTAGTGCCTCCTGAACCGATATGTTATTCGAGACCTTTTACAGTACATCATATGAATATGGGCTATTTATTTTTTTTGCTTGAATGGCCCAGATGAGGCAATGCAACAGCATATTTTTTGTAGTATATTTTGTGGCCAAGGACATTTCCGGTATACCAATGTTCATCGAATCCGCAAGGCTAGGCTGTCCTCCTCAGCGGATGGCCTGGCCATTTGGTGTGGCCAAGGACATTTCCGGTATACCAATGTTCATTCGGCGACGCGGGAGTCTTTTGTGAAAAATAATTGGTGACGCCAGATGCTCGCCATCGACAGCGGCTGTCCTAGCCGGCAGTCCTCCTCAACGGATGGCCTGGCCATTTGGTGTTGCCCTCAAACCTACGGGACGTGAAGCGGCTCGCCAAGGCAGACGAATGGCAACCCGTCGCTCCGGCCGCATGCCCCGTCGCCGAGGTGCCGCATGCCCCGTCGCCGAGGTGGTGTCCCTATGTGTTTGCAGCGACGGGGCATAGAGGAATGATAGATGAATTGAGATGAGATAGATGGAATTGTGATTAATTACATTATTTCCTTAATTTTTACCTAATAATAAAGCACGGACACACCCGTCACGACATTTTTGCAAAAAAAACCCTGCTATTTTCTGTATTCAACCCGCAGTCCTCACTTAAGTCACTGCCCGAACAGTTATTTTACATGTTTTCGAAAACACCACTGAGCTAATAGATAATTCATCCACGAATCATATTTAAATCAAACAAATGCTTTTCTAAATTATCCATATCTTTTAAACTGTAACTCCTATTTTAACATGTTATATATGAAATTTGATTAGAAAAATATTTAGAATAGGAATATGATGTTATTTTTATCCGTTAAATATTTTTAAATATTTTTTGAAAGATATTTAGGTTAAACAAATACATTTTTTAATTATTCGTACCTTTTAAACCGTAACTTCGATTTGAATATGTTATATATGAAATTTGATTAGAAAAATGTGTAGAATATGAATATGATGTTGTTTTTACATGTTAAATATTTTTAAAATATTATTTTATTTTCAAAGCAAACTTATAATCTATAGCACACAATCTGTTTTTCTTTCGTACCAACGGCGATCCGGATTGCAAATAAACACCCACTAAAACCATATAGGAAAAAGAAAACATCGTTAACTACACGTGCATACCTCTGAAAAATGTCCCAGAGGAAAATAACAGATTTCTCGTCCCAAGACTGAGAGAGAGAGAGAGAGAGAGAGAGAGAGAGAGAGGAAGGAGAGACGCCTTAGGATTAACAACATTCAAATATGTTTTGGTTTGTGTGAACACTGAAGCCACCGCCGACGAGGGTGAGAAATAGGATAAGAGGCAACACAAATATGATGCCTCGCTGAAATAAAAATGATGGACCTATTGTTTTTGTCTTGAGTGATGGTTGTTAAGTTAAGAGCGTGTGTTATTTTTTCTCCCGTTGTAACGCATGGACTCTTTTGCTAGCGTGTGATTAATTCCCTAACAATTAATTACTGAAATGTCCTACGACAACAAAAATCTGATATTAATACTGTCCATTGGATCAGTTATATACTACCCACTATTTTCGGTAATATGATATACCGTAAAAACTCTCTATTCCTGATGGAAGTCGCATATAGCGAAGGTTCAATTCCCTTGGGAACCAGCCCCTTAAGCCATTTGTGGTGCCAGAACTTAGCGGTTGCCCAGTCCCCAAGCGAGATATCCGTGGCTGCGTTGAAGAGTTCGCAGTCCACATCATCGCAGGGGAGGTTAGAGCATACCCATGGCCTATTGGGCTCTCTCCATGCGAGCGACTTCCATGCACGCCCAAAGTTGAGGAGGTCTAGGACACCTAGACCACCCAGGCATCTCGGCCGGCACAGTGTGGCCCGTTGTACCCTACAATGGCCGCCGTTGCAGGTTCCTTCACCTCGCCATAACCAAGCACGGCAACATTGTATAATTATTTTTAGCGCCCAGGCCGGCAGGTTTGTGAATAGTTTGCATATGGGAAAGTAGTGACTGAACCCAGCTCACTGCACCCACGCTACACCCACGCAAAAAAAACATACCAAAACATTTCAAAAAAATCTGAAACTTTGTGTAATGATCATCAATAAATGTTAGAGAGGCTTGCCAAGTTTGGTGGTCAAATGACATACAGTGAGAACTATACAAGAAACAAAATTACAAATTTTGGTCAAACAGTGCACATACATTTTGAGTAATTTAGTTTTTTTGTATAGAGCACCTCAGATGTCATTTGACCATCAAATTTTGCAAGACTCTAACATTTGTTGATGATCATTCCCATAAAATTTCAGATTTAAAAAAATGTTTTTGGTATGTTTTTTTTTGTGTGGGTGTAGTAGGGGTGCACCGAGTTGGGGTGCAGAAAAACCACTCTCCTTGCATAAAGCTAGAGAGAGCTTTTTTTTGAGCAAGAAGCTAGAGAGAGCTAGCATGACAGTTTTGAGCAGAGTTAGCCTTCCTCCTTTAGGGTGGAGTACCCAGCACGCCACCATGTGAAGGCCTAGTTGAAGGGCTAGAGAGCCCAGCAAGCAGCAGGCATGTGGCTCTAGGAAGCCAGGAAGGCGGCCCATATCCAGGAGGAGAGCGAAGCTCAACTTTGGCAAGTCCACGACCAAGTGTGTTGTATCCAACAGCCCAGGAGACGACACAGCAATCACCTACATGTTTCTCAAAGAAAAAAGTCGATTTTACTACCCTGAATAAAGTTGGCGATTCACATTACCCCCTCATCTATTTTTATGTTCCTTTCACCCCCTAAACAAACACATGCCGGACGAAAGACCCCCTGGGTGAATTGTCACCACTTGCTGCTGATGTGGCATTGGTCAATGGTGGTTTTGACCTGCGGGTGGGCCTCCCTTGTCATGTGCAACTGAGATTGACGGGTGGGGCCTAGAGGAGGCAAGCCCACCTGGCAGGTCTTATCTCCTTCATCTATCGCTCGCCCGCGGGACAAAGAGGAGCTCGGGCACTCGTCTCGGTGGCACATACCACCCCCGGCGGAGCTACGACCATCCGAGTGACCCCTATGATGCGACGCGTCCTCCCATCCGGTTCATGATGTCTAGGAACAACAGGAGCCACGGCGGGATCGGGCAGGGCGGTTGGCGGCGTCGGCAGATGATGGGCATGGCCGCATCAGCAGAGGCCAAGGGAGGGATGGGGAGATGGCTGGACGACAGAGACGGTGTGGCATCGGAGCATGCCAGTGCACTGGTTGTCATGTTCGACTGCAGCAGCAGGCGGCGGAGCATGGACACGCAGGGAGAGGTCCTCGGGGGCGTGTGGCTCCAAATGGACTAGCCTGTCAGCTTTAGGGGAGCGCCATGGTGACTGGGAACCAGAAGAGGAGAATCAGGTGTCACTGGAGGATGAGATCAAGGAGGCGGCGCTCGATGTCGGGGGCGGGAAAGAAGACATGGCAAGGGCAATTTACAGCGATTCAAACTAATTCCTTTGGCAAGAATGTGTATTAGATAAAGGTGAAGCTCTCAGACAAGGTTTCACATCGAGGAGGAGGCACTGGACGCGCGGGCAAATAACTACAGCGGGCACCAGAGCTTGGCCATGCAGGAAGAGGTCCTTGGGGACGCGCTGCTCTAGATGGAGGGGATGATTAGCTTCAGGGGAGCACGATGGTGCTCGGGAAGATGAGGAGGAGATTCGGGGGTCACCGGACGAAGAGATCGAGGTGGCAGTGGTTGATGCCTGAGGCAGGGAAGAAGACATGGGAGACGGTGATTTGCGGCGACCAGAAGAAATTCATTTTCCAGGAATGTATAGCTGAGCGAGGTGAACCTCTTGGACAAGATTTCAACATGAGGACGAGGCGCTAGCCGCGCAGACGAAGAACGGCAACACCATCAGCATGAACTGAGCGCCGGCTCCGTTCTTCACCTGACCACAGGGCCCCGTTGGTCAACAAACCATTTTGACAATGTCCACGTCAGCAAACCACCCAAGAAAATCCGCCCAAGATTATTTTTAAACGGTACTGGATAGATCAGGGGGTTAAGTGAACCAAAAAAGTTCAAGGGGTTATGCGAACAACCCATTTTCTGCAAGGGAGTAAAATGGACTTTTTTCTTTCTCAAAAAGAAAAAGAAAAATCAGTCACTGTAACACCCACGATGCGGCTATATCTCCCACGTATCGAGGCTAGACTTACAGGCATAACCGCATGGTGGTTTAGTCGCAAGTGGGCTAATCTTCACACAATCCCATGTACTGAATAAGAAAGGGATAAAGAGTTGGCTTACAATCGCCACTTCACACAAATGACAAATTAAACATACATCATCCAGAGTACAATCAACGTCCGACTACGGAACAAAAATAAAAGAAGACAACCCCACATGTTAGACCCCCGATCGTCCCAACTGGGCTCCACTACTGGTCACTCGGAAAAGACGTATAACAACGATCAAGATCTTCATCGAGCTCCCACTTGAGCTCGGTCGCGTCAGCTGCACTGGTATCGTCGGCACCTGCAACTATTTGGAAGTATCCGTGAGTCACGAAGACTCAGCAATCTCACACCCGCGAGATCAAGACTATTTAAGCTTATGGGTAGGATAAGGTAATGAGGTGGAGCTGCAACAAGCTCTAAGCAAAATATGATGGCTAACATACGCAAATAAGAGTGAGAAGAGAAGCAACGCAATGGTCGAGAAGTTAGAAATGATCAAGAAGTGATCATGAAACTACTTACGTTCAAGCATAACACAAGACCGTGTTCACTCCCCGAACTCCGCGAAAAGACACCATCACGGCTACACACGAGGTTGATTCATTTTAATTAAGTTAAGTGTCAAGTTCTCTACAACTGGATATTTATAAATTCCCATCTGCCACATAACCACGAGCATGGCTCTCGAAAGTTTATACCCTGCAGTGGTGTCCCAATTTAGCCCATCACAAGCTCTCATGGTCAACGAAGGATATTCCTTCTCTCGGGAAGACCCGATCAGTCTCGGAATCCCGGTAACAAGACATTTCGACAATGGTAAAACAAGACCAGCAAAGCTGATAACCCACAAGTATAGGGGATCACAACAGTTTTCGATATGTAAGAGTGTCGAACCCAACGAGGAGCTAAAGGCAGAACAAATATTCCCTCAAGTTCTATCAACCACCGATAGAACTCTACGCACGCTTGATGTTTGCTTTACCTAGAACAAGTATGAAACTAGAGGTACTTTGTAGGTGTTGTTGGATAGGTTTGCAATACAATAAAGATTACGTAAACAAAAAGCAGGGGCTGTTTGGGTAAAGACACAACTAAGTTAGTTTTAGTAAAGAGCTTTTTGTTACGAGAAAGTTATTTGTCCCTAGGCAATCGATAACTAGACCGGTAATCATTATTGCAATTTTATATGAGGGAGAGGCATAAGCTAACATACTTTCTCTACTTGGATCATATGCGCTTATGATTGGAACTCTAGCAAGCATTCGCAACTACTAAAGATCATTAAGGTAAATCCCAACCATAGCATTAAAGCATCAAGTCCTCTTTATCCCATACGCAACAACCCCCTTACTCGGGTTTGTGTTTCAGTCACTCATGCAACCCACTATAAGAGAATCATGAACGTATTGCAACACCCTACAGCGGGGATCCGTCACGCTTGTGCGACACGGAGAGCACCATAGGACAGCACCAATAATAAAACATGCAACTCAAACCAATCTTGATCATCAAATAGCCCATAGGACAAAACAGATCTACTCAAACATCATAGGATAGCCATACATCATTGGGAAATAATGTATAGCGTTGAGCACCATGTTTAAGTAGAGATTACAGCGGGTAAGAGAGAGGTTACACCGCTGCATAGAGGGGGGAAGAGTTGGTGATGATGGCGGTGAAGTTGTTGGTGAAGATTGCGGTGATGATGATGGCCACGGTAGCGTTCCGGCGCCACCGGAAGAGAAGGGGAGAGGGGGCCCCTTCGTCTTCTTCTTCCTTGACCTCCTCCCTAGATGGGAGAAGGGTTTCCCCTCTGGTCCTTGGCCTCCATGGTGTGGGAGGGACGAGATCGCCAATGAGATTGGATCTGTCTCTCTGTCTCTCTCTGTTTCTGCGTTCTCAGATTCTACCCTTTCATCGTTTCTTATATTTCCGGAGATCCGTAACTCCGAATGGGCTGAAGTTTTAACACGATCTCTATCCAGATATTAGCTTTCTTGCAGCGAAAGAAGGGCATCAACCGCCTTACGGGGTGGCCACGAGGGTCTGGGGCGCGCTCAGGGGGTGGGGCGTGCCCCCCTGCCTTGTGCCTCCCTCGGGCACCGTCTCGCGTGGATTTTTCTTCCCAAAAATCATATATATTCCAAAAAAACTCTGTCAATTTTTATCCCATTTGGACTTCATTTGAGATGGATATTCCGCGAAACAAAAAACATGCAATAAACAGGAACTGGCACTGGGCACTGGATCAATATGTTAGTCCCAAAAATAGTATAAAAAGTTGCCAAAAGTGTATGAAAGTTGTAGAATATTGGCATGGAACAATAAAAAATTATAGATACGACGGAGACATATCAGCATCCCCAAGCTTAATTCATGCCCGCCCTCGAGTAGGTAAATGATAAAAAAGATAATTTTTGATGTGGAATACAACCTAGCATAATCTTGATCACATATCTAATCATGGCATAAATATTAAGATACGAGTGATTCAAAGCAATAGTCTATCATTTGACATAAAAACAATAATACTTCAAGCCTACTAATAAAGCAATCATGTCTTTTCAAAATAACATGGCCAAAGACAGTTATCCCTACAAAATCATATAGTCTGGCTATGCTCCATCTTCACCATGCAAAATATTCACATCATGCACAACCCTGATGACAAGCCAAGCAATTGTTTCATACTTTTGATGTTCTCAAACCTTTTCAACTTTCACGCAATACATGAGCGTGAGCCATGGACATAGCACTATAGGTGGAATAAAATGGTGGTTGTGGAGAAGACAAAAAGGAGAAGATAGTCTCACATCAACTAGGCGTATCAACGGGCTATGGAGATGCCCATCAATAGATATCAATGTGAGTGAGTAGGGATTGCCATGCAACAGATGCACTACGAGCTATAAGTGTATGAAAGCTCAAACTGGAAACTAAGTGGGTGTGCATCCAACTTGCTTGCTCATGAATACCTCGGGCATTTTAGGAAGCCCATCATCGGAATATACAAGCCAAGTTCTATAATGAAAATTACCACTAGTATATGAAAGTGATAACTCAAGAGACTCTCTATATGAAGAACATGGTGCTACTCTGAAGCACAAGTGTGGTAAAAGGATAGTAACATTGTCCCTTCTCTCTTTTTCTTTCATTTTTTTGTTTATTTTGGGCCTTCTATTTTTTGTCCTTTCTCTTTTTTTTCGTCCGGAGTCTCATCCCGACTTGTGGGGGAATCATAGTCTCCATCATCCTTTCCTCACTGGGACAATGCTCTAATAATGATGATCATAACACTTTTATTTACTTACAACTCATTATTACAACTCGATGCTAGAACAAAGATATGAATCTATATGAATGCCTCCGGTGGTGTACCGTGATGTGCAATGATCTAGCATAGCAATGACATCAAAAACGGACAAGCCACGAAAACATAGCGCTAGCTATCTTACTATCATGCAAAGCAATATGACAATGAATGTTCAAGTCATGTATATGATGATGATGGAAGTTGCATGGCAATATATCTCGGAATGGCTATGGAAATGCCATGATAGGTAGGTATGGTGGTTGTTTTGAGGAAGGTATATGGTGGGTTTAAGGTACCAGCGAAAGTTGCGCGATACTAGAGAGGCTAGCAATGGTGTAAGGGTGAGAGTGCGTATAATCCATGGACTCAACATTAGTCTTTAAGAACTCACATACTTATTGCAAAAATCTATTAGTCATTGAAACAAAGTACTACGTGCATGCTCCTAGGGGGATAGATTGGTAGGAAAAGACCATCGCTTATACCCGACCGCCACTCATAAGGAAGACAATCAATAAATAAATCATGCTCCGACTTCATTACATAACAGTTCACCATACGTGCATGCTACGGGAATCACAAACCTCAACACAAGTATTTCTACTAATCCACAACTACCCACTAGCATGACTCTAATATCACCACCTTTATATCGCAAAACTACTGCAAGGAATCAAACATATCATATTCAGTGATCTACAAGTTTTATGTAGGATTTTATGACTAACCATGTGAATGACCAGTTCCTGTCATCTCTCTAAATAAATATAAGTGAAGCAAGAGAGTTTAAATCTTTCTACAAAATATATGCCCACGCTCTAACAAATATAAGTGAAGCAAAAGAACATTCTATAAATGGCGGTTTTCTATGTAAAGAGAAACATGCAATCCAAACTTCAAATGATATAAGTGAAGCACATGAAGCATTCTATAAAGCCATACTCAAAACATATAAGTGAAGTGCAATGAGCATTCTATAAATCAACCAAGTGCTATCTCATACCAGCATGGTGCATCAAAGAAAAGTGAAAACTAAATGCAAAAGACGCTCCAAGATTGCACATATCGCATGAACGAAACGAATTCGAAAACATCCCGATACTTGTTGAAGAAAGAGGGGATGCCTTCCGGGGCATCCCCAAGCTTAGACGCTTAAGTCTCCTTGAATATTTACTTGGGGTGCCTCGGGCATCCACAATCTTGAGCTCTTGCCTCTCCTCCTTCTTCTCACATCGAGACCTTCTCGATCAGCGAACACTTCATCCACACAAAACTTCAACAGAAAACTCGGTAAGATCCGTTAATATAATAAAGCAAATCACTACTCTAAGTAATGTTGCAAACCAATTCATATTTTGTTTTTGCATTATAGCTACTGTAATATAACTTTTCCATTGCTTAATCCACTGATATAAATTGAAAGTTTCATCAAAACAAGCAAACTATGCATCAAAAACAGAATCTGTCTAAAACAGAACAGTCTGTAATAATATGAACATTCACCATACATATGTTACTTGAAAAATTCTGCCAAAATTAGGAAAAATAAAAAAAAATTGTATATAAAGACAGTGAAAAAGAAACAGAACCATTTGACGTTCCAGTAGAAAATGTAAAATCGCGCACTACGGCCAAAGTTTCTATCCTGCACCGTACAAACCAACAAGCAAAGTAAACATCCTAAAGGCAAATCTTGGCACATTATTTTTACTTTTAAACCTTATAAAAGAACACAACATAAATAAATGACTCTCTAAAACTTCCGGGTTATCTCCCTGACAGCGCTTTCTTTAAAGCCATTAAGCTAGGCATATAGTTCTCGAGTAATGGATCCACTCGGATCCCAAGGTATATCAAAGCCAATTTTAATTAACAATGATTTATAATTTAATAGTGAGCACAAAGTAACATATATCATGCAACAACGAAGTCTAACTCTCTTCCTATGCATCGGCATGTCATAAAAGAACAATTCATGCACACATAGTAAAGGCCAATGCATAGTATAAACAGTTTCTTGCAATTTTATCGTATTGGAAACATAGAGAGGTGGATATATAGTTTCTATCTCATAATAATTGCAAGTAGGAGCAGCAAGCACATACATATTATATTCATCAAAATCATCATGTGTAATAGTAAAACGCAACCCATCAATATAATCCTTAATAAGTGCAAACTTCTCCGATATAGTGTAGTCGGGAGAATTCAAAAAGATAATAGGACTATCATGCGTGGGTACAATAGCAACAATTTCATGTTTAACATAAGGAACTATAGCAAGTTCATCTCCATAATCATAATTTATATTGGCATCTTGGCCACAAGCATCATCAAAAAGGGATATTTCAAGAGAATCAACGGGATCATAACAGTCATCATAGCAATCATCCTTCGGTAAGCACGAAGGGAAATTAAACAATGTATGAGTTGAAGAGTTACTCTCATTAGAAGGTGGGCACGGGTAGCTAATCCGCTCTTCCTTGTTTTATTCTTCGCTCTCCTCGTCATCTTTTTTATCCAATGAGCTCACAGTTTCATCAATTTCTTCTTCCATAGACTCCTGCAAAATATTAGTCTCTTCTTTGACAACGGAGGAGTCCTCAATATATGGTTTAACATAGGCATTAGAAGCATAATTATCATAACAATATTCAAGTATGGCAATATTTTCAGACTTGTAAAGAGTAGCATCATACTTTTCAATCAAAGAAGCAATTTCATAAGCACCCTTATAAGCAACAAATTCTTCAATTTGTTGAACATCATAGTAATTATAAACACCCTTAGCATAAGAAGATACGATTCCATTGCCACTAAACAAACATTGGTAGGGAAGATGTTTCTTAGGGTATCCAGAACAACAAGTATAATCATATATTTCGCATAAATTCCAAGCATAGCATTGCAAACGATGAATTTGATCCAGTAAACGTTTCCCTTTTTAAGATATGTGGTGTCGCACATAACAAGCATGCTCATCTAAAGATTTGCCCTCAACTAAGCTAGTTGGGGTTTCAGCACGAGCACATAGGGATCGAAGATGATCCAAGTAATAAGCTTCAGGAGTGTGATAGATTTTGAGTGGTTATTCAACCATTGGTTCAGTAGGTACAACTAAGTTTTTTGGTATTTTGCGTTTCCTACCCATAACTAAAGATAAAAAACAACTAAGAACACTAAATAAAAATTACTTGGTGATAAAGCAAACAAGCACACACGAGAATATTCACCCCACGCTATTGCTCCCCGGCAACGGCGCCAGAAAAAGGTCTTGATAACCCACAAGTATAGCGGATCGCAACAGTTTTCGATCAGTAAGAGTGTCGAACCCAACGAGGGGCTAAAGGAAGAACAAATATTCCCTCAAGTTCTATCGACCACCGATACAACTCTACACACGCTTGATGTTCGCTTTACCTAGAACAAGTATGAAACTAGAAGTACTTTGTAGGTGTTGTTGGATAGGTTTGCAAGATAATAAAGATTACGTAAATAAAAAGTAGGGGCTGTTTATGTAAAGACACAACTAAGTTAGTTTTAGTAAAGAGCTTTTTGTTACGAGAAATTTATTTGTCCCTAGGCAATCGATAACTAGAGCAGTAATCATTATTGCAATTTTATATGAGGGACAGGCATAAGCTAACATACTTTCTCTAATTGGATCATATGCACTTATGATTGGAACTCTAGAAAGCATCCGCAACTACTAAAGATCATTAAGGTAAAACAAAACCATAGCATTAAAGCATCAAGTCCTCTTTATCCCATACGCAACAACCCTCTTACTCGGGTTTGTGTTTCAGTCACTCACGCAACCCACTATAAGAGAATCATGAACGTATTGCAACATCCTACAGCGGGGATCCCTCATGCTTGCGCCACACGGAGAGCACCATAGGACAGCACCAATAATAAAACATGCAACTCAAACCAATCTTGATCATCAAATAGCCCATAGGACAAAACAGATCTACTCAAACATTATAGGATAGCCATACATTATTGGGAAATAATATATAGCGTTGAGCACCATGTTTAAGTAGAGATTACAGCGGGTAAGAGAGATGTTACACCGCTGCATAGAGGGGGGGAGAGTTGGTGATGATGGCGGTGAACTTGTTGGTGAAGATTGCGGTGATGATGATGGCCACGGCAGCGTTCCGGCGCCACCGGAAGAGAAGGGTGTCGGTGTCAAAACCAGCGAATCTCGGGTAGGGGGTCTCGAACTGTGCGTCTAAGGCTGATGGTAACAGGAGGCCGGGGACACAATGTTTACCCAGGTTCGGGCCCTCTCGATGGAGGTAATACCCTACTTCCTGCTTGATTGATCTTGATGATATGAGTATTACAAGAGTTGATCTACCACAAGATCGTAGAGGCTAAACCCTAGAAGCTAGTCTATGATTATGATTGTTGTTGTCCTACGGACTAAACCCTCCGGTTTATATAGACACCAGAGGGGGCTAGGGTTACACAGAGTCGGTTACAGAGAAGGAGATCTACATATCTGAATCGCCAAGCTTGCCTTCCACGCAAAGGAGAGTCCCACCCGGACACGGGACGAAGCCTTCAATCTTGTATCTTCATAGGCTGACAGTCCGGCCAAAGTATATAGTCCAGCTATCTGAGGACCCCCTAATCCAGGACTCCCTCAGTAGCCCCTGAACCAGGGTTCAATGACGATTAGTCCGGCGCGCAAATTGTCTTCAACATTGTAAGGCGGGTTCTTCTCCAAATCCCGAGTACCTGCCGTAACGAGCAGTGTCCGGCTTCCCATGAATGTTGCACTCCTCGGATTCTGTGATTTAAAATGGTTATCTTCCACGTGTCGAGAGAATGCGAGAAGTCGGGGCATTTTTACATTTGCCATCCTAACCATGTAGGTAAATCGTCTATTTAAAGAGTCGGGGATTTTCAGATCCAGATCACACCATCCTCCCACAGCGAGTATCCATCGGAGCGCGCCTGAAAAAGTCCATCCCATCATGGCCGGCCCTCGCCACTCCTCCTCTCGCTCCCGTAGCACTAAGCCAGGCAATTGGGAGAAGTGTTCCATCCCCCACAGCCAATTAGTAGAGTTGCAGACCCAGTGGTTTCTCCCTCCTGCGTATATGGTCCCCGTCCGAGCTAGACTAGCCACTTATAATGGCGGGGACCCATCCAGGGGGGCGGGTATGCCTTGTCCCTTACTTATTAAGGGGACTCGGATTTCCAATCCATCCGTTCCTTCGCGGGCTCCTGGAGTTCTATGGCGTCCAGCTGCATAACTTTACTCCCGCCTCCATATTACACATCGCTGGCTACGTCGCCTTTTGCGAGCTGTTTCTGGGCTGCGAAGCTCATTTCGAGCTATGGAAGAGGCTATTCTGCCTCGTACCCCGTACACAGGAGGGGTCGAAATATGGCGCATCGCCGGGACCGGATACCTGTTCGGTACTCCGAAGAAGACATCCGAAGACTGGCCTTCGGAGTGGTTTTATATGGAGGACGTCCCCCTTCCGGACCCTATTCGGATGGGCCTTCCTGAGTTTAATAATGCCCCTTTGAAGAAACGCTGCAACTGGCGCCCTCGGAGCCCCCAGGACAAAGATAATAGAGAGGTCCTTTACCTGATGGGCAGGATAAAAACGCTGGCCAAATCAGGACTGGCAATAATCGAGGTTATGTCAATACGTATAATGCGGGGGGTGCAGCCACTTCAGTACCGGGGGATACCCATGTGGCACTTCAATGGAGAAGACGATGCCACCCGCTGCGGCCATAAAAGTCCGGACTCCGCCGCTGCTCTAGCGAAAATACTGTCCAATTTATACAAAGGAGAGGAAGAGGAGTTCATCTGCATTAAGCCACGGGATGGATTCTCCATGTACAACCCCCCAAACTGGGTGAGCTGCTACCTTTTACTCCAGACCTTCCCGCATTCTTCATCATAAATATCTACCTTTGCTATTTCATAGCAGGAACTATGAAAAGCTGTGAGGGAGGTCCACAGCCCGTCTCCAGAGCCAGAGGACCCTGACTGGGCCGTCGACCCCGGACTCGAAGAAGATCCGGACATATTTGTGGAGCTCATCGACATGACGTTCTATCAGTTAAGCTGCGACGGTGCCTTGGTGGCCATCATAGCCGATTATCCGGGCCTACTCCCTGCATCACATGTAAGTAAAACCGGAGTCCCAACTTCTGAGAAGGATCCCTTTTTTGCACTTCACCCACCGCACACATATGGTGTCTTACAGGGAAGGCCCTCGGGACGCCATACCGAACCCGCGGTGACTCACCAACAAGGGGCACCGAAGACGGCTAGGCTTAAAAGGAAGGTGGTCAGGACTGAGACGCCGTCACAGAGGTATGAAAAAAACCTGCTCCGTGGTTGTTGTCTTTAAAATATAATAACGTCCATGGTTCCTGGCAGAAAAAATGCTCACCGGACCGGGTCCGGAGAGCCCACCGGCCACGCCTCCACCAGCTGGACTTAGGGGCAGATGCTAACATGGGGACAACACTAGATGTTCCTCCTATAGAGGATGCGGATAGGTTGTCCGCTACAAATTCCGAAGTGGAGAGTGGCATGAATCACAGGCGTCGCCGGGCCGTACTCCGTGACACTGGTTTCTCCGAAGAGGCGTTTGATGCCTTCAACTCAGGAGACGCGTCCATCCGAGCTGCTCAAAATGGCCTTGCCAGAGGCACAAACCGGTATGTAAAGGATATACGGGTAAGAAAATCTGATAATTATGTTGGGGAACGTAGTAATTTCAAAAAAATTCCTACGCACACGCAAGTTCATGGTGATGCATAGCAACGAGAGGGGATAGTGTGATCTACGAACCCTTGTAGATCGACAACGGAAGCGTTTGGTTGATGTAGTCATACGTCTCCACAGCCCGACCGATCAAGCACCGAAACTACGGCACCTCCGAGTTCTAGCACACGTTCAGCTCGATGACTATCCCCGGACTCCGATCCAGCAAAGTGTCGGGGAAGAGTTCCGTCAGCACGCGACGTGGTGACGATCTTGATGCACTACTGTCGCAGGGCTTCGCCTAAGCACCGCTACAATATTATCGAGGACTATGGTGGCAGGGGGCGCCGCACACGGCTAAGAATATGATCATGTGGATCAACTTGTGTTCCTCTGGGGTGCCCCTGCCTCCGTATATAAAGGCTCAAAGGGGGGGGGGGGGCGGCCGGCCTAGGAGAGGCGCGCCAGGAGGAGTCCTACTCCCTCCGGGTGTAGGATTCCCCCCCCCCCCAATCCTAGTTGGAATAGGATTCACGGAGGGGGGAAAAGAGGAAGGGGGCCGGCCCCCTCTCCTTGTCCTATTCGGACCAAGGGAGGGGAGGGGCGCGCGGCCCATCTCCGGCTGCCTCTTCTCTTTTCCACTAAAGCCCACTAAGGCCCATATACCTCCCGGGGGGTTCCGGTAACCTCCCGGTACTCCGGTAAAATCCCGATTTCTCTCGGAACACTTCCGATATCCAAACATAGGCTTCCAATATATCAATCTTTATGTCTCGACCATTTCGAGACTCCTCGTCATGTCCGTGATCACATCCGGGACTCCGAACAACCTTCGGTACATCAAAACGTATAAACTCATAATATAACTGTCATCGAAACCTTAAGCGTGCGGACCATACGGGTTCGAGAACAATGTACACATGACCGAGACACGTCTCCGGTCAATAACCAATAGCGGGACCTGGATGCCCATATTGGCTCCTACATATTCTACGAAGATCTTTATCGGTCAGACCGCATAACAACATACGTTGTTCCCTTTGTCATCGGTATGTTACTTGCCCGAGATTCGATCGTCGGTATCCAATACCTAGTTCAATCTCGTTACCGGCAAGTCTCTTTACTCGTTCCGTAATACATCATCTCGCAACTAACTCATTAGCTGCAATGCTTGCAAGGCTTAAGTGATGTGCATTACCGAGAGGGCCCAGAGATACCTCTCCGATGATCGGAGTGACAAATCCTAATCTCGAAATACGTCAACCCAACATGTACCTTTGGAGACACCTGTAGAGCACCTTTATGATCACCCAGTTACGTTGTGAAGTTTGGTAGCACACAAAGTGTTCCTCCGGCACACGGGAGTTACATAATCTCATAGTCATAGGAACATGTATAAGTCATGAAGAAAGCAATAGCAACATACTAAACGATCGGGTGCTAAGCTAATGGAATGGGTCATGTCAATCAGATCATTCAACTAATGATGTGATCCCGTTAATCAAATGACAACTCTTTGTCCATGGTTAGGAAACATAACCATCTTTGATTAACGAGCTAGTCAAGTAGAGGCATACTAGTGACACTTTGTTTGTCTATATATTAACACATGTATTATGTTTCCGGTTAATACAATTCTAGCATGAATAATAAACCTTTATCATGATATAAGGAAATAAATAATAACTTTATTATTGCCTCTAGGGCATGTTTCCTTCAGTCTCCCACTTGCACTAGAGTCAATAATCTAGATTACACAGTAATGATTCTAACACCCATGGAGCTTTGGTGTTGATCATGTTTTGCTCGTGGAAGAGGCTTAGTCAACGGGTCTGCTACATTCAGCTCCGTATGTATCTTGCAAATCTCTATGTCTCCCACCTGGACTAGATCCCGGATGGAATTGAAGTGTCTCTTGATGTGTTTGGTTCTCTTGTGAAATCTGGATTCCTTTGCCAAGGCAATTGCACCAGTATTGTCACAAAAGATTTTCATTGGACCCGATGCACTAGGTATGACACCTAGATCGGATATGAACTCCTTCATCCAGACTCCTTCGTTTGCTGCTTCCGAAGCAGCTATGTACTCCGCTTCACATGTAGATCCCGCCACGATGCTTTGTTTAGAACTGCACCAACTGACAGCTCCACCGTTTAATGTAAACACGTATCCGGTTTGCGATTTAGAATCGTCCGGATCAGTGTCAAAGCTTGCATCAACGTAACCGTTTACGATGAGCTCTTTGTCACCTCCATATACGAGAAACATATCCTTAGTATTTTTCAGGTATTTCAGGATGTTCTTGACCGCTGTCCAGTGATCCACTCCTAGATTACTTTGGTACCTCCCTGCTAAACTTATAGCAAGGCACACATCGGGTCTGGTACACAGCATTGCATACATGATAGAGCCTATGGCTGAAGCATAGGGAACATCTTTCATTTTCTCTCTATCTTCTGCAGTGGTCGGGCATTGAGTCTGACTCAACTTCACACCTTGTAATACAGGCAAGAACCCTTTCTTTGCTTGATCCATTTTGAACTTCTTCAAAATCTTGTCAAGGTATGTGCTTTGTGAAAGTCCAATTAAGCGTCTTGATCTATCTCTATAGATCTTTATGCCTAATATGTAAGCAGCTTCACCGAGGTCTTTCATTGAAAAAATCTTATTCAAGTATCCCTTTATGCTATCCAGAAATTCTATATCATTTCCAATCAGTAATATGTCATCCACATATAATATCAGAAATGCTACAGAGCTCCCACTCACTTTCTTGTAAATACAGGCTTCTCCGAAAGTCTGTATAAAACCAAATGCTTTGATCACACTATCAAAGCGTTTATTCCAACTCTGAGAGGCTTGCACCAGTCCATAAATGGATCGCTGGAGCTTGCACACTTTGTTAGCTCCCTTTGGATCGACAAAACCTTCCGGTTGCATCATATACAACTCTTCTTCCAGAAATCCATTCAGGAATGCAGTTTTGACATCCATCTGCCAAATTTCATAATCATAAAATGCGGCAATTGCTAACATGATTCGGACAGACTTAAGCATCGCTACGGGTTAGAAGGTCTCATCGTAGTCAACCCCTTGAACTTGTCGAAAACCTTTTGCGACAAGTCGAGCTTTGTAGACAGTAATATTACCGTCAACGTCAGTCTTCTTCTTGAAGATCCACTTATTCTCAATTGCTTGCCGATCATCAGGCAAGTCAACCAAAGTCCATACTTTGTTCTCATACATGGATCCCATCTCAGATTTCATGGCTTCAAGCCATTTTGCGGAATCTGGGCTCACCATCGCTTCTTCATAGTTCGTAGGTTCATCATGATCTAGTAGCATGATTTCCAGAACAGGATTACCGTACCACTCTGGCGCGGATCTTACTCTGGTTGATCTACGAGGTTCACTAGTATCTTGTTCTGAAGTTTCATGATCATTATCATTAGCTTCCTCACTAATTGGTGTAGGTGTCACAGAAACAGGTTTCTGTGATGTACTACTTTCCAATAATGGAGCAGGTACAGTTACCTCGTCAAGTTCTACTTTCCTCGCACTCACTTCTTTCGAGAGAAACTCCTTCTCTAGAAAGGATCCATTCTTAGCAACGAATATCTTGCCTTCGGATCTGTGATAGAAGGTGTACCCAACAGTCTCCTTTGGGTATCCTATGAAGACACATTTCTCCGATTTGGGTTCGAGCTTATCAGGTTGAAGCTTTTTCACATAAGCATCGCAGCCCCAAACTTTAAGAAACGACAACTTTGGTTTCTTGCCAAACCATAGTTCATAAGGCGTCGTCTCAACGGATTTTGATGGTGCCCTATTTAACGTGAATGCGGCCGTCTCTAAAGCATAACCCCAAAACGATAGTGGTAAATCAGTAAGAGACATCATAGATCGCACCATATCTAGTAAAGTACGATTACGATGTTCGGACACACCATTACGCTGTGGTGTTCCGGGTGGCGTGAGTTGCGAAACTATTCCGCATTGTTTCAAATGTATACCAAACTCGTAACTCAAATATTCTCCTCCACGATCAGATCGTAGAAACTTTATTTTCTTGTTACGATGATTTTCAACTTCACTCTAAAATTCTTTGAACTTTTCAAATGTTTCAGACTTATGTTTCATTAAGTAGATATACCCATATCTACTTAAGTCATCTGTGAAGGTGAGAAAATAACGATATCCGCCACGAGCCTCAATATTCATCGGACCACATACATCTGTATGTATGATTTCCAACAAATCTGTTGCTCTCTCCATAGTATCGGAGAACAGTGTTTTAGTCATCTTGCCCATGAGGCACGGTTCGCAAGTACCAAGTGATTCATAATCAAGTGGTTCCAAAAGTCCATCAGTATGGAGTTTCTTCATGCGCTTTACACCGATATGACCTAAACGGCAGTGCCACAAATAAGTTGCACTATCATTATCAACTCTGCATCTTTTGGCTTCAACATTATGAATATGTGTGTTACTACTATCAAGATTCATCAAAAATAGACCACTCTTCAAAGGTGCATGACCATAAAAGATATTACTCATATAAATAGAACAACCATTATTCTCTGATTTAAATGAATAACCGTCTCGCATTAAACAAGATCCAGATATAATGTTCATGCTCAACGCTGGCACCAAATAACAATTATTTAGGTCTAATATTAATCCCGAAGGTAGATGTAGAGGTAGCGTGCCGACCGCGGTCACATCGACTTTGGAACCGTTTCCCACACGCATCGTCACCTCGTCCTTTGCCAGTGTTCGCTTAATCTGTAGTCCCTGTTTCGAGTTGCAAATATTAGCAACAGAACCAGTATCAAATACCCAGGTGCTACTGCGAGCTCTAGTAAGGTACACATCAATAACATGTATATCACATATACCTTTGTTCACCTTGCCATCCTTCTTATCCGCCAAATACTTGGGGTAGTTCCGCTTCCAGTGACCAGTCTGCTTGCAGTAGAAGCACTCAGTTTCAGGCTTAGGTCCAGACTTGGGTTTCTTCTCTTGAGCAGCAACTTGCTTGCTGTTCTTCTTGAAGTTCCCCTTCTTCTTCCCTTTGCCCTTTTTCTTGAAACTAGTGGTCTTGTTGACCATCAACACTTGATGCTCCTTTTTGATTTCTACCTCCGCAGCTTTCAGCATTGCAAGAGCTCGGGAATAGTCTTATTCATCCCTTGCATATTATAGTTCATCACGAAGCTCTTGTAGCTTGGCGGCAGTGATTGGAGAATTCTGTCAATGACGCAATCATCTGGAAGATTAACTCCCATCTGAATCAAGTGATTATTATACCCAGACATTTTGAGTATATGCTCACTGACAGAACTATTCTCCTCCATCTTGCAGCTATAGAACTTATTGGAGACTTCATATCTCTCAATCCGGGCATTTGCTTGAAATATTAACTTCAACTCCTGGAACATCTCATATGCTCCATGACGTTCAAAACGTCGTTGAAGTCCCGATTCTAAGCTGTAAAGCATGGCACACTGAACTATCGAGTAGTCATCAGCTTTGCTCTGCCAGACGTTCATAACATCTGGTGTTGCTCCAGCAGCAGGCCTGGCACCCAGCGGTGCTTCCAGGACGTAATTATTCTGTGCAGCAATGAGGATAATCCTCAAGTTACGGACCCAGTCCGTGTAATTGCTACCATCATCTTTCAACTTTGCTTTCTCAAGGAGCGCATTAAAATTCAACGGAGCAACAGCACGGGCCATCTATCTACAATCAAACATACATAAGCAAGATACTATCAGGTACTAAGTTCATGATAAATTTAAGTTCAATTAATCATATTACTTAAGAACTCCCACTTAGATAGACATCCCTCTAATCTTCTAAGTGATCACGTGATCCAAATCAACTAAACCATAACCGATCATCACGTGAAATGGAGTAGTTTTCAATGGTGAACATCACTATGTTGATCATATCTTCTATATGACTCACGCTCGATCTTTCGATCTCAGTGTTCCGAGGCCATATCTGCATATGCTAGGCTCGTCAAGTTTAACCTGAGTATTCTGCATGTGCAAAACTGGCTTGCACCCGTTGTAGATGGACGTAGAGCTTATCACACCCGATCATCACGTGGTGTCTGGGCACGACGAACTTTGGCAACGGTGCATACTCAGGGAGAACACTTTTATCTTGATAATTTAGTGAGAGATCATCTTATAATGCTACCGTCAATCAAAGCAAGATAAGATGCATAGAAGATAAACATCACATGCAATCAATATAAGTGATATGATATGGCCATTATCATCTTGTGCTTGTGATCTCCATCTCCGAAGCACCATCATGATCACCATCGTCACCGGCGCGACACCTTGATCTCCATCGTAGCATCGTTGTCGTCTCGCCAATCTTATGCTTCCACGACTATGGCTACCGCTTAGTGATAAAGTAAAGCATTACAGCGCGATTGCATTGCATACAATAAAGCGACAACCATATGGCTCCTGCCAGTTGCCGACAACTCGGTTACAAAACATGATCATCTCATACAATAAAATTTAGCATCATGTCTTGACCATATCACATCACAACATGCCCTGCAAAAACAAGTTAGACGTCCTCTACTTTGTTGTTGCAAGTTTTACGTGGCTGCTACGGGCTTAAGCAAGAACCAATCTTACCTACGCATCAAAACCACAACGATAGTTTGTCAAGTTGGTGCTGTTTTAACCTTCGCAAGGACCGGGCGTAGCCACACTTGGTTCAACTAAAGTTGGAGAAACTGTCACCCGCAAGCCACCTATGTGCAAAGCACGTCGGGAGAACCGGTCTCGCGTAAGCGTACGCGTAATGTCAGTCCGGGCCGCTTCATCCAACAATACCGCCGAACCAAAGTATGACATGCTGGTAAGCAGTATGACTTATATCGCCCACAACTCACTTGTGTTCTACTCGTGCATATAACATCAACACATAAAACCTAGGCTCGGATGCCACTGTTGGGGAACGTAGTAATTTCAAAAAAATTCCTACGCACACGCAAGATCATGGTGATGCATAGCAAAGAGAGGGGAGAGTGTGATCTGCGTACCCTTGTAGATCGACAACGGAAGCGTTTGGTTGATGTAGTCGTACGTCTCCACGGCCCGACCGATCAAGCACCGAAACTACGGCACCTCCGAGTTCAAGCACACGTTCAGCTCGATGACGATCCCCGGACTCCGATCCAGCAAAGTGTCGGGGAAGAGTTTCGTCAGCACGACGGCGTGGTGACGATCTTGATGCACTACTGTCGCAGGGCTTCGCCTAAGCACACGTCTAAGAATATGATCACGTGGATCAACTTGTGTTCCTCTGGGGTGCCCCTGCCTCCGTATATAAAGGCTCAAAGGGGGGGTGCGGCCGGCCTAGGAGAGGCGCGCCAGGAGGAGTCCTACTCCCTCCGGGAGTAGGATCCCCCCCCCCAATCCTAGTTGGAATAGGATTCGTGGAGGGGGGGAAAGAGGAAGGGGGGCCGGCCCCCTCTCCTTGTCCTATTCGGACCAAGGGAGGGGAGGGGAGCGCGGCCCATCTCCGGCTGCCTCTTCTCTTTTCCACTAAGGCCCACTAAGGCCCATATACCTCCCGGGGGGTTCCGGTAACCTCCCAGTACTCCGGTAAAATCCCGATTTCACTCGGAACACTTCCAATATCCAAACATAGGCTTACAATATATCAATCTTTATGTCTCGACCATTTTGAGACTCCTCGTCATGTCTGTGATCACATCCGGGACTCCGAACAACCTTCGGTACATCAAAACGTATAAACTCATAATATAACTGTCATCGAAACCTTAAGCGTGCGGACCCTACGGGTTCGAGAACAATGTAGACATGACCGAGACACGTCTCCGTTCAATAACCAATAGCGGGACCTGGATGCCCATATTGGCTCCTACATATTCTACGAAGATCTTTATCGGTCAGACCGCATAACAACATATGTTGTTCCCTTTGTCATCGGTATGTTACTTGCCCGAGATTCGATCGTCGGTATCCAATACCTAGTTCAATCTCATTACCGGCAAGTCTCTTTACTCGTTCGTAATACATCATCTCGCAACTAACTCATTAGCTGCAATGCTTGCAAGGCTTAAGTGATGTGCATTACCGAGAGGGCCCAGAGATACCTCTCCGACGATCGGAGTGACAAATCCTAATCTCGAAATACGTCAACCCAACATGTACCTTTGGAGACACCTGTAGAGCACCTTTATGATCACCCAGTTACGTTGTGACGTTTGGTAGCACACAAAGTGTTCCTCCGGCACACGGGAGTTACATAATCTCATAGTCATAGGAACATGTATAAGTCATGAAGAAAGCAATAGCAACATACTAAACGATCGGGTGCTAAGCTAATGGCATGGGTCATGTCAATCAGATCAATCAACTAATGATGTGATCCCATTAATCAAATGACAACTCTTTGTCCATGGTTAGGAAACATAACCATCTTTGATTAACGAGCTAGTCAAGTAGAGGCATACTAGTGACACTTTGTTTGTCTATATATTCACACATGTATTATGTTTCCGGTTAATACAATTCTAGCATGAATAATAAACCTTTATCATGATATAAGGAAATAAATAATAACTTTATTATTGCCTCTAGGGGATGTTTCCTTAAAATTATGTATATCAGTAGCCCCTGAGACTTGAAACAGTTGGCACAACTGATTTAAGGATCATTATATGTGTAGGTTCTTACAGAGAAGAATACCCAGTTGTCTCAAGAGCTGGAGGAGTGGAAAGCCCAGCTACGGGCCGCAGTTGCCGGAATCGAGGAGTCCAAGAAGGCCCCATCTGGTAATACTTGTCCTCATCGAAAAGAATGAGATGACATGTACCAGTTAGTATTCGTCATGCATGCAAATCTAACAATATATTCTGTAGATGATCCCGGAGTGAATCCGAAGATCTTGCGAGGGGATGAGCAACGTGCTACACGACAGCTAGAGGCTGGCGACCGCGTGCTTACGCGGGTTAGGCGGGAGAAAAACGATCTCCAAGATGCCAATACCCGGCTGGGCGTTGAACTGAAAGATGTTCGGGCCCAGCTAGCTGACTCCGTAAAGGAGAATAAGAGGCTTCGATGCGGCATTTTTAGTAAGTGCTTGAACGAACTTTTATAGAATTCGGCGAAGAAACCGGCTAACAGAGTTATATCTGTAGGTATACTGACGGGTCGTCCCGAAGAGGAGATGCCCGGATCTGCGGGCGATCTTCCGCCGGAGCTCTCACAACTGCACGAACAAGTTCGGCAGGTGATGCAGGGCATTGCCTAGGCCTTGTGGCCATCAGCCTCCCTGCCAGGAGGCATGGGGGAAGTCGGAGAGATGCTCAAGGGAGTGTGGCGACCCTTCCGATTATGGTAGATTTCTACTTGCCGACAAGGTGCAAGGGAAGCCCGGGCCATGGTGAAGACGCGATATACCAAGGCTGACCCGAACCACATGGCCGAGGTCGGACCTGTAGGGTCTGATGGGAAAGAGATCCACGTTAGTCTGGTATATGACCAGGTAAAATTAGCCGCAAAGTATTCCCAACAGGATTGTAGGCTAGACAACCTGTTGGATGGTATAGAAGAAGAATTTAGCCAGTCTAGGTGACTGTGTACTTCAAGTGACATATTTTGTCCCTAGCCGGATTGTAAATCATTTGTCATGGCGGACCTTTTCGCTTCGACCTTCGGACCCGACAGTCCGGAGTGTATCCGAATACCCGCTTAGTTATGTAAAAACCGGGGTACGCGTGGAAACCAGGCATAGGGGTCATAAGTGCTTGAACAGACAAGTACCCAACTAGCTATGTTATATTACATGGATAGTAAGAAACATCTTCCAGGGAGAATAGTTTCGTTAAGGGTTCCTTTCCCTGGGTACGCATGCATTAATGTGCATGTCCGAACTACGAAAGGAGACGCGGGATATAAACATCTGGGGGCATGTATTGCAATAAGTAAAAGTCATCTTTTGTTCACCGACCGAATATTCCCTTAAGAACGCTAGCTTTCGGCTTCACCCAGTCTGAGGTACACATCCGACTGACCTGGCAGTAACAATCGCAGAGGTGCTCCCCTTATTCCCTAGCCGAATTAACGGGAACGTAGGGCATAAACACACGAGCCAGGCAACCCAGCTTGGCCAAACATTAAGTCATATCGATGCATATAATGGCAAAGAAAAGGTACATGTGGAAAAGTAACACATGTGCAGGGGGCATAGAGCCCGGAACATAATTATATTAAGCTTCTGTATAAGAAGCCCCCAGGTGTAATGAGCACTCATGGCGCGTCAAGATTGTGTAGAAAGAAAGAAAAATGGAAGAAATAAAGAAACAAAGACAGATAGCGGATATATATATATATAAAAAGGCGGAGGTAAGGAGACGAACACAGTCCGGCACTAGGCGTAGAACCTTTGGGGTCTGGCCGCGTTCCATGGGTTTGGCTCGAGTTGATTGTCCGATGCATCCCGCAGATGGTACGCTCCACCGGTTAGAACTTTGTCAATGACGAAGGGACCCTCCCATTTGGGCTTGAGCTTGTCCTTTTTCTTCTCTGGTAGGCGTAGAACGAGTTCGCCAATGTTATAAGTTTTGGCCCGTACTTCTCTGCTTTGATACCATGGAGCCTGTTGCTGATAGAATGCGGAGCGAGCTTTTGCAACGTCACGCTCCTCCTCCAGGGCGTCTAAATTGTCCTGCCAATCAAGCTCGGCTTCTTTATCTCCGTACATGCGCACTCGAGGTGAGTCCTGAATGATGTCGCAGGGCAGTACCGCCTCTGCGTGGTACACCATAAAAAACGGTATGTATCCGGTAGTGCGATTCGGCGTGGTCTGCAGCCCCCATAGTATGGAGTCGAGCTCCTCAACCCGGTGCGTACCTGATTCCTTCAAGGATCGCACTAATCTGGGTTTAATGCCGCTCATTCGACTTGACTGTTTTGTTTGGGGGTGATAGACGGAGGCATAATCGAGCTTAATGCCAATGTTGACGCACCAAGTTTTTACCTCGTCAGCTGTGAAGTTCGAGCCGTTATCGGTGATGATGCTGTGGGGGACACCATAACGGTGTACAACCCCTAATATGAAGTCTATCACTGGTCCGTACTCGGCCGTTTTAACTGGTTTGGCTTCTATCCATTTGGTGAATTTATCCACCATGACCAATAGGTACTTTTTCTTACGCCCTCCTCCTTTAAGGGGCCCGACCATATCAAGCCCCCAGACCGCAAAGGGCCAAGTAATGGGGATTGTTTTGAGAGCGGTAGGTGGCATGTGGCTTTGGTTTGCAAAAAGCTGGCAACCGACGCAATGTTGGACGAGGTCCTGTGCGTCTGCTCGGGCTTTCGGCCAGTAGAAACCTGTACGGAAGGCCTTGCTTACAAGGGCACGAGCTGCGGCGTGCTGGCCGCCGAGTCCAGCATGAATTTCTGCCAAAAGTTTCCGTCCTTCCTCTTCGAAGATGCAACTTTGAAGTAATCCGATAGCGCTTTTCTTATAAAGCTCTCCCTCGTGGACCTTGTAGGCTTTAGACCGCCGCACAATGCAACATGCCTCGTTTGGGTCCTCAGGGAGTTCTTGCCTATTTAGGTAAGCCAAGAAGGGTTCTGTCCACGGGGAGATGACAGCCATTATCACGTGGGCCGAAGGTGTTATTTCGGTGGTGGAGCCTCCGATTACGTTAGAGTGTTCAGGATCTGGTGTTGTGGACGAATCCGAACTGTTGTTGCCGGTCTCCCCTTCCGACACCATGGATGGCTTAAACAGCCTTTACAAGAAGATATTGGGTGGGACAGGGTCGCGCTTAGCGCCGATGCGGGCGAGGATATCCGCCACTTGATTGTTTTCTCGGACCACATGGTGGAATTCGAGCCCCTCGAACCGAGCTTAGATTTTGAGGACGGCATTGCGGTAAGCCGCCATTTTTGGGTCCTTGGTGTCAAAGTCTCCATTTATTTGAGATATTGCGAGGTTCGAATCCCCACGCACCTCTAGGCGTTGAATGCCCATGGAGACTGCCATCCGGAGACCATGCAAGAGGGCCTCATATTCTGCTGCATTATTGGAGTCTATGTATAATATTTGGAGTATGTATTGGACTGTATCTCCGGTGGGGGATGTCAGGACGACGCCTGCCCCCAGACCAGCCAGCATCTTAGAGTCGTCGAAGTGCATGATCCAATTGGAGTACGCGCCGTACTCTTTAGGGAGTTCGGGTTCTGTCGATTCAGCGACGAAATCAGCCAGTACTTGCGACTTAATGGATCGCCGTGGTTTGTATGTTATGTCGAACGGGAGGAGCTCAATAGCCCATTTAGCAATCCGGCCCATGGCATCACGGTTATTTATTATGTCTTTGAGGGGTATTTCAGAGGCCACCGTAATTGAACACTCTTGAAAGTAGTGTCGTAGTTTTCGGGATGCCATGAAGACCACGTATGCTATCTTTTGATAATGTGGGTACCGTCATTTGCATGGAGTGAGGACAGTGGATACGTAGTATACCGGCTTTTGAAGCGGGAACTTATGTCCGTCCGTCTCTCGTTCGACGACGAGCACTGCGCTTACAACCTGGTGTGTTGCCGCTATATATAACAGCATTGGTTCGCCGATATTTGGCGTGGCCAAGATTGGGTTCTGGCCAAGAGGGCTTTTATTTCTTCCAATCCGGTTGTGGCCGCATCCGTCCACTCGAAGTGTTCGGTGCGCCGAAGAAGGGGATAAAGAGGTAATGCCTTTTTTCCCAATCGGGAGATAAAGCAGCTTAAGGCGGCCACGCATCCGGTTAATTTCTGGATTTTCTTGAGGTTTGTTGGGATAGCCAACTATGATAGAGCTTGGATTTTAGCCGGATTTGCTTCAATTCCTTTGTTGGTGGCGATGAAGCCCAAGAGCTTTCCGGTGGGCACGCCGAAAACACATTTTTCCGGATTGAGCTTGATGTCATATGTTCGGAGATTGTCGAACGTAAGCCTCAAGTCGTCTATTAAAGATTCGACATGTCTGGTTTTAATGACCACATCGTCTACGTATGCCTCAACTGTTTTGCCGATTTGTGTTTCCAACCATGTCTGAATCATGCGTTGATAGGTTGCACCGGCGTTTTTGAGCCCAAAAGGCATGGTGTTAAAACAGAAGGGGCCGTATGGAGTGATGAATGTCGTTGCGGCTTGATCGGACTCCGCCATCTTGATTTGATGGTATCCGGAGTATGCGTCGAGGAAACACAATGAGTCGTGTCCCGTGGTAGCGTCGATAATTTGATCGATTCGGGGGAGGGGGAAGGGATCCTTGGGGCAAGCCTTCTTAAGGTCCTTGAAATCGATGCATAGGCGCTAGGATTTATCCTTCTTTGGTACCATCACCAGGTTTGCTAGCTAGTCGGATGTTTTATTTCTCTAATGAATTCGGCCTCGAGTAACTTGGCTAGCTCTTCTCCCATGGTTTGCCGCTTGGGCTCTGAGAAACACCGAAGAGTCTGCTTGACCGGCTTGTATCCCTTTAGAATGTTTAGGCTATGCTCGGCCAGCCTGCGTGGGATTCCTGGCATGTCTGAAGGATGCGAGGCGAAGATGTCCCAATTCTCACGCAAGAACTCCCGCAGTGCGGCGTCTGTTGTGGGGTTCAGGTGTGCCCCGATGGATGCTAATTTTGTAGGGTCCGTTGGGTGGACCTGGAATTTGACTATTTCGTCCGCTGGTTTAAAAGAGGTGGACTTGCGTCTTTTGTTGAGTATCACGTCGTCCCTGTCCACTGTGGAGCGCAGCGCAGTTAGTTCTTCGGCTGCGAGGGCTTCAGATAACGCCTCGAGGGCCAGTGCAGCGGTTTTATTTTTGGTGCGGAGTGCTATGTCCGGATCACTAGCTAGAGTGATGATTCCATTGGGCCCGGGCATCTTGAGCTTCATGTACCTGTAATGGGGTTTAGATTGGAAGATCGTGAATGCCTCCCGCCCTAAAAGGGCGTGGTATCCGCTACTAAACGGGGCCACTTGGAATGTGATTTCTTCGGACCTATAATTCTCCGGCGTGCCAAATACCACATCTAGTGTGATTTTTCCCGCACATCATGCCTCCCGACTAGGGATGATTCCTCTGAAGGCCGTGCTGCTTTGCTCAATGCGGCTCTTGTCTATTTCCATTTTGCTAAGAGTCTCCTCGTAGATGAGGTTTAATCCGCTGCCACCATCCATGAGCACTTTAGTAAGATGGAAGCCGTCCACAATTGGACTAAGGACCAAAGCGGCTGGTGCTCTGGCTGTTCGGAATTGAGATTCGTCACTGGCATTGAAGGTTATAGCTGTATCGTTCCATGGATTTATTGTTGCAACATGGCAGACTTCAGCGAGGCTGCGGAGTGCTTTCTTGCGCCTATTATTTGAGGCGAAAGTCTCGAAGACTGTCAGTACTGTATTGGTATTTTCCACGGGATGGTGGTTTGTGGTATTGTTGATGAGAAGATCCTCGCCGCTCTTGGCCACCTGCCGGAGTATCCAACATGCTCTAAGGCTATGTTTTGGTATGGTATCCGGTGTACTATGAATTTTGCATGGTCCATTGAGCCATCCCTCCAATACGGCTCCACGCCCTGTAGTGGGCTTTGGTTTCTTTGTAATTGGATCGGGTGACTTATGAGAGTACACCCTTTTAGTTTGGACGGAGGGTTTAGTGAGAGCCAGAGGATCCCAGAATTTTATTTGGGTTTTCCAGGTGCTTTCCATCGCACAGTACTTCTGTACTATGGACGCCAAGTTGGCGAAGTGTGCTATGTCACGGCGACTTATGGCGTTGAGGATTCCCTTGTCCGTGCAATTTTTGCAAAAGAATGAAATTGAGTCTTCCTCGCGACAGTCCTTGACCTTGCTCATTGCAAGGAGAAATCTGGCCCAATAGTGATGTACTGTGTCTTGGGGATCTTGTCTAATGTGGGAAAGATCACTTATGTGAGGGTGGGTGGGTAGATTTAGGTCCAAACCCTGACCCGATCTGAGACCCAGGGGCAGAGGAGTTTCCGAGCTTGGCAGTTCGGGCTCCTGGACATTGCCCAATAGTTCTAGCCCGCTGTCCGATTCTAGGTTCGAAGCTTGGGCCATGTCCTCCCATAGACGGATATCCGGCTCAGAGAGCTCGAGAATCCAGACATAGTTCGTCCTCAAAATAGAGGAAGAATCGCTGCATTGCTCCTCCACCACCGCTATCTGGTGGGTGACCAGCGGAGAGTTAATCTCCCTTTGGTCGGGTTTAAGCCCGATCCGATCATAGTCCATAGCGACTCCCAAGGCGGCGATGCGATCCAAGAGCTCATTCAAGGAAGAGAGCTCCATTGGATCCATCTGCCCGGTGAATGCCGAGCCGACGTGCAGGCTGTTTTTGATAGCCCGAGAAGTCATCATTGGCACGACGGCCGAACGGGTGGTCATGACGAAGCCGCCTAGTCGAAGAGTTTGGCCTACAACCAGGGCTCCCCCAGAGGTAATGTTGTCCTTGAGAACAAGACGAGCCATCAAGTCTTATCATGACGGCACAGTGGAACTCTCAATGAAAGCACCAATGTCGGTGTCAAAACCGGCGGATCTCGGGTAGGGGGTCCCGGACTGTGCGTCTAAGGCTGATGGTAACAGGAGGCGGGGGACACAATGTTTACCCAGGTTCGGGCCCTCTCGATGGAGGTAATACCCTACTTCCTGCTTGATTGATCTTGATGATATGAGTATTACAAGAGTTGATCTACCACGAGATCATAGAGGCTAAACCCTAGAAGCTAGCCTATGATTATGATTGTTGTTGTCCTACGGACTAAACCCTCCGGTTTATATAGACACCAGAGGAGGATAGGGTTACACAGAGTCGGTTACAGAGAAGGAGATCTACATATCCAAATCGCCAAGCTTGCCTTCCACGCAAAGGAGAGTCCCACCCGGACATGGGACGAAGCCTTCAATCTTGTATCTTCATAGTCCAACAGTCCGGCCAAAGTATATAGTCCGGCTATCTGAGGACCCCCTAATCCAGGACTCCCTCAATGGGGAGAGGGGGCCCCTTCGTCTTCTTCTTCCTTGACCTCCTCCCTAGATGGGAGAAGGGTTTCCCCTCTGGTCCTTGGCCTCCATGGCATGGGAGGGGCGAGAGCCCCTTCGAGATTGGATCTGTCTCTCTGTCTCTCTGTTTCCGCGTTCTCAGATTCTACCCTTTCAGCGTTTCTTATATTCCTGGAGATCCGTAACTCCAATTGGGCTGAAATTGTAACACGATCTCAATCCGGATAATAGCTTTCTTGCGGCGAAAGAAGGGCATCAACCGCCTTACGGGGTGGCCACGAGGGTCAGGGGCGCACCCAGGGGGTGGGGCGCGGCCCCCTGCCTCGTGCCTCCCTCGGGCACCGTCTCGCGTGGTTTTTTCTTCCCAAAAATCATATATATTCCAAAAAAATCTCCGCCAGTTTTTATCCCGTTTGGACTCCGTTTGAGATGGATATTCTGCGAAACAAAAAGCGTGCAACAAACAGGAATTGGCATTGGATCAATATATTAGTCCCAAAAATAGTATAAAAAGTTGCCAAAAGTATATGAAAGTTGTAGAATATTGGCATGGGACAATCAAACATTATAGATACGACAGAGACGTATCAAAAGCCGCCCAATGTGCCGACAAATCTCGATAGGGGTCGCACGTATCTCGTTCTCAAGGCACACCAGATGAACACTACATACGGCAACCGACGATACCCCAAATTGCCTAGGGGCGGCTCCGCAAGTGGCTCTGTTTTGGGCCAACACTCAGAGGAGCACTGGCCCGGGGGTTGACACTTGAGTCTGCAGAACCCAAGGAAAAAAGGCTTAGGAGGAAAATTTAAAACCAAGGTTGGGCCTTGCTGGATGAGTTTTATTCAAAGCGAACTATCAAGGGGTTCCCATAACACCCAACCGCGTAAGGAACACATAATCAAGGAACATAACACCGGTATGACGGAAACTAGGGAGGCAAGAGTGGAAAAAAACACCAGGCATAAGGCCGAGCCTTCCACCCTTTACCAAGTATATAGGTGCATTAATTAAATAAGAGATATTGTGATATCCCAACATATCCATGTTCCAACATGGAACAAACTTCAATTTCACCTGAAACTAGCAACACAATAAGAGGGGCTGAGCAAAAGCGGTAACATAGCCAAACAACGGTTTGCTAGGACGGTGGGTTAGATGCTTGACATGGCAATATGGGAGGCATGATATAACAAGTGGTAGGTAGCGCGACATAGAGATAAAGCGAACAATTAGCAAGCAAAGATAGAAGTGATTTTGAGGGTATGATCATCTTGCCTGAAATCCCGCAAGGAACAAGAACGAGTCCATAAAGAAGACAAATGGACGTAGTCGAACGGATCCTTAGAACTCCGGAACAAAACCGAAGCTAACGAGAGAAGCAACCCGGAAAGAAGCAAGCAATATGGTAAACACACAAGAATAAACATGGCATGATGCACAAATAAGTATGATGCATGTCCGGTTTAAATATGCATGGCACGGCAGGACGCATAAACAATACTACAAACTAAGTGAAGCTCAATATGCAACGAGTTGCATATTGACGAAACACCACATTCATTTAGTTAGTTCTCTCCGGTTTTATGTACCCAACAATATTAAATGTTATTAGACATGGCAAGAGGTGAAGCATAAGTAAACTAAACATTTAGGCAAGTTTAAATGAGGCCAGAAATAACAACAACCATTCCAAAAAAATCCCCATGTGCATAAGCAATTTAATGCAACAACAATTTTAAACATTTTAAATGTTATTATCATGTTGCAGATGACATGTTCAAGTTATATGCAATTTTATGAAGATGTTGGCAAGTTATAAGATGTGGAGCATTTTGGTTACCACGGCGGAAAGAATGGGGTGCCACTGCAACGACAACAAAAATGACGCACGACAACATTTCGATGATCCGACAACTCATCGAGATGTCGGTGCAAAAGAAAGTGGATGTGCAAAACATGCAAGAGTGACGGGGAGTGATCCCGATAACCGGGTTCCCACGGGTCAACGGCAAAGCAAACGAGGAGGAACGTGCAAGCGACAGTTCGGGCACGGTGCAAACACGGGCATCTCATACAACACACATGCATTCGTTCTCGAAAGGTCGTCTCGGCGGTTATACCTTCGAAGCATGCGTTTTCAAAGCGGATCAGGTTTGATGCGGTGTAGGGGAAGTGGATGTTCTCGAGACGGTCGTGGTGGAAGTAGTGGTTCACGAGTCGAAGAGAACTAGTCATTCATGTCCATAAATGTTCGGGGTCACAACAAGGAACTTACGTCCACAGGGTCTTCCCGGGTCGACGGTAGTGGTACAGGGTGATCGAGGAACTTGACGAATCTGTGGTCTTCAAGGTTCGGCGGTACAGGTACTTACGTTTCGTTCAGTACTCGTTCGAGCATCCGTGTAGTCTTGCCGGTGGTGTACTTGGCGATATCCGAGGCGGCCTTGACGAAAACCGGAGGGGGGGGGGGGGGGTGGTGGTTGACGAAATCTTCGTTAGTCGTCCAACTTGGCGTTAACAGCAGGAGCACGCGGAGGTGCACCAGGACAGCGGAGACCACCGGCAGGGGACGGTGGCTGCCGGGGCTGTTGCAGGGACTCGGGCAGGAGGTGAAGAAGACGCAGCGACGCGATCTTCGGCGAGAAGGCGAAGCAGAGGAGGGCAGCGGCAGTGCGCTTGAGGCTGAATGGAGGGAGGAAGAGGCGCGGGCGCGAGGTGGCCCTCGGCTGCCATGGACGGAGGCGAGGTCGGGGCAGAGGAACGCGGCGCAGCTCGACGGCGGCAAGGCGGCGCCGGACTTGGGCTCCGGTGGGGCAAGGGAGGTGAGGAGGTTCGCCGGGGAGAGTGGCAGTGGCGTGCAACAGCAGGAGAGGCGCACGAGGTAGCAGGCCAGCAGGGGCGGCTGGAGGGTCAAGGAGCTCCTATCCATGGCGGGCAGAGGAGCTCCAGTAGGGCCGAGGCGGCGGCAGGGGAGGACCCCGGCGAAGCGCAGCCTGATCCGGCGGCGGCGACGGGCTCCGGAGGCCAGCTGGTGGTGTGGAGGCGACGTGGTCGACGGGGAGGCGCGGGGTCGCGTGGGCTTGAAGGGGAACGGGGGAGACATGGCGCTGAGGGGGAGCGAGACGAAGGGGGATGTGGGGATCGTGGGATGGGGTTCTGGCGGCGCGAGGGGAGACGAGGGAGAGGGAGAGAGTGGAGGGATCTCTAGGGTTACGGGGGCAAGACTGGGCCTTGGGCCACTGGAGGCTGGGCCTGGGAGGTCCAAGAGGTCGGACTGGCTGCTGGGCTCTCTCTCCCTTAAGTCTTAAAAAAACCTTTTCAGAAAACAGAAAATCGCAAAGAAAGAAAGGAGAGAAAAGAAAGGGTTAGAGGAAGGATTTGAGCACGCGAATTATTTTCCCAGAGTCGCAAAAATGTGTATGATTCCAGAAAAATGGAGTGGCAAGATTGCAAAAATTGAATTCAAATTCATTTGAATTTAATTCAAAGGATTTGAACAAAGTGTAGGATTTATAAGTGTCTAAAAATGTTGAGAATTTTGCTGGAGCTCCGGAAAGTGAAGAAAGAATTTATAGGAAAAGTTTGGGGACCAAACTTAAAGCAGAAAAAGGCATGTGATTACTTGCAAGTGTGTTTATGGGTGATTCCACAAAATAACGGGATATTTATTATAGCTCCTAAATATTTGGAGGATATGTTTTAAAGAGAATTTCACCATGTGAATTTCCCTCGATTTAAATGGATCCGAGATCCATGCAATCTATTTATTTGAGTTGCAAAAATTAATGATATGATACATGATGACATGATGCAATGCAAAATATGCAATGATGAATGCAACAAGAAAAACAAAACACACGACGAAACTCGAAATCCAAGGAAGGCATCTGGAGCGCCGGCCTCGGGATGTTACAACACTCCACCACTACAAGAGGATCTCGTCCCGAGATCTAGGATGGCACTGGAGGGAAACGGAAGAGGAAGAGAAGAGGTAAAACTAAGTTGCTTCTTGGACAAACGAGTGAAACCACGAACCTTGTGAGGTTGAACAAATTGAAAGAAAGAATACATCGAAGATGAACAAAGTTGAAAACACTCCGGTAGAAAAGAGGAACATGGAGCTTTACTAGAACCTTGTAGGTTGAAAGACATAAGAAAAGGGTTGCAATGGACAAGAAGTATATGCAAGCACTCCGGTTGAAACGAGATGTACAAGGAACGATAAAGATCAATTATGACAACACTTTGGTTAAAACAAGATAGAGAAGGAATGAGAATGATATAATTTGGATAGCACTCCGACTGTAATTGGAAGGAATTGAACATGAACTTGACAAGATGAGAGGATACTTGATGAAATCAACAACACACTGCCTTCGGAACTATTGAAAGAATGGCACAAGGGGTAAGAAAGATCTCAAACATCACTCCGTTTGAGAAGAGATGCAAGACTTGATGAGATGAAAAGAACTTGAGCAGATGACACAACCCTTAGATTAATTGGATAAGCACGAAATGAACATGATCCACACAATTCGAGATGATGAGTGAAAAGAGCAACATCACAAAGCCTCCGGGAAAAGAATAGAGGACCGATCATTGGAATAAGAATGGAGAAGAAAAAGCCAACTTCTGCCACAAATGAGCTTGGAAAGCACCCTTCCAAGAAGGTTATAACGGAGTTGTTGGAAAAACCCGTCAACGAAATGAATAAGCTTGTAGTGGGCTTATGGACAACTACTCAAAATTATGAGGTGAAATTATTCCACTAATAGAAACGATAGATTGGATTGACATGAACAAGGAAACGAGAAACTTATTTCACCAGGAGGATAAATGAAGAACTTGGGTCATTTACAAGCACCATAAGTAGCAACAATCCTTAGGGAAAGCTTTACGTGAAATATAACCCAAGATAACTCCAATGACGAGATTGATGGGTTTCAAAGGATCTCATGACCGAATTGAAAATGATGGGTTTAAAATATGTCATTCTGGACAACTTGTGAATCATGAAGCATGAAGGGAAACTATCAAGAATGACATAACACCACCTCAACAGATAAGATAGAAAGAGTTGCATTTCAGAATGCAAGATGAAGAATGCTTGAACTCCTCAAAACAAGACATGTGTTGAGCACCATGTTTATTTGAGAGTATAGCTTGGTGGATCATAACTTCGAGAGAAAACTTGAGGACAATTGAAGAATGAAAAAAAACCTTGACGAACCACCATGAAGAAAATTCTCGAAGAACTCCAGATAGATAAAAAGAAGGTCGCAAGGAAAAGAAGCTTGAAAAGAATAAGATGAATCCTTGCATTGATTAGATGGATCTTCACGATGATATAACCGAGAAAACTTGGAACTCTGGAAAGAAAGACGAACAAATGAAATCAAGAATTTTGATGAACCTTTGGAATAAGGAATTAATCACTTGGATGAAACAAGAATAAGGATTACATTATGCTTATCCTTCTTCAATTAAATTGATGACAAGCAATGGATTTGGCATACTACTCATTCTCATTGGAAATGATAAAGAAGAGATATAGCGTAATCTTGGGAAGGTCTTGATGGAACCGCCGATGGGATTTGGAAACAACGAATGAATTGATATGATAATGAAGGAAGAGAAATGTCGAACCATACCACCGTAAGAATTGAAAATGAAGGTAGCAAAGGAACAATTCACCGAGAAGAATTGGAAAATGAATGAAGATACTTGAGGGAATTTAGATCCATGAGAACGAAGAGATCACGAACTGATTAGAGAATACTTGAATGATGCACCGGTAAGATTTCGAGAACAATAGCTGAAAGCTGAGAATGAATAATTCTGAGATGATGGGCTCCGGAGAATCAAACTAAAAAGACTCCTGAATTGCTCTGGATGGGTGAAAAGAATTCTCACAATCGAAAAACAATTATGAGAGGATGGCATCAAGCTTGAAGTATACATCATCAAGAGAATGGACAAGATTAAGAGAAACTCTTCTTCGATCTTCAAAAACCGAGAATGACGATGAGAAACACTACCAAAATTGTTGAGATACTCCCGGAGAATGAAAAACAAATAGGTTGAACAAACAATGAAATGATTTCAAAGTGATCTTGGAGAAGTTATCTGACTGATGATGATTCATTCTTACGTCAAACTTTGAAAAGATTTTGAGATTAACTCCGGAAAAATTAGAAGAGTCAGGTGAGATCCTAGGAAAGGACCTATGGGTTAGGGCCCACTCGAAAAAAAACACCATTGAAATGATTTAAAAGAGAGATTGCACCAGTTGAATTAAATGGATTGAATGAGATAACAACCTCGAAATGGTTGAACGGATCTTGAATGAAAAGACGAGTCTTCTGAGATATCTTCAGCACTCCAGAACAAATGAATAGCGAGAAGTGGATGATTAAGAGGTGCACCGGCATGAGAAAACATTTGAAAGGAGGAAAAGGGATATGATCAACACCAAAAGCTTGAATTGAATCCACCGGAGAAGAAAACGAGTGAAGAGTGACGAACTTGAAGCTTCCTTAGTATCTTCCCGAGAATCACCGGATAAGAATATTGAAAGAAATGAATGAAGAGACTTCACATCAAAAAAAGATATTTATTAAAAAAATCGGAGCCAAAAAAAAAAGGGGGGGGGGGGGGGGAAAAACAAAGACAACTTGGGATGGATGAAACAAACACCGTTGAGAAAACTTAGAGTTGATCTTGCGGACTTTGAAGGGATCGGCTTAACTTCAAGAGAAGCAAGCTGGTTGAGAAGAAATTGAGATGGCAAACTTGATGATCGAAAGGATTTGCTTTCATATCGAAGTATGAGAACACCGCATCAGAAAGGTGCGGAATCAACACTTGACTTTGAAGCAACTCGAATACCACAATGAAAACAAAAACAAAGGATTTGGCTTGCAGAATAAGCCGGAAACAAACATATGATAGATCCCATATCGTATCATGTGTCTGTTGGAGAGATATTCTAGGAGCTACTTGAATTCCCACTTATAAACTCCCAAAACTTTCTGGTTATGCAATCAGGTGTTGGGGATACAGGGGAAGCATAATATCTCAGCCAAACTAACAATCCCTACATCCAGCTGTATCCATCCTTCAACACATAACCAAGAAACCTTTGGAAATCATGTACCTCAACCTTCGAAAAGCATCCATTATACGAGTTATGGCAATACCCCCAAACTCCCGCCCCAGTACTGGGTGGCGTCAAGGTTATCTCACCAACAACTGCATAAAAGAGATTTTCGATGTCGGCGAACTCAGGTATTCCACAACTGCAACGATAAAATTGTGACAACAACACCTCGGAGCTCAACTCCCCGGGACATTGCCACAACCCCTAAATGTCAGGAGGCACCAAGAACAATGTTCTCGTCACAAGAATGTCGGAACGATTCCAAAATACCCGCGTGATCCTATTTTTTTGTGAAATTTGAGGAGAGGAAAGTCAAAACTTCTACGTCAGGAGGCCTCACCAGAGCGACGAAAGGACTGAGGAGTAAAAAGAATCCTACTCTCCGATATATATAATCCTAAGACTCAAAACATTTTGTTCTAGACTCAACAACGTCAGCGATTCGATCAAGCAGGGGGCTCCTAAGTCGGGGATGGCTCTGATTACCAACTTGTAACACCCACGATGTGGCTATATCTCCCACGTGTCGAGGCACGACTTAGAGGCATAACCGCATGGTGGTTTAGTCGCAAGTGGCACTACAAGGATACCCCCTATAAAGCAACACATGTTCTACAATGTTTTAACTATATGGTGCAAAAATCATGATATATACGAATATAAACGATGCAACATATGCGTTGTAGACTTGCACCTCGTGAGACCCTATTGCGTGCAACAGATCTTATATGTTGCCATTTATTGTTGCAAATTATATGTGTTATAAAACTACAAATATACATAATTAAAAATAGAAATTAATTCAGAGAAAAAAAGGACATGCCGGTACACATGGTTAATAATGTGGCGCGAAAATCTGTGCTGACCGTCCTAGACAAACCAAATCGCGCGAACAAACAAATCTTCCTCTTCTATTCTCCGATCCAGATTTGATATTGCCCTTCATATCCGAATTGATCTAGGTCTCTCCCTCCGACTACGACACAAATCAATCATCCAATCTCCTCTCGTTAGGCTTGAAGGCGGACGGAAAGGGGAGCGGCAAAAAGGCGGTGACGGACTGGCGAGCGGCGGGAAGGCGGCGATGGACAGGGGAACGGCGGCTTTGCGGACATCACAGAAAGGAGAAGCAGCAAGGACGCGCTAGGAGGGCTGGAAGTCGTCTGCTGGCGTCCACTGCTCCTCCGGCCACCACTCCGACCTGCCCGCCGTTGGTGCGCTGCTCCTCCGGCCGGCCATCTTCTCCCTCGTCGTGCAGGACGGCAAGACTGACCACCGAGGTAACCCTCCCTCCTTCCCTTCTCCTCTCATCTAGTCAACTTATTTGTGCGCACCTGGAGACATGGCCGTGGGATGTAGGGGGATTTGGTAGATGACGAAGGGGATGAATTTCAGAGCTGTACAGTACCACCTGGGCTATGTTCAGTTGTTTGGACTACCCTCGTTGTTCAGACCAATTTCAAAAGTCCATGAAGGGACTACCAACATAAGTTATATAATTGTTTGGACTACTCCGTCAGCTCCCGTGACTGCCAGAATAAGTGCCATAATATTTTTGAAGCTAACCTGACTACCCTGGCTGTGTTGTTTTGTTCTGTAGTTGCTTTTTGTGTGTAGATTACTACTGGAGGTAGTATTGTAACTAAATGTGTTACCATCTGAGTATTTCACACTGATGTTATTTGGGTACTTCTGACTAGATTATAGATTTTTTAGAAACATCTCTATTGCTCTGCTCTTTGTAGGACTTCAACTTTGACGTAAGTGAATTATAGCTGTAGCTATGTAACTAAATCTGTTATTTTAGAACACCATTGGCGTTAATTGGGTACTGTCTTCTCGAAAGTGCAGTCGACTTCAGATTTTGGTTGTATTGATTTTCTGAACAATTGGAGAAATGACTCATATGATTTTTTGAGGAAAATGTCTAGTCAGATGCCAATGATATGGTTTGTGTATAGTTTCCGTTGATATTTTTTCTCCACATTTTAAGCTTGTTGTTCCAGTTCACAACTGCAGTCTGCTAGGCAATGGTTTGACTGCTTCTAAACTCGTGTTTGTTTCCTAATCAGATACTACAAACGATGAATGTGCCACTTTTTTTTTCTAGTTGCACTTTGAGTACAGATTACAGAAGAACGTGTCCACTCTGTTTGTTTCTAATCTCTTATCTTTTTAGGGATTTTCTAGCCTATATTGATCTGCTCTCTCCAGAACTTCAAGCCTAGATGTTCCAACTCCCAACCGCAGTCTGTTAGCCTAGTACTGAAAATGGACATTGGCTGACGATTTATCCGCGCTTTATTGATGTCAGAAAATTAATGCCTTTTCATTGACAGTAGTGACTTATGCCTGATGGATTAACAAGTGTTACTCTGAATTGGCTAACATAGGCATCGGCTACATGATCTTGTCAGTTTGTTAGCTGCCTTTCGAGATGGAATTGCTGCTGTAACTACATCTGTTATGTGCTTGCATCATTGATGTTATTTCGACACTGCTGTAAAAGGATTCAGATTGTACTATATGGTCTTTGGGACTAACTGGAACTTTTGCAGCTGCTGCTGGTGTTGTATCATGGTGAAAATTCAATTGGTCAACAATTGAATTGGACTATTTGAACTTGCTAGCTGCTCTCGTACAAGAGGTGAATGCTAGTTATACTATTTGTTGCTTGTGGTGTATCATGTGTTCACCGATTTTACGTACCCGTACTATGCGCTCACAAATTTACTGTCATTCTGTGTTGTTGGATGTCAAGTTCACATTGTTAGGAAATAGTGTACAATCTGGTTGCCTTTTCTTTGAACCAAAGATATATTAAGATGACTTCACTAGTTTTGTAGCCTAAATAACTTGCAATCATGTTTGCCTATAACATGTAGTTTATGAACTGGAAACAACTATACATTTCTTATATATTGTTGAAAAATGATATAATTTTGAATTTATGTTGTACAACGATAGGAACTTAAATCGCAAATCAGATATTTAAGCTAAGCTTTTGCAATTACGTAAGCGTTACAACTGCAGTAATATTTGTTATTTTTATGCAGTGTGCAATGGATTTAGAATCCACCAAATTACTATTGAGATTTCCAAGGGAAAGTACACAATACTCAGCTGGTGTAGATGAATTTCTGGAGTTTGCATATAAAGATATACCAGCAGAAGCAACGATCCGATGTCCATGTGAAGATTGTGTTCACACTTCAGTACTATCAAGGGACGATGTCCGTGGCCATTTGATGTGGTATGGAATGCTTCAGAGCTATGACAAATGGGTTTTTCATGGTGAGTCTTCATCCGATCACAATGATGATCAACAACCACAACCTGAAACTGAAGGAAATGCTAATATGCAAGAAATGATTATGGATTCAATTAGGAAAATATATGATGGTGATGTGCCTATGAGTGATAGTACAAAATTTTCAAATCCACTTCCAGATGAAGCGACTAAAGAAGCAGAAGCATTGTACAAATTAATTCAAGATTCAGAGAAGCCTTTGTGGCCAGGATGTGAATTGTCTCACCTTTCCTTACTTGCGCTTCTGTTCAATACAAAATCCATGAACAAATGGTCTGATAAGTCATTTGGAGATCTACTTAATATTCTGCACATGGCTATTCCAAATGGAAAAGATCTGCCCCAAAAATTTTACGACGCCAAGAAGATCATATCGAAGTTTGGATTAGGATATCAAAAAATTCATGTGTGCCCAAATAACTGCCAGTTGTTCTGGAAAGAGACAGAAAATGATGATTTTTGCTCTAAATGCAAGGCTTCTAGGTGGAAAGATAAAATGCATGAAACCAAGTTAACTAAAAAGGAAAGAAAGAGAGCTACGCCAATGAAAGTTCTGAGATACTTTCCAATCAAAGAGTGGCTGAAAAGGATATTCATGTGCAAAGAAACAGCAACTCTAGCTAGATGGCACGATGAAGGGCACACCAAGCAGCATGGAGTGATACGGCATCTAGCAGATTCCAAGGCATGGAAGAAATTTGATGAGAAGCATGGATTTGCAGATGATTGTCGTAATATTCGGTTTGGAATAGCGACAGATGGATTTAATCCATATGGGATGCTGAGCAATAAATATAGTTGTTGGCCAGTTGTGCTAGTCATGTATAACCTGCCTCCATGGCTATGCATGAAGAAATCTTATCTGTCATTGCCTTTAATTATTCCTGGACCTAAGAGCCCTGGAGATCAGATTCATGTTTTTATGCAGCCTCTTTTAGAAGATTTGAGAGATCTTTTTGTGAATGGGATGACAACCTATGATGCATCTAAACAGAGAACATTTAAACTCAGAGCGGCTGTCTTGTGGACCATAAATGACTTCCCAGCATTAGGAATGCTTGCTAAATATATGGTGCATGGAGATTATGCATGTCCACCTTGCGGTGCAAATGTATGGACCAAGCGCTTGAAATATGGCAAGAAAGCTTGTTTTATGGGTCACCGGCGATTTCTGCCACCTGATCATGAATTTCGTAATGATGCTTCTGCTTTTGATGGAATAGCTGAGATTAGAACAGAGCCTATAACCTATTATGGCCGTTCCGTATTAGATGACATAGCTGCATGTGGAGATTTTAGTACCTCAAAAACTTACAAAGGAAAAAGTAGTTTATTCACATTACCATATTGGGACAGTAATCTCCTTCGACATAATCTGGATGTGATGCATATAGAGAAGAATGTGTGTGATAATATTTTGGGCACACTTCTCAATTTGGATGGGAAGTCAAAAGATAATGTACAGGCTCGTCAAGATCTTGAAGATATGAACATTAGAGGGGAGCTCCATCCACAGAAAAAACCTTCAGGCAAGTATTACTTGCCACCAGCTATCTTTACCATGTCTAAGGAAGAAAAGCAATTATTTTGCAAAGTTATTTATGGTATAAAAGTTCCTGATGGATATTGTAGAAATATATCGAAATGTGTGAACTTTTCTGAATGAAAAATTCATGGGCTCAAAACACATGATTGTCATGTCCTATTGCATCAATTTCTGCCAATTTCTGCGAGAGTTATTCTTCCAGATGATGTCACAGCCGTACTATTTGAACTGTCGTCATATTTTCGAGGCATATGTTCAAAAGTTCTTCATGTTGATGAGCTTGACCGTTTGGAAGAAAGAATCAAACTTACACTCTGCAAAATGGAGATGATATTTCCTCCTGGTTTTTTCACTGTTATGGTGCACTTAGTTGTCCATTTAGCGAGTGAATGTAAAATAGCAGGACCAGTTGCATATCGGTGGATGTACTTCATTGAAAGGTAATTTATTGCATATACATTGATAACTTATTACAATCTTTCTCTCCTAAACTTATTACAATCTTTAATTTTTGCATATGCATTTATAACTTATTGGATATATATCTGCTATAGGTATCTTGGTGAGCTAAAGTCCTTTGTTCGGAACAAAGCTCGTCCAGAGGGTTCAATTGCAGAATCTTTTCTAGCGGATGAGTGCATGACATATTGTTCAAGATATCTACAGGGTTTCTCCACCAAGCATAATCAACCATCAAGGAATGATGACAACCCAGAGGACTCTGAATCTTCAATATTTTCACAACAATCTATGTTGTTTCCTCCAGTAGGGAAACCATTGGGAAGACCAATGGTATACACTTTAACGGATAAGGAGGCAACACAAGCCCACAGATATGTGTTGTTCAACTGTGATGCCGTGAAGCCATATTTGGAGTAAATTTCATGTCACTACCTCTTCATTTGTTAATTAATAAATTTTGAACTGAAATAGTGGTCTTTGTATTTTGTAGAGAACATGGGGCTTATTTGAGAAGGAAGAATCGCAAGAAACGCATAGATCCAAGGACCTTTGAGAAGATGCAACATGAACAATTTCCTCAATGGTTCAAGGATCATGTAAGTACAATGATTCTATTTATTTAGGATTAGAATGTAGCTTATGCACTCTATTATTTGTGTTCCTGTAGGTGATGCAGTTGGAGAGGGAGAAAGGTAGTGACAGCATCGATGAGGAAATTAGATGGTTGGCCCGTGGTCCACTTGAGGTTGCAACGAAACATAGAGCATTCAATATTCAAGGATACAGATTTAGACCAAAGCGTTATGACAAAGTAACTCAAAATAGTGGAGTTGCTGTGACAGCAAAAACATCAAGCTACTCTTCTGCACGTGATAGAAATCCTATTCTTGGAAATGTCATGTACTTTGGAAGGATTGTGGACATAATTGAGTTAGACTATTTCCGAAAATTTTCAGTGGTGCTATTTAAATGTGAATGGGTTGATGTTACCGAAGGAAAAGGTGTGCAAATAGATAAGTATGGGTGTAGACTTGTGAATTTCTCGAGTCTAACTCACACTGGTGAAAAGGCAGCGGATGAACCTTTTGTATTTGCCAATCAAGTTGACCAAGTGTTCTACGTGGATGACCATCTTTATCCAGGATGGCCAATTGTTTTGAAGATGATGCCTTGAGATAATTTTGATATGGGTGAAGAATGGAATGATGTGGAAACAGAACCTTATCATGTCAGCAAATTCTTTGAGCTTTTTGATACTGCCCATCAGAAACAAAATTGGATGAGAAGAGATATAGAGGGAGAAACTGTAGATGCTCCTGTAGTGTCAAGTGATGACACAGTACCTGAATAAAGGTCAGGTTCCAATGTGATTCTGTTCTTTACATTCTTAGTATCATTGCTGCAACTTATGTCATTCTGGACATGAAGCTTACCACTCTATTCCTTCTGAATGCAGGTTCGATGGATCATGAAAAGTCACCTATCTGAAAATGTGGAGCCTAGTTGAAGTGACAAACTCATTATTGTTATTGCTATTTTTTCTTTGATGTGTCTGGCAATTTCTGTTTGGTGGTTCAGGGAATTGCGGCTGCAATAGTTGATACCTGGAAAAACCGATCTTGCTCGTTACACATAAGTTCTGAGGTCCCAGGGGACACAGGTCTTTTTTCATATTTCCATGTATCAGAAGGGTCGGATCTTGGAATTCCTGCCCTTACTTCAGAGACAGGAACTGAAATTAAACTGTTTTCTGTTGGGCACACTTGTTCATCATGCTGTTTCTGAACTGCTTATGTGTCATTGTTTGTGGAAGAGAGGCAACTCTCTGCTCAATCTCGTTTTCTTCTATTATTGTTCTCCTTAACACCTGAATATGAAACAGTAACGAGATTCACAGAAAATATATTGTGATAAACATCATAGAAGTGTTAAATAGGCTGGTTCCATGAACTCGATCAATAGATAGGTGTCACGCGCAAGACCAGACATCCTCGCTGTTGTGTCTTCTTCCTTCGATCCAAGAAAAAATAAATAAACAGACATAAATTGAAATAAAAAGCAAAATTAAGAATACTGGACTTCAGTCGTAGACATAATATTCCCTCTGTTTCCAACTTCAGTCGTAGACATAATATTCCCTCTGTTTCCAAATATATGTCTTTCTAGAGATTCCAACGACTACATACGAAGGAAAATGAGTGAATCTATACTTTAAAATATGTCTACATACATATGCATGTTGTAATTCATTTGAAATGTCTAAAAAGACTTATATTTAGGAACGGAGGGAGTATTTTTTAGCGGCAGGGAAATATTACGAGGTCACAAATAATGAGGCATGACCAAAAATAAGAACAAATTTATACTTTTTTAATATGATGCATTAATGGTATTAATGAGAGTTCACTGATATTTTCGCAAAAAAAGTGAGAGTTCGCTGATGGGCGATTTTGAAATCGTACGGACGCGGGAGCGGCGACTGCAAAGGCGCTCCCCATGCCCGTGCGCCCGTCGCTGGTGGCCCTGCCGTCATGATGGAGTCCGCCGCCGCCGCGCCTGCCTACAGGGCCACGCCTATGGGGCTGCTCGGCTGGGTGGGCCGGCCCATGTGTCCCTAGTGGATGCGCCGATTCCCTATCGGCCACCACCCGCCCATGTGTCCCTGACGGGATGCTCGTCTGCCCCCGCACCTGCGAGGAGACGATGTGCATCAACTGCGGATGCGCCGAGCACTTCCGGTCAGAGTGTATCGCCCCCTAGGTGCCTCTCCACCCTTGCCTACTTGGGGTACGGGGTGCCTGATGGAGCATTCTTTCTACTACGTGGACGCGACCCTAGAAGATCGGCCCGTTTGGTCTCGCTTGGCCTTGACTGTCGAGGTCATCAAGGCCGAGCTGTCAGCACACGTTGGCGATTACAAAGACAACGTCTTCTCGTGGGAGGTCACTGAGACGGCGGATGGTCTTCTCGGTGCCCTTCCCCTAGGCGGAGAGGCTCAACGTTTGCACCTGAGACAGCGTCAAGTGTCCTATCGACAAGTTCACGATCTCTATTCAGAAGGCTGTGGTGAAGCCGGACCTGGTGCCTCCTCTTGAGCGGGTGTGGTTGTTAACCTATGGACTCCTAGAAGAGGGAAAGTAGGAACACATCCTCAAGGCCATGTCGGAGCTGATTGGTAAGCTGTGGATGGTCCATATGGACTCCATGATTGCCGTGTGGCGCCGCCCTCATTGACTCCCCGCTGCCATCACCGCCATGTCGTTGTCCGGATCACCATGAAGCAGAAGCCCTAACTGGCGCTTGATAACGCATGCAGATGCCTTATGCATTACCTGGGACGCGGCGACGGGACAACGTCACCGTAGTGCGACCGAGTGAGCGGAGCGGTGCAACGCGTACCACCGCACCGTGTTCGCGATGTCGGCAGCGGCCGAGTGAGCGGAGCGGTGCAACGCGTACCACCGCACCGTGTTTGCGATGTCGGACATCCCGCCGGACTGGGTCCTCGCAACAGCCGTGTTGGCGGAGGCCTGCCATCTGCTGATCCAACACCACCGCGGAGATGTCTGAGTGGCGCCAGTGCCGCCTCAAGGGGAGGGTAGGCGGAACGGGGCGGCGTCCTCGACCAACACGGCCCTGCGCGCGGCGCTGGAATTTATATGACAAATATATGTACAAGTGCGTGTCAAGGGCCAGATGATAATAACAAATAATATAATTTATTTCTCTTCAAATTTTTACTCCCTCATTTTCTTTTTAGGTTTCACACCGATTTTTTCCTTTCCCTCCCCTGTCTCCCGCCAATAGTGACTAATTCTAGTCAGAAGAAATTAAGCTCGCGCGCTTGATTACCATGGCCCCACCTGTCATACTAATTAATGACGGAGACTAACATCAGGTCTCGGAGTTAACTGTGCCATGAAAATAGGAAGCCTCCCGCCCCTCCCCCCATATCAACTCAGATCCCTTCCTCGTCTTGTACGAAGGATCCCTCTCTTGAGCAGATCGATCATGGCGTGCCCTCCCTCATGAACCTCATAGCTCCACCCCCATTCCACGATTGAAGGTTGAGGGCAAAGGAGGCGTGTCTTGTTCAGCATCTGGGACGGAAAGCATATCAATCCCCACCCCCGATTTCGTAGAAACAACAGGTAAATACTAGTAAGATTTGAAGATTTTGCCTCCACCCCTTTTTGCTTGAGATCTGGCCCTTCTAAGCCTTCTAATTACTCTTCTCTTGAGTGAATCTGATAGTGCACACCAAGTGTTTGATAGTTGTCCTCTGTTATTTGTTTAGATTAGAATTTTGGGGACCCTTCAGATAGATGTGGTTGTTCCTGATTCTTCCTATACTTCTTCTATAAGGTTACACCTTACATATACTTGTTTGAAATTAGCATTTTAGAGTTTATTCATTAGTATTTACAAAAACTGCAGTAATTTCTCTGTATAAAAAAGAACACTAAACCTCTTTTTTTTAAAGAGAGCAAGCGAAAGAAAGGAGTCCCGTCTTGGCTGTTCCCTTATGCATACGAGATAGCTAGGCTCAGAATCTTGTCTGCAATTATGCAGGCAATAGGCACCCATGTCTGCAATGATTGTTGTCTATATAATGATTCAGAGGCTGTTTTCATCACATTTTACTAGGTGGTAATTGTTTCATTTGATTTTCATCAGATTGCTCAGAGGTCATGTGCTATTTACTCCGCCACTGTCGCTGCTGATAGTCATTATTAGTCTAATCAATCCATAGATTCTAATACCGCAACATGCAACAGGAAACAGTACACAACCGGCCAGCTGCGCTTGTTTTCATTGCTACCACAACGGCTAGGTAGATGCGACTGCCTAACTGGCTAGCCAACAAATGTTACAACATTCTGTACTGTAGTCAAACACGCTGCTCTCTATTCTGAATACTCCAAAAAACTCTGTTAAGCTAAAACCATGGTATTGTGCACCTATTGACTAAAGTACTTGAGTGTAGCTCAGTTCGGTTCAGCTAGCTATCTTCAAGATTATCCATGCAATGAACAGTCAAAACCATAAAACTGAGAAAAACAACACTTGCCAAACACGTTGGTTGTTTTGCTAAAACTGGAAAAACAAAACTATGTTTTTTGGAAAACATAGTATTCATTGCCCACATATTCATGTTGCAGCAGATATGTCATGGACAAGAATTAATGTTGTTGAATCCAGTGAAGAATATATGATGGAAGAACCGGTCGAACATCACAATTCTATTGAAAAAGATGTCGAATCATCTGATGTTCATGAAAGAAGTACTAATGATGAAGAAGGCTTCACAGTTCGTGATGATGCTGATGCGGATGAAAATGAAGATGGTAAGTTTGTTGCTGATTCCTTACCGTCTGCAATAAATGATTATTCATCATCGTAATATATAATTCATGCTTCTATATATTCAGCTGAAAATGCAGAAACAAAAGAGCGTAAGAAGAGGAAGCTGAAATATATTTGGAACCTTCCAAAAGGGAAAAGGATAATGGTTCGATGCAATGACATAGATCAGCCAGTTGGAAAAGAGGCTAAACATCTTGGGGACTTTCTTGGCTCGGTTGCAAGGAATGGGTCATTGTGTTGCTTGAGCTACAAGGATTGGAGATTGCTCAAAACTAAAACAAACGTAAAGGCTATACTAGATCAAGTGAAGGTAAATTTTATTCCACTCAATATCCTTTACTAGCTTGTTCTATGTTGCCTTACATTGCAGTCACCCTATTTATGTTGTAATGGTTCTGTAGATGAGGTTCCTTTATCCTCCTTGCATGGAAAAGTATATATTGAAGACAATTGGAGACAGATGGAGGCAACATAAGTCCGATTTGAAAGCAATTTATTTTGATGAGAAAAAAAGCACCGAAGCCAATGAAAACAATAAACCAAAATGGGTGACTCCGGATCAGTGGAGATCTCTAGTTAATCATTGGACAACCCAGAAAGCGAAGGTACTTACAGAATTCCATTTTCAACTTTCTTTGTTGGACTTTATATATATATATATATATATTGTCTTGCAGATACCATGAAAGATATGCACATAATTGTTTTGATTCAATCTTTGATAGGAAACTAGTGCTACAAATAGGAATAATTGTTCACTGAGGAAGTCTACACACACTACTGGGACAAAAAGTTTCGCTCGACAGAGGGAAGAAATGGTAAAATTCTACTAACTTCATGCATCTCTCTTCCATTCATGTTTTGTAATGTAATTCATGTTTACGTTACATATCAACAGAAAGATGCAGATCCTGAAAAGAAGTATCCTCATAGGGCTCACTTGTTCATCCATACGCACAAGCCGAAAACTTGCAAGAACAAACTAATTAATGCTCATGTGGTATATTTACAACTCTCAACCAGTCATTTTTGAATTTGATATTATATATATTCTTCTTATTTACATTCTTTATGTATATTTAGGAAGAGTTGAAGGATATTATGGGAAAAAACCCTGAATTAGCAGATAACAGTGATGGCAAGATTGCATGGAAAGGAGATGCGTTAAACAGAGTATTAGGAGATGACAAGCCTGGTCATGTACATGGTTTGGGACTAGTTCCATACCCGAAAAAACTTTTTGATGTTTCTACTTCACGTATATTCCAGAATACACATTTTACTTCGGTGGAGGACACACCAAATGAAGATATGCTAGCATTTAGAGTTGAACTGGAAAAGTTACAGCAAGATAAGAAAAATCAAGATGCTAAAATTATGGAACTACAGGAGCAGATGAGAAGAATGGAAAGACAACCAAATCAGGTAAATTTCTATGAACTATAAGCTTCATTTAGTTTGTGGACTAACCTTTCTGAATTTATATCATAGGAAATTTCAGATCCAATGGCTACAATTGGGCTTGAACCTTCGGTTGATGGACATAACTCAAACAGAAAAGTTTGTATCATAAAATCCTAAAATTTCACTCTAGAAATTATGTCTCAACTAATATTTATGTTATGCTATATGTAGAGGGTGCTTGCTCCTCCCGTTGATGGACTCTGACTTGTTAAAACACGACCAAGTAATTTACAGAACAAGCGAAGTGGTTCGAATGGTGCAGATTTGGAAACATCAAACAACAATTCTGTTTCAGATAAGGTTTGTCTACTTAAGTACTCTTTGGAACCTGTCATTGCTGAGTTTTAAGTTGTTACTCTTGCACTTTTTGCAATTGCATGTATAATACCCAAAAGTTGATTTGTACCATTTTATACTAGAACAAACAAAACTATGGTTCATAATGGTGGCAGTGCACGACAACTAGAACAATGTTCTGCTGCACCCAAGGTATCATCATAGTCTCATATCCAAAATTATGATCAAACTATATTGCTCCCATGTTTATGTGGTTACTTGTTGCTATCAGAATGTTGTCCAGAACCATGAAACTTCTGATCATAATTTTAGTGCATGGCAAGGGGAGATAAATTCTGCTGCGCAAAAGGTACATTTCCATTACCATATTCAATATGTTCAAAAAATATTGTTTCCGATGGTTATGTATCTACTGGTCATCGTGCTATCAGAACGCTGTCCAAAACAAAGAAAATTTACTTGAGGATGTCAGTGCGCGTCAGGGGGAAAAAACTTCTGCTTCAAATAAGCTGGTATCTTTTCATAATCACAAACAAATTTGTGTTCAAACTATGGTGTTAGCTGTTTATTACTTCTTCTTTGGATGATGTTCCTCCTGTAATAACCACTATTAGACTGTTGTCCAGCCCAAAAAACAAAAAAAAGGTGCTAATGCAAGCAGTAAGAGTTCTCAAAGTGCTTCCCTGAGTTGGTTGGGTGCCAATGAACTACCTGTAAGAGTACTCATTCATTTCATATGCTCCCCTGTTCTTTTTTCTGTTTTCTCATATGGTAACTTTGGTTTTCTCTAACAGGTAGGAACTAAAGTATTCTTGTAGAGCCTGAAAAAACATAACAGGGACGTAGCTCTTGCTACAATTGTAAGTTATGATCCTAAATTTAAACTTGATGGTGCTGAAATTGGAAACGAATTCTGGGCGGTGCATGTCGATATGGCACTTGAGAAAACTGAAAATTTGGTACGGAGTCGCAAAAATTGCAATACTCTCGGTAATGCTGAAAAAACAAAGATTGCATGGCCTTCAACCTTTGTACGTGACTAATCTTGCCTCCGTTAGTACTTGCATCATGTCAATGCATTGTGTGTTAACAATTCATTTTATTTTCTTGTTTGTAGATTCAGAAGATAAATGGATGAGTATATGGGTGTGTGGCAACTCAACTGCAAAGAAAGATGTTGATGGTCTGTTTCGTCATGATGATGATGATGTTGATCGATGGATGCTATCAGTTTTAGTTATGTCGTAGGGATAACGTTCCTGTTGGATGTTGTTCCTTGGTTAAGTTTTAATTAAGTTGTAGGGATGTTGATGGATGCTTTCGTTTAAGTTTCAGTGTCAGAAAATAGTTAGATTATGCATCACATTTGGATGATGTTCTCCTGTAATAACCACTATTGTAATCCGACAATTTTATCTAATATATGATTTCTTTGTCTCGTCAGTATATTCTCTTGTTTTTCCTTCACTTGAAATACATAATTATCACCTCTACATGGAGCATTACTTTAATTGCTAGCAATAATAATAATAATAAATAATAATAGTAATAATAATAATAATAATAATAACACTATATGTACCAACACTTGGAGCGTTGGAAATACTCCGTTGCCAAGCAATGGGATTTTGATTCTTGTACATTACGCACCAACATATAAAAGTGTTGTAGATGTCTGTTTTAACTATTGTAGTCTTGCAACGGTCCCTTTTACCAACGGCAATATAAGCGTTGCATTATGCGCTAGCAACACTGGATAAGGCTACGCATCCCAAACCGTTGGTAAAGACACTGGCAACGCATATATGGAATTTTAGATACGGAAAAATGCCTTGCTATAGGAGGGGTCCTGTTGTAGTGTGGGGTAATCTTCACACAATCCCATGTACCGAATAAGAAAGGGATAACGAGTTGGCTTACAATCGCCACTTCACACAAATGACAAATTAAACATACATCATCCAGAGTACAATCAAGGTCCGACTACGAAACCAAAATAAAAGAAGACAACCCCAAATGCTAGATCCCCGACCGTCCCAATAGGGCTCCACTACTAATCAACCGGAAAAGATGCATAACAACGATAAAGATCTTCATCGAGCTCCCACTTGAGCTCGGTCGCGTCACCTGCACTGGTATCATTGTCACCTGCAATTATTTGTAAGTATCCGTGAGTCACGAGGACTCAGCAATCTCACACCCGTGAGATCAAGACTATTTAAGCTTATGGGTAGGATAAGGTAATGAGGTGGAGCTGCAGCAAGCGCTAAACAAAATATGGTGGCTTACATACGCAAATAAGAGCGAGAAGAGAAGCAACGCAACGGTCCAGAAGTTAGAAATGATCAAGAAGTGATCCTGAAACTACTTACGTTCAAGCATAACACAAGACCGTGTTCACTTCCCGGACTCTGCTGAAAAGAGACCATCACGGCTACACATGCGGTTGATTCATTTTAATTAAGTTAAGTTTCAAGTTCTCTACAATCAGATATTAACAAATTCCCATCTGCCACATAACCGCGAGCATAGCTCTTGAAAGTTTATACCCTGAAGTGGTGTCCCAACTTAGCCCATCACAAGCTCTCACAGTCAACGAAGGATATTCCTTCTACCGGGAAGACCCGATTAGTCTCGGAATCCCGATTACAAGATATTTCAATAGTGGTAAAACAAGACCAGCAAAGCCGCCTGATGTGCCGACAAATCCCGATAGGAGCTGCACATATCTCATTCTCAGGGCACACCGGATGAACACTACGTACGGCAACCGACGATACCCCAAGTTGCCTAGGGGCGGCACCGCATGTGGCTCCGTTCTAGACCAACACTCAGAGGAGTGTTGGCCCGGGGGTTAAAGTAAAGATGACCCTTGAGTCTGCAGAACCCAAGGGAAAAAGGCTTAGGTGGCAAATGTGAAACCAAGGTTGGGCCTTGCTGGAGGAGTTTTATTCAAAGCGAACTGTCAAGGGGTTCCCATAACACCCAACGGCGTAAGGAATGCATAATCAAGGAACATAACACCAGTATGACGGAAACTAGGGCGGCAAGAGTGCAATAACACACTAGGCATAAGGCCGAGCCTTCCACCCTTTACCAAGTATATAGATGCATTAATTAAATAAGAGATATTGTGATATCCCAACATATCCATGTTCCAACATGGAACAAACTTCAACTTCACCTGCAACTAGCAACGCTATAAGAGGGGCTGAGCAAAAGCGGTAACATAGCCAAACAACGGTTTGCTAGGACGGTGGGTTAGAGGCTTGACATGGCAATATGGGAGGCATGATATAACAAGTGGTAGGTAGCGTGACATAGCGATAGAGCGAACAACTAGCAAGCAAAGATAGAAGTGATTTCGAGGGTATGGTCATCTTGCCTGAAATACCGCAAGGAAGAAGAACGAGTCCATGAAGAAGACAAACGGACGTAGTCGAACGAATCCTCACAACTCTGGAATGAAACCAAAGCTAACGAGAGAAGCAACCCGAAAAGAAGCAAGCAACATGGTAAACACACAAGCATAAACATGGCATGACGCACAAACAAGTATGATGCATGTCCGGTTTAAATATGCATGGCATGGCAAGATGCACAAACAATACTACAAATTAAGTGGAGCTCAATATGCAACGAGTTGCATATTGACGAAACACCACATTCATTTATTTAGTTCTCTCCCGTTTATGTACCTAACAATATTAAATGTTATTAGAGATGGCAAGAGGTGAAGCATAAGTAAACTAGAACATTTAGGCAAGTTTAAATGAGGCCGCAAATAACAACAACCATTCTGAAAAATCCCCATGTGCATTAAGTAATTTAATGCAACAACAATTTTAAACATTTTAAATGTTATTATCATGATGCGGATGACATGTTCAAGTTAGATGCAATTTTAGGAAGACGTTGGCAAGTTATAATATGTGGAGCATTTTGGTCACCATGGCGGAAATAAAGGGGTGCCACGGCAACGACAACAGAAATGATGGACGACAACATTCCGATGATCCGACAACTCGTCGAGATGTCGGTGCAAAAGAAAGTGGATGTGCGAAACATGCAAGAGTGACGGAGAGTGATCCCGATAACCGGGTTCCCACGGGTCAATGGCAACGCAAACGAGGAGGAACGTGCGAGCGACAGTTCAGACACGATGCAAACACGGGCATCTCATACAACACACATGCATTCATTCTCGAAAGGTTGTCTTGCCAGTTATACCTTCGAAGCGTGCGTTTTCAAAGCCCATCGGGTTCGATGCGGTGTAGGGGAAGTAGACGTTCTCGAGACGGTCGTAGTGTAAGTAGTGGTTCACGAGTCAAAGAGGAACTAGTCATTCATGTCCGTAGATGTTCGGGGTCACAACAAGGAACTTGACATCCACGGGGTCCTCGCGGGTCGACGGTAGTGGTACAGGGTGATCGAGGAACCGTACGAATCCACGGTCTTCGAGGTTCGGCGGTAGTGGTACTTGCGTTTCGTTCAGTACTCATTCGAGCATCCGTGTGGTCTTGCCGGTGGTCTACTTGACAATATCCGAGGCATCCTTGACGCATCCGTTCATAGAGCTAGTTGGCGGTTTCGTGTAGTCGGTCTTGCCGGTCTCTGTAGCGTAGTTGTACAGGAGCGTCATCGAACTTCTTGAATCCAAACTCTTGGAGGGCCATCGTGGTACTTGGCGCTTGCGATGTGGTGTTTGGCAAAAATAGGGGGTGCTTGACGAAATCTTCAACGATCGAACTTGGCGCTATTCCCTGTTCGTTAGGTTTCCAACTTGGCGTCAACGGCAGCAGCACGCGGAGGTGCACCAGGACAGCGGAGACCACCGGCAGCGGACGGCTGCTACCGGGGCTGTTGCAGGGACTCGAGCAGGAGGTGAAGAAGACGCAGCGACGCGATCTTCGGCGAGAAGGCGAAGTAGAGGAGGGCAGCGGCGGTGCGCTTGAGACCGAACAGAGAGAGGAAGAGGCGCGGGCGCGGGATGACCCTCGGCTGCCGTGGACGGAGGCGAGGTCGGGGCAGAGGAACATGGCGCAACTCAACGGCGGCAAGGCGACACCGGACTTGGGCTCCGGTAGGGCAAGGGAGTTGAGGAGGTTTGCCGGGGGGAGTGGCAGTGGCGTGCAACAGCAGGAGAGGCGCACGAGGTAGCAGGCCGGCAGGGGCGGCTGGAGGGTCAAGGAGCTCCCGTCTATGGCGGGCAGTGGAGCTCCAGCAGGGCCGAGGCGGCGGCAGGGGAGGACCCCGGCGAAGCGCAGCCTGATCTGGCGGCGGTGACTGGCTCCAGAGGCCAGCTGTTGGTGTGGAGGCGACGTGGTCGACGGGGAGGCGCGGGGTCGCGTGGGCTTGAAGGGGATCTGGGGAGAGATGGCGCTGAGGGGTGATGTCTACTACGCAAGCTTCTTCTTGTAGACCTTGTTGGGCCTCCAAGTGCAGAGGTTTGTAGGACAGTAGCAAATTTCCCTCAAGTGGATGACCTAAGGTTTATCAATCTGTGGGAGGCGTAGGTTGAAGATGGTCTCTCTCAAACAACCCTGCAACCAAATAACAAAGAGTCTCTTGTGTCCCCAACACACCCAATACAATGGTAAATTGTATAGGTGTACTAGTTCGGCGAAGAGATGGTGATACAAGTGCAATATGGATAGTAGATATAGGTTTTTGTAATCTGAAAATATAAAAACAACAAGGTAACTAATGATAAAAGTGAGCGTAAACGGTATTGCAATGCTAGGAAACAAGGCCTAAGGTTCATACTTTCACTAGTGCAAGTTCTCTCAACAATAATAACATAATTTGATCATATAACTATCCCTCAACATGCAACAAAGAGTCACTCCAAAGTCACTAATAGCGGAGAACAAACGAATAGATTATTGTAGGGTACAAAACCACCTCAAAGTTATCCTTTCTGATCGATCTATTTAAGAGTCCATAGTAAAATAGCATGAAGCTATTCTTTCCGCTCGATCTATCATAGAGTTGTACTAGAATAACACCTTAAGACACAAATCAACCAAAACCCTAATGTCACCTAGATACTCCAATGTCACCTCAAGTATCCGTGGGTATGATTATACGATATGCATCATACAATCTTGAATTCATCTATTCAACCAACACAAAGAACTTCAAAAGAGTGCCCCAAAGTTTCTACCGGAGAGTCAAGACGAAAACGTGTGCCAACCCCTATGCATAAGTTCACAAGGTCATGGAACTTGCAAGTTGATCACCAAAACAAACATCAAGTGGATCACGTGATATCCTATTGTCAACACAAATAAGCACATGCAAGACATACATCAAGTGTTCTCAAATCCTTAAAGACTCAATCCGATAAGATAATTTCAAAGGGAAAACTCAATCCATTACAAGAGAGTAGAGGCGGAGAAACATCATAAGATCCAACTATAATAGCAAAGCTCACGATACATCAAGATCGTACCACCTCAAGAACACGAGAGAGAGAGAGATCAAACACAAAGCTACTGGTACATACCCTCAGCCCTGAGGGTGGACTACTCACTCCTCGTCATGGAGAGCACTGGGATGATGAAGATGGCCACCGGAGAGGGATTCCCCCCTCCGTCAGGGTGCTGGAATGGGCCAAGATTGGTTTTCGGTGGCTACGGAGGCTTCTGGCGGTGGAACTCCCGATCTAGGTTTGTTTCTGGAAGTTTTTGGTTATATAAGAGGTGTTAGAGTCGGGGACAAGTCAGGGGGGTTCCTGAGGCGGCCACGAGACAGGGGGGCACGCCCAGGGGGTAGGGCGTGCCCCCCACCCTCGTGGTGGCCTCAGGACTCTTTTGGCCCACCTCCGGTACTCCGTGGGCTTCTTCTGGTCCAAAAATGATCTCCGTGAGGTTTTAGGTCAATTGGACTCCGTTTGATTTTCATTTTCTATGATACTTAAAAACAAGGAAAAAACAGAAACTGGCACTAGGCTCTAGGTTGATAGGGTAGTCCCAAAAATCATATAAAGTAGCATATAAATGCATATAAAACATCCATGGTTGATAATATAATAGCATGGAACAATAAAAAATTATAGATACGTTGGAGACGTATCAAGCATCCCCAAGCTTAATTCCTGCTCGTCCTCGAGTAGGTAAATGATAAAAACATAATTTTTGATGTGGAATGCTACCTAACATATTTATCAATGTAATTTTCTTTATTTTGGCAAGAATATTCAGATCCATAAGATTCAAGACAAAAGTTTAATATTGACATAAAAATAATAATACTTCAAGCATACTAACTAAGCAATTATGTCTTCTCAAAATAACATGGCAAAAGAATGTTCATCCCTACAAAATCATATAGTTTGGTCATGCTCCATTTTCATCACACAAGAATGCTCTCATCATGCACAACCACGATGACAAGCCAAGCAATTGTTTCATACTTTAGTAATCTCAAACTTTTTTCAACTTTCACGCAATATTTGAGCGTGAGCCATGGATATAGCACTATGGGTGGAATAGAATATGATGATGGGGATTATGTCGAGAAGACAAAAAAGGAGAAAGTCTCACATCGGCGCGGCTAATCAATGGGCTAGGGAGGTGCCCATCAATTGATGTCAATGCAAGGAGTAGGGATTTCCATGCAACGGATGCACTAGAGCTATAAATGCATGCATGAAAGCTCAACAAAAGAAACTAAGTGGGTGTGCATCCAACTTGCTTGCTCACGAAGACCTAGGGCATTTGAGGAAGCCCATTGTTGGAATATACAAGCCAAGTTCTATAATGAAAAATTCCCAATAGTATATGAAAGTGACAAAACAAGAGACTCTCTATCATGAAGACCATGGTGCTACTTTGAAGCACAAGTGTGGAAAAAAGGATAGTAGCATTGTCCCTTTTATTTTTTTATTTTTTATTTGGCCCTTCTTTTTTTATTTGGCCTTTCTTTTTTTCTTTTTTTGGGACAATGCTCTATTAATGATGATCATCACACCTCTATTTATTTACAACTCAAAGATTACAACTCGATACTAGAACAAAGTATGACTCTATATGAATGCCTCCGGTGGTGTACCGGGATGTGCAATGACTCATGAGTGACATGTATGAAAGAATTATGGACGGTGGCTTTGCCACAAATACGATGTCAACTACATGATCATGCAAGGCAATATGACAATGATGATGCGTGTCATAATAAATGGAACGGTGGAAAGTTGCATGGCAATATATCTCGGAATGGCTATGGAAATGCCATAATAGGTAGGTATGGTGGCTGTTTTGAGGAAGATATAAGGAGGCTTATGTGTGATAGAGTGTATCATATCACGGGGTTTGGATGTGTCGGGACCGGTTTTCCAATAAAACATTTATTGAAAAGCCGACCCTTGTATTGACCAGTCCAGAAGAATTCTTCTTACTGGCAGACAAAACCTTGATACAGAAGTCCAGCAGTACTAAATATTATACAAGGTTGAGCTGAGGATGCTCAACAATTTATTACAAGCATGCCGATATTATACATAAAGGCGGATATGACACAAGGGTATGGTGGCATAACTACTGACTCGTAATAAAAGTGGTGGTGGATATGTCACAGTGAAGTGGGTGACATGACTCCTGTATCTTACAACTCATCAAGCGTCGGAGTGAAGCTCGATGATTTTATTTGGGTAGCAGAAGCGTGTATAACACAAGTGACCAATTCCAGGATCGCACGGGACTGATTGGGACTCCTCTAGGCGTCGGACTCGCTATCGAACTCTTCATCCATAAGATCGCCTTCGTCAACATCTGGCCAAATCAACAAGCCTGGTGAGTACTTTGAATGTACTTGCAAGACAGTTTGGACATAAGATATAGCAAATGTAAACATGATGCACATGAGCAGGTTAGAATGCACAATCAAATAATAAATTTTGCTCTGCACGATAAATAAAAGGAAGTCAGGCGGTAGTCCTCCCAAAATCCCATTAAAAATAACTGAAGACCGATCGGGTGTCTGAAGCGACGCCTCGAAAGGTAAAAAATAAAATTAAACATTGCCACAGTAGGGCGTCAGGGCGACACCACATAAAAGGGCTTATATCAAAAGTAAATAACAATAATGCCACAGTCGGACGTCTGGGCGACATCACATAAAGGGCTTATATCAAAAGTAAATAACAATAATGCCACAGTCGGACGTCTGAGCGACATCACATAAAGGGCTTATATCAAAAGTAAATAACAAAAATGCCACAGTCGGACGTCTGAGCGACATCACATAAAGGGCTTATGTCAAAAGTAAATAACAATAATGCCACAGTTGGACGTCTGAGCGACATCACATAAAGGGCTTATATCGAAAGTAAATAACAAGAGTGCCATAGTCGGACGTCTGAGTGACATCACATAAAGGGCTTATATCGAAAGTAAATAACAAGAGTGCCACAGTCGGACATCTGAGCGACATCACATAAAGGGCTTATATTTCGTCATTCATATTCAACTAGTTCATAAATTTAAATCATCTCAAGGAAACACTCAGCTCATAATAATCAATTGGTTGGATCATTCACATGAATGACGTTCAGCCGGTTTACCACTCTCGATTGTCCTGCTTATACCTCCGGAGACTGACACTGGTGTTGATACCGAGATTGATACTGAGACTAACTCTGACATTGAGATGATGTCCAAGTCCTTGATCGTGGACATGTAAATTCGAATGGTTTTGACTCTGCAGAGTTTGTACTCTTTAACCATAGCCAACGGATTTCAGTAGTCATAAGGACTAGTTCCGTTTATGGTGTTTTAGAAGAAACACATCTGACCAGTAGACACCCATTCCACATTCTGCTGCCAGGGGTCACCCTAGGCAACGTTCAAGAAAAACTTTGAGACAGGGAGGCTACAACCTCGAATAGCATGGGATCAAATTTATATTCGCGCGCTCTATGGGGTGCCCCCCTCTCGGTCCCAACCGGAAACACCCATGCCCGCTGACCGGATGACGGGCTTTAATCCAGGGCCATGGAACCCTCATCACGACCCCTCTATTTGGTGTGTACAAGGAGAGAGGTTTGCAACTTACTAAACCGCATTCTTTGCAGAAAGCATGTGGTGGCACGGACGGGGACGAACGGGAACAGAACTTGTTCCACATTAACACTGGAGTTACGCGGTTGACGTAAGACTGTCATGCTTCAACAATACCAGCTTACAACCTATCATGCCACCACATGATCAGGTTATCTTATCATCATATGGACATATCAACTTCGAAGCTCACCTGTAGCTTGCCTTGCATGCAATATAACATTCACAAAATGCTTATATAAACATGCCATGAGAAAACTACTCAAGCAAACATGCAAAACACTCATCATATCAAAGGTTCAAACATGCTTGCCTGGTTCGGATTAGTCGGAGTCTAGCTCGGTGAAGTTTGCGGTTCCGTCACCTCCTCCGGTATCTATGGTATAAAGAAAGTCGCATACTAACGTAAATACCGTGTGTGTATAAAAGTTGTTCCAAATTTTTTTCAAATAAATATGACAAAAAACTAGACAGAAAAATAAAGATGACAGAAAAAGAATCAAGTCAAAATCATCTTTTGTTAAAAAGTTATAAGGGTTTTAGTCCAGGGACTTTTCTGTAATGAAATAGAAAGTTTCCAGGGGCTAGATTATAAAAACAGAAAGCGTTTCAGTTATAAATACGCCAGTCCAGAGGGGAGGCGTATTTTGCCCGAAGGCGTTTTCAGAAACGGTTTGAATAAACAGAATAGAGGCTGACGTGGGGGTCCCACCTGTCAGGTTCAACTATTTGAAAAGAAAAAATGGAGTACGCCGGCGCCCGAAGCTCGCGGTGGTCGCCGGCGTTGATCCACGGCGAGGAAGGGGGATCGGAGGGTACCTACGTGCTCACGGAGCTCTTCCGCACCTGAGGGTGGTGGAGTTGGCCGTCGGCGAGCACCACGTCGGCGGTGGCCTTAGCTCCGGCGGACAACGGTTCGGGAGGTGGTGGATCTCGTAGGGGGAAGTTGCAGACGTCAAATTTGAGGCTCGGGTTAGATGATTGAGTGCACTAGGAGGCTACTGGCAAGATTTGGGAGGCGGGGATGCCCTCACCGGAGCGAATCGTGCCGGAGCCCGAAGCGGATCGGGGCAGACGGAGACGGAGAAGAAGACCTCCTCGAGGTCCTCCTAGTGGCTGGGCGTGGCTCTGGTGAGGTGGAGGACTGATGCTGAGTCGAGAACAAGCTCGAGGGCTCCTATTATAGCCGGTTCGAGGCAGTGCCTGAGAACGGGATAACCCCGGTGATGATTACGGCGAGGCAGTGGTCGGTCAGGTGGATTAGGGGGTTAGGCATCATCGCGATGGTCTACTGGTTCTGTTCAAGGGTTAAACTTGGCCTGACTTGGGTGGTACTCCAAGTCCCCGACGGAACGGCTTCATGGGGCTCGTCGGCGGTAGAGAGCGCGCTCTGCGCCTCTCTGGCTGCGGTGACCGTACTGCAGCGTGCACAGGGGAGGGGGTGGACACGCGAAGGCTCCGGGTGGCTTGGGCGGTGCGGGTCGGCGCCGAAAGGCAAGGATGGCCCCCTGTCGACCGCCATGGGTGGTTCTGCCACCGCAGAAGACGCCGGCGATGAGGTGCCACGTTGCCACCGACACTTGCGCCCGGCCAAGCGACCTTGCGGCGCTCTGGATAAGGAGGAGGAGCAGTGCGCAAGAGGCCAGCGCGAGCACTGGCGATATTGACGCTGCGCTCCGAACGACACCGTCGACTGAACCCAGACACTGAAACCTGAACATTTCTGAATTTTGACAAAAACAGTGCATGCCAAGTGTTCGATGAAATGTTTTTGGCATGTGGAATTTTTTTTTCTGGAGCTGATCTTTGTTGAGGTGACCTCTCAATGCATCTGGGGGCTGCCTGATTTATCTCAGAATTTTTGGAGAAGAAAAACAATGACTTTCATCAAAATTTGTAAATCAGGTCCAAACTTGCAGCAAACATATTTTGAATTTTTTTGAACTGTGGGCCAATGGATATAGTTGGATCTTCGTTGAGGGTGCTAAGGACTAGCCAGAGGAGTTTGTTTGGGACGAAAACTCAAAAGGAAACCTGTAGTTCCTTTGTAAGTCACCTAGGCCCAAAATAAATGACAGACATTGTTTTGAGGATAAAATAAATAGAATAAAAATCAAAAATGGGTTGGAACTTGCTGGAGTTGGATAATTGACTTGAACCAAAGTAGGGAGGTGGATTTGGAAGAAGATATCAACATGTGACATGGCAAAAGAGAAATTTTTGAATGGGAAAAGAATAAACCCATAATCCCTAGGGTTTCTTTTTAATAGAAGGAATTTCAAGAACTTTCAAAAATAAATTTGTGTTGAGTCAAGACAAAATGAAAAGCTCTCAAGACCAAAAATCAAGGTTGATAAGAGCACCAAAAATATTTGTCATAAAAGTTTTGAGAAGGAGAGGTTTTTAAAAATTTGAAGTAGCCTACTTCAAATCCAATAAAGAATTTGATAAAAACCAAATCAAAAATTTTGGAGTGTCACAACACCTACCCCCTTAGGAAAAATCTCGTCCCCGAGATTTCAGCTGATCCTCAAATAGGTGTGGGTACTCTGCCCGGAGTGAGTCCTCTCTTTCCCATGTTGCTTCATCCTCGGTGTGATTGCTCCACTGAACCTTGAAAAACTTAATTATTTTCTGACGGGTCCTCCTTTCATACTCTTCTAATATTTCTATTGGGTGTTCCCTGTAGGTGAGGTCTGGTTGCACGTCAATGCTCTCATGTGACACTTGCTACGGAAGAAAAGTAGCTACGGCTAGGGTCTAATGTATAAATACATAGACTAATTAATAATCTAATTATTTTATCATATTAGTCTAGAAATAATAAACTACGGAAGTATAAAGAAAAATACCTTTATAAGGCGGAGAAAAGATGACTTTAGAGAAAGGAGACAATTTTCAAAAGTCGCGCCGGAGAGGAGAAAAATATTTTTATCTAGTCAAACCAAAATATTGATTTAACCCAAATCGGATGATTTTTGGAGACGCTATGGGTCTATATTTATAGGTAGAAAAAGAGTTTGGAGACGCTAGGCAATGTGGGACTAAATGTAGACGAAAATATACGAAAGATGAAAAGAGACGGCTCGCATCACATGGGCCTAAAGGCCTTCGGCCGGCCGCGTGCACACTGCGGCTGCAGTTTTTTTAAAAGAAAATTCAGCCTAAAAAATGAAAAGGCTGGCTGGGCCTGGCCCATGTAGGAGAGAAGAAACACAAAAATGATTGGGCGCCTGATGCCCCTATGCAGCGCACGTGAGCAACAAATAATTATGGCCGCACGTACAATTTTTTTAAATAAAAACAGAAAGGGAAACTGAATAGCAAAAATGAAATAAAAAATTTATATAGGCATATTATATATCAAAATTTTCAGAAAAATATTTTCTACGACATGAACATTTTTCTAACGTCAAATAAGATCCACAAAAATTTGAGTAAATCAAACAGTGTTATTGGTGCAATAAAAACTCAATAAAATCATTTTAAAAACACCAAAATGATTTCAAATTAATTTTTCTCCAATTTTGTATTGTAGGGAATCATGTTACCCTATTTTCCATATATTTTATTTTTGGAGAAAAATAATTTGAATAAAACCCAAAAAACTCCAAATTGACAATAATTTCAAAAGGATTTTAAATTTTGATCGTTTTAAACTCCCAACTCATATCTCATATAATTTGAAGAACTCATTTTATCTTCTCTCATGAAAATCATTGAGTTGCTTGAAGTTTCTGAATTAAAAATATTACCAAATGAAATTCAAATCTTTTCAAAACCCTTTTCACTTATTTAAATGGAAGAAGTCATGTCATCTTCTCTCAAGGGTTTTGTATTTGAAAATAATTTGAATTCACGGAGATAAAAATGCAAAAGGTGAAAGTTTGGGAAAGTCCTTTTATTCCCTCTCATTTAACTTTCAAATTTTTTCAAATTTCACTCAATCAATCACACAACAATCAAACAATCAATCAATCTATCTATTTATTATAACATTCCAAAATTTAGAATTTTGGGATGTTACAAACCTACCACCCTTAAAATGAATCTCGTCCTCGATATTCGGAGAAGCTAGCAAGAAAGGTTAGGGTTTGGGGGTCTTCTCAAAATCCATCGATCATCACAGGGGTCTGGTGTGCTACCACCCTTAGAAGCATGGTTATGGTTCCATCGAAACTCATATACTTCATCCATATTGTTAACAGTGTCGGTCTTCTTAGATCTTCCGGATAATTCCTTATCTCGGCTCTTCCGGTAGTGGCATAACCTTTACGACAATTCTTCAGTCCTTTCATCTTGGTAAGGTTCTTCCATGACTGGGTCTTCTTAGCTGATGGGTATGGCGCCAATACTAAAAAACTATCGATATCTCATGGCGGTCATCGAATTATGGTTTCTCCTGCAGGGAATGGGTCTAGGCTTCTTTCTCACCGTATGACCTACGATTGGCAACAGCTGCCTTGTACAAGGGAAAATGATTATACCATTCTAAGGTTTAAACAAGGCTTAATATCGTTGTCTCTCTACTATAGGTAAGTCACTCAGATTTACCATCCGATATAGCAAGGCGAATAATAAGAGTAAGTCGGTATGGTGATCAATCCATCCCGCACCCAAATCATTACCTTGTATACGGTTTAGCGAATCTCGCATTCCAACACTCGGTCATCCTCACAAGCATTGCAGAATTTCTCTTGTCCATGAACTGCGTTCGGAATAATCCATTGATTCTGCAAGCCAAACAAACATCTATCGTTCCTTCACAACTCTTAGGTTTTGCGTTACTCCTATAAAATCGTCTGCCGATAAACGTCGTATCTTCCTCCAGGGTTTTTCCATCAGCAAGAATGTGATTGCTTCTTGGCAGGTCCTAGGGCCTGTGGGTTATGGCCCATCTCATCACTTGTAGTCCTTGAACTTATCATCGGGCAACTGATCATTATTCCAACTTCCAACTTCCTAGTATTCTTAAATCCATCCAATTGTACTGTCTTCCTTCCTTCTATTGGCACCAAACTAGGACATGATTACTCAGACTCATCATGGAATTTCCATTGATCCATATTTCCAACATCATACCTCCATTATATCCAATGGTAACTCATCTCTTCATCCTCATGGGATATCCCTCATACCGAGATAAAACTTATACTTATGAAGTCCATATTCCCCTTCGTGGAACATCATTATCCTTTCCAGGGTCAAGCGTCCTTACAGGGGAATATTGGCCATCTTTGCATGGCACTTCTTCAACTAGGAAACGTGAAACACATCATGAACTTCCGACAGTCCTTCGGGTGACTCTAACTTGTTGGCCACTTCTCCCGTACGCTCCAAAACTCGGTATGGTCCTACAATTCTCGGGGCTAACTTTCCCTTAACTCCAATTCGTTTAACTCCTCGCAGAGGGGACACACGAAGACATGCTCTATCTCCAATTTCATAGACTACCTCCTTGCGTTTTTTAGTCTTTATGACTCTTCTGCCTGGACTGAGCTATCTTCAGTCTATCTCGAATCAACTTAACATTCTCTTCTGACTCCTTGATCACATTTGGTCCAAACAACTGACGGTCTCCAACTTCATCCCACATACTCTTGGGGTATCACACATATCGAGACAAAACTCGTATTCATTTTGTTCGAAATCCACTCAGTGGAGTATCCTTATCTTTTCCAGGGGTCAACGGTTCTTACAGTGTACTACCACCCTTAAAATGCACAAATCTTCCATAGACCATATTTCTCATATCCTCAAAAATGGTCAAAATCCTTTTTCATAGAGTAACAACTCATAAAATCCCTATCAATACCAACGATGCTAACTTTATTTATTCTCCAATGATTACAATCTCTCGCTCTTCCATTACATGTCTCAACTCAACACCTTGATACAAAAGAGTTGTTCTCACTTCTACTACTATACTTTTCATGTCTCAACTCAACACCTTGATACAAAAGAGTTGTTCTCACTTCTACTACTATACAAAAGAGTTGTTCCATTACATGACTCAACAATTTATCACAAGTCTCCTTCTCTTTGGGACAATCTCTGGCAAAGTGCCCTGCTTCATTACAACGAAAACATATTACTTCTGACAGGTCTTGAGGTTTCCTTTTTGGGCTGGGCAACTGCTAAGGTAGTGCCCTGACTCCTTGCACCTGTAACAAGTGATATGACTCAGGTCCTTCCTGGAATCCAATCTGCTTCTCTTCCTGGACCTTTCCATGCCGATCATGGCTTCTATTTCTTGTGGGTCATATTCTATTTCCTCCGTCGGGAATTCTACTAGATCCCCATTCATACAATTCTGGGAGATGTGTCCTTCTTCTCCACATGAATAGCATGACTTGGTGCAGGGTTTAATTAGTTCTTCTTTGGGTGTGTCCTCCACCTCTTCCTTCATCACAGTTTCTTCTAAAATTTCCATGAGGGCTCCTTTCATTACTTCTTTCTTCTGCTGGATGGTTCGTTGTACCATGGGGTAAATGTGATACTGAGCAGGATAGTGGGTAGTCCCTTCACACAAGAAACAAGTAATCTGCCTAGTTGGGCATTCTTCAACTGGGTGACTTCCTTCACAATTTGGGCATTCATCCTTGTGTTCTTTATGGTTGTGTCCTATTTCTCCACAAAGCTTGCATGCACAAGGTTTCTTCATATACTTTCTAGAAGGCTTCAATTTCTGGGAAACGAACCGAGACTTTAGCAAAGTCAACTTAAAATCTTTCCAAGTGGTTACTCCTTGCCATCCATTAATGGTTTGGTACATCCTCCACCAAGTAGCAGCACCTCTTTCAAAGCACCAAAGAGCATGCTGGATCATATCCTTTCCAACTATAGGGTTATTCTTCATATGATCCTCCATGTTCTGAATTCATCGGTCCGTCTCCAATTGACTTATCGGTCCAGGAAAACATGAGTTCATCTCCATTCGTCCTCTATTGGGTCCATGGGTTTGGGGTGAGATAAGAGAGATAGAGAGGGATACACACAATGCAAACAATAGTTTTGAAAAGACAGATTTTTGTTGTGGCTGTCGGAGAAACATCAAACAAATGATAGCTCACAAACGTTGCATCTAACGTAGGCATATAATAGGGGTTGGGTCTTCTAAAGGTCAATATATCTTCAAAGTCATCAAGCTCTACGAGTCTTGTTCATGTCTCCGATGGCTTCTTTCGATCGTGCTTGTCCTTCTCAAGTTCTTTTGCCAGATCATCTCTATTGACACGAAGTCTCTCATGACGTCCTTCAATATTTCTAGAGTTGTGTTCCAAACTTCTGGGTTTCAACATCCTTGGCATGAGCCATGGTCCTACTGTCCTTCAGTTCCTGACAATTCTCCGGTATCTCGAGGTTGTAGCTCCTCCAGCTTGGCTACTTTCAGCTTTTGGTTCCTGAGTTCTTCACGAATGGCCTCCTTGTCAAATATGACTTCCTACAAGTCCATCTTAAACTTCTTGATGTATTACTCCAGATCCTGGTGATACACCGGCTAAGGTTAAAACTTCATCTTTTGCTGATAGGTGCTCCATCAGCCTTCTTCCATCCAATCCATTCTAAAGAAATGCATCCTTAACTCAGCATGGTGACAATAGCATCAACGGGCGATATCATCAGGGATAGCCATGTTTCTTCCCTTGTCATTGCCATGAGCTATCTTCCATAATTGATATCTCCTGCCTTAGGGTTTTCTTGACAAAACTTTGAGTTCTTATGCTCCATGTTCCGGTCTTTCTCCGATACACATTGATCTCGGGTATTGACAGCTTCAATAGTCTGCCAAGTTCCATAAGTGGTGCCTTCCTAGGTCATACAAATCTGAAAAATTCTACAGGGCCTTCAAATTCTCCTAGTCTTTGGAGTCTTCAACCATTGTACTTTCCATTATTATAATACACAGTAAAATCCTCTTCATTTCGAAGTGGTCTTAGTTGTCCGATATTTTGTACTTCTTGAAGTGGTCTCATCAGCCGAATCTTCGTGTGGTCAAAAGGGGAAAGGGATATGGTCTCACTAAAGGGAATATTTGAATAAGCTCAGAAGAGAAGAGAAGTAAAAGATCTTTTGAAAATGAAGTTGTAGAGAAAATCTTTCATATGGGCTTTCCAATCTCTAGGGTCACGTCCTAGAGTCAACATGTGCTTTGATACCATCTTGCAGCGACCCGACCCGAATGGATCAAGTCTCTGTGCTTAAGTGTCATCCCTGGATCGGTATGCTGACACACACACAGTACTCAAGGATTTATAACAGAGGTAAACCCCATGTAAAAGTAACGTAATTACTAATACCTCAATCCAAATAGCGGAAGTAACAAGGTTGTGGATTCCCATCAACACCAACGGCAAAGTTGAGTGTAGAAATCGTAACCCTAACATATCACTTACTCATCGTAAGATTTCCTGCAACATGAGACGTTGCAGCCACAAAGGGTCAGTACATTGAATGTACTGGCAAATTCACACCAGAGGATAATGATGAATAAAGGCTATCACTACATGCATATTTGGCTGGTGGAAAGGCTCTAGGGTTATAATGTTTTTGCGAAAAGCCAATTTTTCCCTACTGCAAAGGAATAAATTTTATTTAACTATCATGGTGGTTGTTGAACATTGAGAATGGTTGATAGCATTCTCAATCCCAAATAATAACATCATTAAAACCCAACAAAATTAATTAGAGTAACATGATGAGATTCACATGATAATCCAAGTACTAGATACTCAAGATGTCCATAACCGGGGACACGGCTAATCATGATTAGTTTATACACTCTGCAGAGGTTTGTGCACTTTTCCCCACAAGACTCGATCGCCTCCGTTTGATTTCTCGCACTACATGGTGTTTGAGAAACGGATGACCGAGACATAGTCTTTCAGAAGCGCCAGCACCTTACGATCGGGTAGACCGTTACACCTACTTTCCCCTACATCTGCTAGTCTACCACTGTAAGAGTTCACATGACTTAATCAACTATGCTAGAGCCCATAGTAGCTTGTGGCTGCACACGGAAGTTTCTAGTATGAATAATCTCATGATCCCTTTGAGCCTGGGTGGCGGTCCATAAAAAACAGGCAATCGCTAGAATACCCAGGTGCCTAAACAGGCAATCGCCGGAATACCCAGGTGCCTCAATCCACCCAGATGTGTGTTAAAGTTGCCACCTTAAGTAAACCATTAATTAACAATCTCACATCTGTCATGAATACTCTCAAACCCAATCCACGTCTACGAGCATAGCATGGCAATATAAGCATAACGTAAAAGTAACTCCCAAGGTTTGAATGCAAGGCAATAGGTTCCTACCTCATCAACTACTTCCCAATACCCACATGTTATCAATCCTACTCATGCAATGTTTGAGGGTGAAACTAATGCATAAAAACTGGGTATGAAGGGGATATGATCAAAGTGTGAACTTGCCTATACTGTTGATGAAGATGATTCGCACTCAAAACTCTTGATAGTTCTACTCGTCACACTCCGTTCAATCTATCATGAGCAAGCAATAGTAACCACACATAAGCAATCACTCAGAAGATCGGGAAGAACGAAGAAGACAGTTCGGAAAACATCAAAACCAAGCAAATAACTCTTGCAACATAAAACAATTTCTAACAGTACCAAAATTATGTCAATTTGGCCTTATCAGAAAGTTTAGGTCAAGAGCTTCGCTTTGCAAAAAGAATCAACTAAATCGGAGTTATAAAACTCAAGTTATGTTCAAAAGAAGTTTGAATATAAATCTGAACAAAATTTGAAATTTGAAATTTTCAAAAAGTTGATGTGGCAGGTTCACTGGATAGGTAAAAACAAGACGAAGCTATAGGCGTTGGTTTCATCTAATTTGGATAAACGAGTGAAAAGTTATGGCTATTTGAAAAATCAGGGCCAAGCTGTTTTACGGAAGAAAAATAGCTACGGCTAGGGCCTAATGTATAAATACGTAGACTAATTGATAATCTAATTATTTTATCATACTAGTCTAGAAATAATAAACTACGGAAGTATAAAGAAAAATACCTTTATAAGGCGGAGAAAAGATGACTTTGGAGAAAGGAGACAATTTTCAAAAGTCGCGCCGGAGAGGAGAAAAATATTTTTATCTAGCCAAACCAAAATATTGATTTAACCCAAATCAGATGATTTTTGGAGGCTCTATGGGTCTATATTTATAGTTAGAAAAAGAGTTTAGGGGTCATAGGCTAGGCAATGTGGGACTAAACGTAGACGAAAATATACGAAAGATGAAAAGAGACGGCTCGCATCGCATGGGCCTAAAGGCCTTCGGCCGGCCGCGTGCACGTTGCGGCTGCAGTTTTTCTTTTTTTTTAAACAAAATTCAGCCTAAAAATAATGAAAAGGCTGGCTCAGCCTGGCCCATGTAGTAGAGAAGAAACACTAAAATGATTGGGCGCCCGATGCCCCTATGCAGCGCACGCGGGCAACAAATAATTATGGCCGCACGTACATTTTTTTAAATAAAAACAGAAAGGGATTACTGGTGCAATAAAATCTACGTAAGTTTGAGTAAATCAAACAGTGTTATTGGTGCAATAAAAACTCAATAAAATCATTTTAAAAACAGCAAAATGATTTCAAATTAATTTTTATCCAATTTTGTATTGTAGGGAATCATGTTACCCTATTTTCCATATATTTTATTTTTGGAGAAAATAATTTGAATAAAACCCAAATAACTCCAAATTGACAATAATTTCAAAAGGATTTTAAATTTCGATCCTTTTAAACTCCCAACTCATATCTCATATAATTTGAAGAAGTCATTTTATCTTCTCTCATGAAAATCATTGAGTTGCTTGAAGTTTCTGAGTTAAAAATATTTCCAAATGAAATTTAAATCTTTTCAAAACCCTTTTCATTTATTTAAATGGAGGAAGTCATGTCATCTTCTCTCAATGGTCTTGTATTTGAAAAGAATTTGAATTCACGGAGATAAAAATGCAAAAGGTGAAAGTTTGGGAAAGTCCTTTTATTCCCTCTCATTTAACTTTAAAAAAGTTTCAAATTTCACTCAATCAATCACACAACAATCAAACAATCAATCAATCTATCTATTTATTATAACATTCCAAAATTTAGAATTTTGGGATGTTACAAGCCAGAGGCAGGCAATACAGATTCGGTCCACCTCTCAAGCCTCTAGAGAAGTTACCATACGAGAGGACCGTGGAAGAAAACGCGAAGATCGTGGAAAAATAAGTGAATGACTTCTTTGTAGGGGTGAAAGCAAAGAGACATCCACCTCCGGAGGAGAAGGTAGACCGGGTGAAAGCAAAGCGCACACTCGATGCCCTGAGGAAACCACCAAAGTCTCCGCCGAAAACCAACTATGAGCGCATTACTGCAAAGGTATATATCGAAGCGGAGCGGTCGGGAAATACTATCAGTGATCGAAGGTTAGCAAAACGACGAGTTGGGAAAAAATTGCCCAGCTCGGCGAACAAGAGGACCAATCGTGCCCCCCACTCAAGGTGTCTAGCGATATCGTCGCTAATGATCGGGGGATGGTGCCCGGTTATAGAGATCTTGAAGATTACCTGCCCGATGATGTACATTATGATTTCTTGGAGGTGGAAGAACACCAATACCATTACGGGAAGCATCTTGTCCAAGATGAAAAATCTCTAACAACGATGATGCGAAGATTCGATGATTGGTACATGGAAACCTGCAGAGAGTCTGGGGGGATGAATACTTTGTATCTGAGAGTTAAAGAGGAGCACAAACTTGTTGGAATTGATTTGTTGACTGTTCCATTTGAGGAGTTCTTCCAGTGGTTCAATCAAAAGGACCTCGACAAATTAATGGTCACTTGCTACTGTCTGTAAGTAATACTTCTGTTATTAAGTCTCTATATATAGCTCAGCCCTTTCATTGCATGTATATATGATTATCCTCATTATATTATGCAGATTGAAGATCGTCGAGTGCAGAAAAGCAGAAATGTATGATATCGGGTTCATTAAGACAAATCTCATAGATAAATTTGAGGTTGAAAAGAACGCCGATGATGCTGAGGCCAACTTGCTCAAATCATTGATAGTAAATCAAGACAAAGATAAAATACTCTTTCCTTACAACTTCGAGTGAGTGTTATTGTCTTGTGCATATTCGGTTTCCCTTATTACTCGAGCCAGGTTATAGTAATGTAATTGATGAGTTATGCATGCGTGCGCAACTTCCACTATATTCTCATGGAGATTAAGCTTGAGCAGGGACTAGTAATTGTCTTAGACTCGAGACGAAAATCTCCCGAGACCTATGCAGACATGACTAAAATGCTCGAGAAGTAAGTTCAATCGATCATTATCGCACCATATCGGCAACTTTTTGTTCATTTCCTGATATCAAGTAATTGTTTTCTTTGTCTCGCAGGGTTTGGAAAGTATTCACCGCACAAGCTCCGGGACTGCCGGGTGAGCTGCGATGGACATACCCGAAAGTAAGTAGTACTAGCTAGCTAGTTTTGCGCATCTTGATCCCGTTGATTCTAGCGACTTTCATCAATGCCATTTATAATGCTTCATTATCAGTTTGATTGACCTCTATTTCTCGTAAAGTGCTTGTGGCAGGAACAAGGGAATCATTTCTGTGGATACTACGTGTGCGAGTTCATCTACAACGCGACTTGCAAAGATAAGCGGGGCTACTCTAAAAGACAATTTGATGTGCGTAAGCAATAATATTCACAATTTCATTTTATTACACCATCATTTCTGTTGAGTTACATTCATATATATGTATTAACCCCCTTCTTCAAATTAGACGTGGGAGATGCGGAATGAACTCCTACCAGAAGATCGCATGAAAGCAATTCAAGAGGAATTAGCGGGATTCCTTCTTGAGCACGTCATCAATAAAGCCGGAGAATACCATGTGGAACTTGATTTCAGATGCTAGGGGATTGTAACAGATCTTACATATTGTATATGTATGTAGCCAGTAGCGTCGGATAGATAATACGAAAATTTGTTGTTCGACCAATCTCTCGGAGAAGGAGAGGTCGATCACTTCTCTTGGTATGCATGACGAACTTCTGTACTTAATGGTTTCCTTCATTTTCTTACTAGCTAGCGTGTCGAGGGCCTCTCTATACGTATAGTACGTAGCGTCGACCAAGCACGGAGATAAGAGAGGACACTTCTCTCTATTAATTAATTAGCTACCTAACACAATATATGAAACACCTTAATTAACCATACAAAAAACCCAAATCCACCCCCCTTTCAGAAAAAAACAAAAACCCTAGCCCCTGAACAGCTGACGCGTGGATGCCTATTGGTCCCGGTTGGTGCCACCAACCGGGACTAAAGGCCCTCCTGCCTAGGCTCGCCACAGCGGCCACGTGGAGGCCCATCTGTCCAGGTTCATATAAGAACCGGGACTAAAGGCCAAGGGCATTAATAACGACCCTTTAGTCCCGGTTCCGCAACCGGGACAGATGTGCCTTATGAACCGGGACAAATGGCCCTTTTTCTACTAGTGGAATACCAAATTCACATGACTACTAATAGCAAGACTTCTCCCATGTCCTCAGGAACAAACATAACTACTCACAAAGCATATTCATGTTCATAATCAGAGAGGTATTAATATGCATAATGGATCTGAACATATGATCTTCCACCAAGTAAACCAACTAGCGTCAACTACAAGGAGTAATCAACACTACTAGCAACCCACAGGTACCAATCTGAGGTTTGGATACAAAGATTGGATACAAGAGATGAACTAGGGTTTGAGATGAGATGGTGCTGGTGAAGATGTTGATGGAGATTGACCCCCTCACGATGAGAGGACCATTGGTGATGACAATGGTGATGATTTCCCCATCCCGGAGGGAAGTTTCCCCAGCAGAACAGCTCCGCCAGAGCCCTAGATTGGTTCCACCAAGGTTCCGCCTTGTGGCAGCAGAGTCTTGTCCCGAAAGCTGACTTATGATTTTTTCCTCGACGAAAGACTCCATATAGCAGAAGATGGGCATCGGAGGGCAACCAGGGGGGCCCACGAGGCAGGGGGCGCGCCGAGGGGGGTAGGGCACGCCCCCACCCTCGTGGCCAGGGTGTGGCCCCCCTCTGGAACTTCTTGTGATCAGTATTTTTTTATATATTCTGGAAATAGCTTCCGTGAAGTTTCAGGAATTTTGGAGCTATGCAGAATAGGTCTCTAATATTTGCTCCTTTTCCAGCCCAGAATCTTAGCTGCCGGCATTCTCCCTCTTTATGTAAACCTTATAAAATAAGAGAGAATAGGCATAAGTATTGTGACATAATGTGTAATAACAGCCCATAATGCAACAAATATCGATATAAAGGCATGATGCAAAATGGACGTATCAAGCACAGCTAGGTGCCAAACCCGCTGCAAGAGCAATACCAGATGTTATGAACGTCTGCCAAAGCAAAGCTGATGACTACTCGATAGTTCAGTGTGCCATGCTTTACGCCTTAGAACCAGGACTTCAACGACGTTTTGAACATCATGGAGCATATGAGATGTTTCAAGAGTTGAAGTTAATATTTCAAGCAAATGCCCAAGATTGAGAGATATGAAGTCTCCAATAAGTTCTATAGCTGCAAAATGTAGGAGAATAGTTTTGTGAGTGAACATATACTCAGAATGTCTGGGTACCACAACCACTTGACTCAACAGGGAGTTAATTTTCCTGATGATAGTGTCATTGACAGAGTTCTTCAATCATTGCCACCAAGCTAAAAAAGCTTCATGATGAACTATAATATGCAAGAGATGGATAAGACAATTCCCGAGCTCTTCGCAATGCTGAAAGCTGCGGAGGTAGAAATCAAGAAGGATCATCAAGTGTTGATGGTCAACAAGACCACCCGTTTCAAGAAAAAGGGCAAAGGGAAGAAGGGGAACTTCTAGAAGAACAACAACCAATTTGCTGCTCAAGTGAAGAAACCCAAGTCTGCACCTAAGCCTGAGACTGAGTGCTTCTATTGCAAAGGGACTGGTCACTGGAAGCGGAACTTCCCCAAGTATTTGGCGAAGAAGAAGGATGGCAAAGTGAAAGATATATTTGATATACATATTATTGCTGTGTACTTAACTAATCCTCACAATAGCGCCTGGTTATTTGATACTGGTTTTGTTGCTAATATTTGCAACTCGAAACAGGGGCTATGGATTAAGCGAAGATTGGCTAAGGATGAGGTGACGATGCACATGGGAAATGGTTCCAAAGTCGATGTGATCGCCGTCGGCACGCTACCTCTACATCTACCTTCAGGATTAGTTTTAGACCTAAATAATTGTTATTTGGTGCCAGCGTTGAGCATGAACATTATATCTGGATCTTGTTTGATGCGAGACGGTTATTCATTTAAATCAGAGAATAATGGTTGTTCTATTTATATGAGTAATATCTTTTATGGTCCTGCACCCTTGATGAGTGGTCTATTTTACTAAATCTTGATAGTAGTGATACACATGTTCATAGTATTGAAGCCAAAAGATATAAGTTTAATAATGATAGTGCAACTTATTTGTGGCACTGCCGTTTAGGTCATATTGGTGTAAAATGCATGAAGAAACTCCATGGTGATGGACTTTTGGAATCACTTGATGATGAATCACTTGATGCTTGCGAACCATGCCTCATGGGCAAGATAACTAAGACTCCGTTCTCCGGAACAATGGAGCGAGCAACAAACTTGTTGGAAATAATACATACTGATGTATGCGGTATGATGAGTGTTGATGCTCGCGGCAGGTATCTTTATTTTCTTAAATTCACAGATTATTTGAGCAGATATGGGTATATCTACTTGATGAAACATAAGTCTGAAACATTTGAAAAGTTCAAAGAATTTCAGAGTGAAGTGGAAAATCATCGTAACAAGAAAATAAAGTTTCTACGATCTGATAGTGGAGGAGAATATTTGAGTTACGAGTTTGGTCTTCATTTGAAACAATGCGGAATAGTTTCGCAACTCACGCCACCCGGAACACCACAGCGTAATGGTGTGGCCGAACGTCGTAGTCGTGCTTTACTAGATATGGTACGATCTATGATGTCTCTTACTGATTTACCACTATCGTTTTGGGGTTATGCTTTAGAGACAGCTACATTCACGTTAAATAAGGCACCATCTAAATCTGTTGAGAGAACACCTTATGAACCGTGGTTCGGCAAGAAACCCAAGTTGTCATTTCTTGTAGTTTGGGGCTGCGATGCTTATGTGAAAAAGCATCAACTTGATAAGCTCGAACCCAAATCGGAGAAATGTGTCTTCATAGGATACCCAAAAGAGATTGTTGGGTACACCTTCTATCACAGATCCGAAGGCAAGATATTCATTGCTAAGAATGGATCCTTTCTAGAGAAGGAGTTTATCTCTAAAGAAGTGACTGGGAGGAAAGTAGAACCTGATGAGGTAATTGTACCTTCTCGCAAGTTGGAAAGTAGTACATCACAGAAGTCTGTTCCAGTGATTCCTACACCAACTAGTGAGGAAGATAATGATGATGATCATGAAACTTCAGATCAAGTTACTACCGAACCTCATAGGTCAACCAGAATAAGATCCGCACTAGAGTGGTACGGTAATCCTGTTCTGGAGGTCATGTTACTTGACCATGACGAGCCTACGAACTATGAGGAAGCGATGATGAGCCCAGATTCTGCAAAATGGCTTGAGGCCACGAAATCTGAGATGAGATCCATGTATGAGAACAAAGTATGTACTTTGGTTGACTTGACCGATGATCGGCAAGCCATAGAGATTAAATGGATCTTCAAGAAGAGGACTGACGCTGACGGTAAAGTTACTGTCTACAAAGCTCGACTTGTTGTGAAAGGTTTTCGACAAGTTCAAGGAGTTGACTACGATGAAACCTTCTCACCCATAGCGATGCTTAAGTCCGTCCGAATCATGTTAGTAATTGCTGCATTTTATGATTATGAAATTTGGCAAATGGATGTCAAAATTGCATTCCTTAATGGATATCTTAAAGAAGAGTTGTATATGATGCAACCAGAAGGTTTTTTGATCCAAAAGTTGCTAACAAAGTGTGTAAGCTCCAACGATCTATTTATGGACTAGTGCAAGCATCTCGGAGTTGCAATATACGCTTTGATAGTGTGATCAAATCATATAGTTTTATATAGACTTTTGGAGAAGTCTGTATTTACACGAAAGTGAGTGGGAGCCCTGTAGCATTTCTGATATTATATGTGGATGACAGATTGTTGATGGGAAATGATACTGAATTTCGGAATAGCATAAAAGGATACTTGAATAAGAATTTTTTAATGAAAGACCTCGGTGAAGCTGCTTATATATTGGGCATCAAGATCTATAGAGATAGATCAAGATGCTTAATTGGACTTTCACAAAGCACATACCTTGATAACGTTTTGAAGAAGTTCAAAATGGATCAAGCAAAGATAGGGTTCTTGCCTATGTTACAAGGTGTGGAGTTGAGTCAGACTCAATGCCCGACCACTGCAGAAGATAGATAGAAAATGAAAGTCATTCCCTATGCTTCAGCCATAGGTTCTATCATGTATGCGATGTTGTGTACCAGACCTGATGTGTGCCTTGCTATTAGTTTAGCAGGGAGGTACCAATGTAATCTAGGAGTGGATCGCTAGACAGTGGTCAAGAACATCCTGAAATACCTGAAAAGGACTAAGGATATGTTTCTCGTTTATGGAGGTGACAAAGAGCTCGTCGTAAATGGTTACGTCGATGCAAGCTT